>NC_137805.1:31935255-32116755 GCF_963383645.1 Muscardinus avellanarius
CTGTAAGCTTAAGCAATTTTATTATTACAAAGATAGAAAAGAAGGAACAGATATTAGACTAAATCCCTATACCCAAAGGGAGGGTGTAGGGGAGTAACTTGAAAATAAGTTACTGAAGTTTTTGGATACAGAACAGTTTTTATAAAAAATTTTACCCCGTATCTTTGCTTAACCAATAATCTTCTAACCCGACTAGATACACCCCTTCTCCGGGGCAAGTCTTTTGATGTGGGGATTCACTATCTTACATTCTGTCTGATCAAAAGTCTTCTTCCTATAGGGGTAAACTCTAAGACCTCCAAAATAATCAGGGATTACGGAAGTCAAGTAATTCTCAAAGGCTCCAGCCCTCTCCCACATCCTAGTCTGTCTGCTAGAAGTTACTTGCCCTTAAAATGCAAAGGCCCTGGGCTCCCTCTGTTTTCTTGCTAGTTACCCTTGGTGCGGGAACTCTGCAGGGCCCCTTCCCTGTCTGAGTGCCTGCCCGCACCCATGCTCTAACTTCCTAACTCCAAAGCTATTTTCAAATACATTTTGCAGTCCTTTCCCAATACGGGCACCCCCAGCACCTGTTGAATGAATGAATGAATGAATGAATGAATGAACGATGCAGGGGAGGGACAGCAGGTGCCGCCCACTCCTGCACCCAGAGCCTGGCCGAGGACACTGAGGACCTGCAAGGCGCCATCAAGGGCGTGCTCCCTCGCGGGTCATTTCCCGGCCCAGAGCCACCCTCGGCCCCAGCCTGGCTGGGAGGCCCCTGCAGACGGAGGCGCTCGGCTCAAGGGCCGCTGGGCCTCCCCACGCCGCTGCCCCTCCAGTGGCCTCGGGAGGCGGAGGGAGACAGCGGCTCTGCGGAGGAGCGTGGCAGAGCCGGGGACAGCGGCCAGGAGTGCTGCCCCCGCCGCCTGGGTGGACGCGGCCTCCCGGGCCGGCTTGGTGGACATCTGTCTCACCATCCTCACGTGAAAGGCTGGAGGGATGCGGCGTGGGGCAGGCGCCATCTGCTCCGGGAGCACACTGTGCTGATCCACCTGCAGGCGAGGGCAGGGGAAGGGAGCGCGCGGCCGCTCACACAGAGGGTCTCCGAGGGCAGGTGTCGCCATCTGTGCCGCTCCCTGGAGGCCGCCCTGGGCTCAGCCCCGGAGCCCCTCCCCGGGGGCCAGGCTGGCGTATGCAGCAGGCGCTGATCCCGGAGCGGGCTCTGAACCAGCGCCTCTGGCTCCAAGGCCGCTGCCCACCAGGCCGCCCTG
Organism: Muscardinus avellanarius; assembly: GCF_963383645.1. Classification (NCBI taxonomy): domain Eukaryota; kingdom Metazoa; phylum Chordata; class Mammalia; order Rodentia; family Gliridae; genus Muscardinus; species Muscardinus avellanarius. Next base: position 31,936,509 of record NC_137805.1, read on the forward strand.
CCCAGACACGTGGTGTCAGAGTGAGGGGACTTCTGTTACCAGGCCACATGGCCGGGGCCAGGAGGCTCACCCTGGGGGGCTTCCCTGCCCCCCAGACAGCCAGAGGCAGCAGGAGCAGCTGCAGGGGGGGCCTGAGGACAGAGCCGGCCCTGGAGTCTGACCCCCACAGAGCTGCACAGACGCAGGTCCACGGAGGGAAGAGCCTGTGTCGCTGGGTCCTTCTGCAGCCGCTCTGCACTGGGGGCTCTGCAGGTTCCAGAAGCCCTCAGGCCTCACGTGGACCGTCCCTGCTCTCCACCCATGCCGGTGGCCCTGGCCATGGACCTCAGCCGCCCTCAGGGCTGGGGAGGGGCTGCGGGAGGACTGTGCCGCCCACCCAGAGCGAGCAGGACCCCAGGAGCACCTGCGGGCCGGGTCTGGTGCTGGGCAGGGCGGCAGGTCCCCTGGGCACTTGCTCATGGCCTGAGACGTGACGGTGCGGGGCCTGCGCAGGGCTCAGCGTGGCCTCAGGGACACCTGTCATGCTGGGGATGGACGGGATCTGCCAGGCTGGCCGCTGCGCAGCGCGTCCTGCTCTCCCTCCACCCGCTCTCTCCCAGGAGCACGCAGACAGCGTGCTCGTAATTAAAAAGTAATTTAATTGTCCACCGAAAATGAGGTTGCAGCGTTAACAGCGAAGTGAATTCTAGCTGTGTTACACGATGTCTTTTTCCTGCTCTTTAGAAAATTGGGACGGTGTGGGAGAGGGGGACCCAAGAGGAAGCCTGGGTCCCCTCACAGGCCAAGAGCACGGAGCAGGACAGCCCAGACCAGGAGCGCCCAGGGCCTGGCGAGATGGCGCAGAGGAGCCCTGGCTGGCCCGGAGACTGAGCGCGGCTGGAGCTGTGTCCTGGGCGGGCCGCGACCCCCTGAGCCACGAGGAGGCGGAGTGGGGCGGCGGCACCCTCGGGTGGCTGGGAGGGTTCACAGGTGTCCCCTCTGAGCCAGGCCGCCCTCGGCCCCATCTCCAGTCCAGCCGGGCCCTGGCCGAGCCTCTCCTCCTGGCCCCTCACCATCAAACACAGTAGGTCCTGCCCCCGGATCATTGCCTAGGACCACGGCGACAGGCAGAGTCCTGGGAAGCGGGCGCTGCCCCTTTGCTCTTGGCTTTGCAGGGAGCTGAGGACCCTCTGCCCCAAGTGGTGCCTGCTGCACGCAGTGTGTCTGCGGGAGGCAGGGGCAGGTGTGCTGTGCCTTTCGGACCTCCCCTCTGCTGCCCGAGAACACGCCAAGCGTTTCCTGAGAAAGGTTTCCCCTCCTATCAGGAAGGGGAGCGCTTCCCATCCTGGAGCGCAGCACCCCACGCCGCCCTGCAAGAACAGCCCTGCGTCCTTTACTGCGCATGCCCCAACCGCTCGGTCTCATCTTGCCTTCAAAACCCCACCCCTTCTCTGTGTAAGAGGTCCAGGAGATTTCTGCACTGGCGGCTTCCTTGGGTCTTCATCCTCTAGTGAAAGCCCCATGAGTGACACAGGTAATAAAACGTGTCTGCTCTCCTCTCCTGTTCATCTGCCAGTTAGGTTCTTGGTCTCAGTCAGACACTCAGAGGGTAGAGGGACATTTCTGTCCTCCCTGATGCATTGCTCCTGGAACCCATAACAGTTGCTGGCAAACAGGAAGTGTTGAGTAAAGAAGTGTTTGGGTGAAATACTATATGCACGGATGGTTGGCTGGTGAATGAATTAATGAATTAATGAATTAATGAATGAGAGCGATATGGCCCCGGGAGCCTTGATGGCAGGCAGCAGGGTTTCATGGGAGTATTAGGAGCCAGCGATGCCAGTCATGGTGGCATAGGCCTGTAATCCCAGTACTTGGGAGGCTGAGACAGAGGATCGCAGGTTCATGGCCAGGTGCAGCAACTTAGTGAGAATTTGTTTCAAAATAAAAAATAAAGCCGGGCGTGGTGGCACACGCTTGTAATCCCAGCATTCGGGAGGCTGAGACAGGAGGATCGTGGTTCGAGGACAGCCTCAGCTACTTATGCCCTTTGCAACTCAGTAAGACTCTGTTTCAAAATAAAGAATTAAAAAAATAGGGCTGGGGTTTTAGCTCAGAGGTAGAATGCCCCTGGGTTCAAGACTCAGCAACACATACACACACACACACACACACACACACACACACACACCGGCAGGGAACCAGTTCCCCAATCAGGGGCTCTCAGGGCGAGGATTGAGAGGGGCCGGGCATCAGGGACTTGGCTTCCTGGATACACTGGCCGGTCCACAGGCCATGTGCTGGAGGCAGGTAAGAATAAGTAAAAAAAAAAAAAAAAAAAGAAAGGAGAATTTAAGTCATAAGTTGCACATCTCTGTCCCAAGCATGTCCCTCCCAAGTTTCTGGGAAATCTCTAAATCTTAAAGTTACCATAAATCCACTCACTTATGATAATTTCCATGAGCACTGTTAATTAGCCCACCATTGAAAAGATGAAATAAAGAGATATAACTTTTTTTGGGAGGGGGTAGTGGGACATTCTACTTCTGAGCTACATCTCAAGCCCTTTTTATTTATTTATTTATTTTGTTTGGAAACAGGGTCTCACTAAGTTGCTGAGACTGGCCTTGAACCTGTGATCCTCCTGTCTCAGCCTCCCGAGTGCTAGGATGACGGAGGTGGGCCACCACGCTTGGCTTGAGAGATGCCATTTTAGGACGCCTGCAGCTTAGGGGACTTTCTAACATTACCTACCCATCAGGTCCTGGGGATCCAGTCAGGCTGAGGATCCTGAGAATGACCAGACCACGTTTCACTCCCACACCCCTTCCCATGTCCGCCCCTCCCCACGTTTCCTTTAAAAGGGGGGCCTGAAGACCTACGAAGCATCTCTCCTTGACATGGCCGCCCTCTCCCTTGGGTGCATCCCTGGCTCTCCTGAATGAATCTCTGCACCTCGGCCTGTATGTGCCGACGACATTCTTTTTTGTCACCTAGGTCAAGGCCCCTGCTGGTCCTGCTTTAAGCTCCACTTTTTCTCCGGTAACTTTGGGGCCTGGGGCTTGCCCTCCATCAGGGGCACGTCCAGAGCGGGTGTTCCCGTGGCAGCGCCTGCGACCCCGGCTGCTTGGTTCTTGCAGTGGTCTTTCCTGACTCCAGGTGGCTGGATGCTGTGCACACCTGTGGGCTGGATTTGAGTTGGGCATTTCGTAGAGCCCAGCAGTGAAGAAAATGGCATAAATTTCTGTCCTCCAGGAGCACCTTGTACTTAGTGGGGCCCAGCTGTGAGCTCTGCGCTGTGTTGAGCCTGTGGCAGAGGCCTCTGGGAAGGGGCGGGGTCCCAGCAGCTCAGGTGCTTGTCTGCGCCCTCCCTCCTTTCTCTGATCAGAAACTACTGACATGGGAGAGGTCTGGGGAGAATGGAGTCTGGCAGACACATGAGGGCTGTGGGATCCCCGCAGCTGTTGGGCCCCAGATTTCTGGGGTTCTCTGCAGCGCCAGCCTTGGGGGACAATGGGCCTCTGGAGGCTTGGCTGGGCACGTGCCACACAGAGGCAGCAGACCCTCACCCCAGGTTGTGCTGGGTGTGTGTGGGGCACAGGGAGGAGACAGAGGCTGCCCTCATCTTTAGGGACATCCCAGTCTCGAAACCAGGAGCATACATCAGTCTGCAGGTCAGATCTGGTCCTCACATTGGTGTGAGCAGGAAATATCTCCTGCACACTCTCCTCCACTTCTGTATTTCTGGTGGTACTGGGGATTGAACCCAGGGGTGTTCTACTTATTAGCTATATTCCTATCCACTCCCCACCCTGCCTTATTTTATTTTATTTATTTATTTTGAAACAGGGTCTCACTAAGATGATGAGGCTTGTCTCAAACCTGTGATCCTCTTATTTCGGCCTCCCAAATACTGGGAGTACAGGCGTGTACCACCATGTAGTCCTGGCTCTCTCTCCCCCATTTAATTTCTCATTCCAAACTATCACTCCAGTGGAGCTGAGAGAATTTTGTACTTTCGTGTTTTACATTTTGATTTAGGATTTAAGTTAATTTTTGAATAAGATATGAGATTGAGATCGATATAGGATGCCCCCTAAATAGCTCATTTATTAATATTCAGAGTTGATATAGCTGAATCATGAGAGCTGTAATACCTGCAGTGTCTTTATCTGGGTGGTGGCCTGATACCCACCTGGTAGCGTGTGGCTGAAGAGCATGTGTTCCTGGGGCTGTGGCCTTGGGGATTTCATATGGTTCCTTCTCTCCTCACTCTCTGTCTTGATTCCGGCCTCCATGATGCGAGATAGGAAGCCTTGCGTTTCCCTCTCTCTGCTTCGGCCGCCATATCCTGAGATCTGTGGTCCCCAGCCTCACACAAACTGAACCCCATTATCTTAAGAAAACCTGTGAGCAAACCAAGCTTCCTTCCTCTCTGTTGTATGCCCAGATCTTGTAGACTATAGCTGTGAAAATTAGACTACAAAGTCCTTTTCTTTTTGTACATAGATAATAGTTGTTCCAATACCATTTATTGAACATACTGTCCATGCTCTATTGTCTTACATCTTATAACTGTATTAAAAATCACTTGGGCATATTTATATGGGTCTGTTTATGAACTATGCTTTCTCTTCTTTCATTGTGGATGTCTTTATCAATAGTACTGATTGATTGTTAATTACTATAGTTTTATAGTCAGTCTTAAAATGGAGTAGTAATTTTTTTCAAACTTATTGTTGTGTTCCAAAATTGTTTTAGTTATTCTAGTTCATTCTATTTTGCCTATACATTCTTGAATCAGCCTATCTACATGTATACACAGTCCTCCTGACATTTGTATTAATAGTGCTTTAAATCAATAGATCAACTAGGGCAGAATTCACATCTTTACTATTTTAGTCTACCAATTCATGAACATGGTATGTCTTCACATTAATTGAGATCTTCTTTGATTTCTTTCAACAGTGTTTGGGAGTTTAAAGCATACAAATCCTGTTCAGATTTGTTAGATTAATATTTAAGTAATTAATATAAGGGAAGCCTTGGTAAATAGTACTTACAATTTTTCTAATTGTACATTATTATTGTTGTTACTTTTGTTATTTGTGGTTTATAATTATTTTTTTGTGGAACTGGAGATGGAATCCAGGGGAACTCTAACTATGAGTCATACCCCCAGTTTTATCTTACTATTTTATTTTGAAACAGAGCCTCACTAAGTAGCTGAGGTTGGCTGTAAGCCTGCAATCCTCCTGTCTCACCTCCCAAGTACTGAGATTACAAGCATGTACCACCATACCTGGTTCACATTACTTTTATTTAGACAGGTGATTGATTGATTGATTGTGTGTATGTGTGTGTGTGTGTGTGTGTGTGTGTGTGTGTGTGTGTTGTACCCTGGGAATTGGACTCCAGGGCATTCTACCTCCAAGCTATATTCTCCAGCCCTATTTTTTATTCTTTATTTTATATTTTTTATTTCTCTCTCTTTTTTTTTTTTGCGGGTCTGGGGATGGAAACCAGGGGCATTCAACCTCCAAGATACACCCCCTGCCCTATTTTTTTATTCTTTATTTTGAAACCGGGTCTCACTGAGTTGCAGAGGGCCTCACTAAGTAGCTGAGGCTGTCCTTGAACCTTCGATTCTCCTGCCTCAGCCTCGCAGTAATAAGATTACAAGGGTGCGTCACCATGCTTGGCATGATTTTTTTTTGTGTGTGTGTGTTTGTGTGGTAGTATAGTGACATTCCACTACTGATCTATATACCCAACCTTTTTTTTTTTTTTTTTTGGTGGTACTGGGGTTCCTGGAAGTCCTTCTACCTCTGGGCTACACTCCCAGACCTATTTTATACTTTTTATTTGGAAACAGGATCTCTTAAGCCACTGACGCTGTCTTCGAACCTGTGCGATCCTCCTGTCTCCACCTCCCAAGCGCGGAGATTACAAGTGTGTGCCACCACGCCTGGCGCCCCAAACCTTTTTATATTTTTTATTTTCAGACGAGGTTACCTTGCTGTTACCCAGGCCAACCTCACTAAAGGTTAGCTGAGTAAATAAGTAAATTTGAAGATATGTACATATGTGTGCATGAATACATACACTTATGCTTATACCTTCTCCGTTCCTATGCACAGATACATAGCTGATGAAAGGTTGAAAATATAGTTAAGGAGTTTAGGAGGGAGGTAAAAACACCAACCGGGTTATCAGAGACCGCTACTTTCTTTAGGCCCAACCTGGCACCCTCGGGGGAGTCAGCCAGCCATGGGGAAGAGATTGTAGGACCATGCATCAGGAGAGTTGCACATAGTCCTAATCAGCCGGCTGAGTCACGCGGAAGATCAGAGGAACCGATGTTTTATAGGCACACTGATTCTCTCGCGACATCTGTAGTCTCGCAATGTGTGGAGTCTCAAGGCACCTGGAGTCTCGCGATATCTCTGCTTCTGGCTTCTGGGGTTCTGCCTCCTGTTCCCACTGTGAGATCACATGGGGGAGGGGAGGGACCTGACTTATCATCTATAGGACACAGAACCCATATTTTTATAAATTCATTCATTCAACTAGGTGTGGTGCAAACACTTCTAATCCCAGCACTTGGGAGGCTGAGACAGGAGGATCGCACAGGTTCAAAGCTAGCCTCAGCTACTTAGTGAGGCTCTCAGCAACTTAGCGAGACCCTGTTTCCAAATAAAGTATAAAATAGGTCTGAGAGTATAGCCCAGAGGTAGAAAAGCCCCTGAGTTCCACCCCCAGTACCACAAAAGAAAATAATAATAAAAAAATAAATTCATTGACTCACTCATCCACACAGCAATATCTATTGAGTGTGTGATTAATAACTGACCAAGATTTCCGGGCGTGGTGGCGCACACTTGTAATCCCTGAGCTTGGGAGGTAGAGATAGGAGGATCACGCAGGTTTGAAGCCAGCCTTGCTGGCTTAAGAGACCCTGTTTCCAAATAAAAATATAAAATAGGTCTGGGAGTGTAGCCCGGAGGTAGAAGGGCTTCCAGGAACCCCAGTACCACCAAAATAAATAAATAAATAAACAAACAAACAAACAAATAAATAACTGACCAAGATCAGTGCTGTTACAAACACAGGCATGGACGTTCACAGTCACCCACACAGCGCGCTAGGACCTACGCACAGCGGCCTCATGTACTGTAGGGAGGGCCATCTGCTATTTCCCCAGGGCTGTACTCCTTTACCTTCTTAAGGAAGAAAGGATTTAGCTGCACATAGTTGCCCACAGTAAACACGACGTTTTCAGCTTCCCTGCAATTAGAAGTAGCTATGTGGAGCCATTGTTAATGGAACAGAAGCAGAAGAGACACATAATTTCAGAAAAGGGCTTTGAGGAAGAGAAACACGTGGTTTTCCACTTTTTTTTTTTTCATTGTTAACTGGAATATGAATGCTATGGCTGGAGGTCAAGCGGCTGTTTTGATTATGAGGTGTAAACCTTGTTATGATCGATAGTAAAATAGGTTAGAAGGAAACTAAATCCTCAGTTGCAGTGAGGCTACCCCTTTAGCGGTGGCTGCTTACTTCTGGGTTTTATTGACTAGGGGACTAATCTCGTGTCTTGCCTAAGGTACTTTTATCATGGGCTTATTACTTGCAGCTAAGTCTATGGCCAAGTAACATTCCCATGCTCAGGCACAGGTGCACAGCTGCTAGTCTCTTTTGCTTGCTGTGTTTGGAAGCCAATGGGAGGGGGCTTCCCAAGTCCCCCTTTGGAAGAAGCTGCATATTGACTTCACCCAGCAGGCATGCACCACTGTCAGTGTCCACCGTGTAACCAGGACAAAGCCCCTTACCTGGCTCCCCCTCTGCAGGGGTTCCAGGCAGCTCCACAGTCTCTGCTTTGTCTTCCTCTCTGTTCCAGGAATGTGGGGAAGATTTATGGAGAAACCACAGGACGGAACTCGAGGGACCTGGAGCTTGGGTGCATCCATCACTGCATCCCGGTATCAGAAGTAAAGTTCTATGGCTACGTTGAAGAAAAAAAAAGACACATATTTGAAAGTAGCTCAGCAAGGCAAATTTTACTTTTTGCCAAAAGGGATCTTGCCGCCGGTAAAGTCAGGTGTGCTAGAAGAACTTGCTGGGTGTTTAATTTTTCTTATTTATTTTTGCAGGTCTGGGGATGGAACCCAGGGGCATTTGACCTCCAAGTTACACCCCACCCTATTTTTTATTCTTTATTTTGAAATAGGGTCTCACTAAGTTTTGGAGGGCCTTTCTCAGTAGCCGAGGCGGTCTGCGAACCACGATCCTCCGGTCTCAGCCTCCCAAATGGTGGGATTACAGGTGTGTGCCACCACACCTGGCTGGGCGTTTAATTTTTAGCAGGAAGCTTCTGAGCTGTGTTCCTTTTGGTGGGAGCACAGCCTCACAATCTTTATGCCACTGGCTGAAGGGGGTGCCAGGGAGGGGCTGGCACTCAAAATTTCCAGGAAATCCTATCTTTAGAAAAATACAAGCACACACAAGGTTACACAATAGCAGTTTTACAAAATGGAGCCGAAGTCAAGCTCTTCCTTTGGTAGAAGAGATTTAATTATATTCTCACACTGGGAAGGAAGGGCCCCTCTCCATAGGGCCCTTATGAGCTAATGATCTCACAGGTTTTTCTCTGAAAGCCCCGCCCAGCTCCCCGAGCCTCCAGGGACACCACCTGGCCCTCCACAGCCCCAGCCCCCTCTGGATCATGGGCACCATCCTCCCTGAGCCCCCAGGCCAGCCAGATCCCCGCTCCTCCAGATTTCTTTCACTTAGAGTGCCCCCTCCTCCCCATGCCCTGCCCTTGGACACCACTGCCCCAGGCTTCCACGACACTGTCCATGTACCCAGAGGCCCCAGGCTCTCCTTGGGACTTTTCCTCACCAAGGACTTGGCATCAGACAAATCACAACTAGAACCATATGATATCACTATCTGCCATAAAAGCCAAGCTACAACTTTAAACCTCTGTAAATATTTAAAAGTAATGAAATTATACTCCAAGTTCCATAAAGACGGTCATAAATCTACAGTCTACGTTGATTATATGTAGGTCCTCCAATGCCATAAAAATGTACACATTGTACATTATAAATGTACTGCTCTAGGCCCATAAATTTGATATAAAACTAACATATGAGCCGTAACAGGCATTAAACATTTCATTAACACTGGCTTGGCTTGTCTTCTTAGAATTTAGGTATCTATTTTGGAATAATCTGGGTGGCCTGAGATTGTAATAACAGAGGTTCAGAAGGCAGGGCCAGTGGGCAAGGCTCCCAGGGTTGGGTGTTGACCTTGGAATGCTAATTTGAAAAAGAGAAACCAGGCATGGTGGCCACACTTGTAATCCCAGTACTCGGGAGGCTCAGGCAGGAGGATCGCAGGTTTGCAGCCAGCCTCAGCTACTTAGTGAGGCCCTCTGCAAGCTGGCAGCCCCCTTGCTTTTTCTCTCCCTACCAAGCACAGGTGTGAGTGAAGGACCAAGGTGACGCCATGACAGGCTTCAGTTAAAGCTTTAAGTAGAATAGGCCTAAGTTTCTGTCCAAAATTAAGTTCCTGTTTCCCTGTAACCTTTGCCCTATTCCCTGGAGAGAAGCTGCTAACTGCTAATCTGATCTTCCCCCAGCAACAGCCAATTGGTGCAGCATATATCTGGGTCTGGAATTCGCAGATATCCCAGGCAAGGTCACTCTGCCTGGAGTTAGAGACCCCCACCCATCCTGAACATTCCTGAGATAAGCTTCCCAAGGCGCCAAAGCTAAGCCAATGGGGGGGGGGGTGTGACGGCAGACTTATGTTTTAAAATATCCAATCAGGCTGACCGGTAGAGGAAGATGGCGGCAGCCGTGGTCGCATTGGCGATCGCAGCCGCCAAAAAGGACAAGCCTTTCTCGGGAAAGCCCTGGACACCAGATTTTGGGTTAATATCAGATTGGGACAATTTAAGGAGATACTTCCAGCCACGACTTCCTCTCTAGAATACAGGAGAGAGAGTGGATAACGGAGGAATTAGAAGCAAGAGGACCAGGAGGTGCACGTCGCGCAAGAAAAGCGATTTCTGGAAGAACATCCCAGAAGGGATTTGAGAAAAGACCACTTCAGTTGTGCGTGCTGGGGACTCTTAACAACACACCTTGTAAGAAAAATGAGCCGGGCATCGTGGAGGGAGTCGAGCAGTTCTGGGCGAGGAACCGAGCCACGCGTCCTGGGATCTCAGCGTACCCAGCCGCCGTGCTCCTTTGTGCTGTGCCGGGGGCCATGGTGCACCTGGAACAGCAGATCCTGCTCTATGCGGTGAGGCTGTAGCCTTTGGTCTTGGAAGGGAGATAAAATTCATTGCTGCTGAGTGCTCGATCTCACAACCTCATCAAAACACACATACTGTCTTCTCTTATTAAAAAGAAAATATTGGAGAGGGGCCAATATGGTGGCAGTGACAGCCAGGACTCAGGAGATGCAGACAAACTCTATCCAATTCACTTGGAACTTTTGAAAAAAAAAAAAAAAACAAAACGCGTGAAGGGGGACTGCCCCTGCCACACATGCTTAAGATTTCTGGACACCATCTCGTGTAAGGAAGGAGCTCAGCAGAGAACCAGGAGGAAGGTAGTGCTGGTGGAGCCGCAGGCGCTACTGCCGGCGGCAGAGGTGGAGGCTATTATTTTGGAGAGGCAGAGACCTGATTCAACCCACCTTGATCTTCTGAAGAATTTGCCCCAAAGGTAGAAACTGGAGGGGCAGACAGATCCAGTCCAGTCCACCTTGAGCTTTTGAGGAAATCTCCCCAAAAGTAGACTGACTACACCTGCCATGCATGCTCGAGAAGTCTGGACAACATGCTAAGTGGCAAAAGGGTTTGGGTATATCAGAGGGAGCCCTGCATAGCCGGGATGGGCCTACACATTGCATGTTCTGGGAGTCATCAGCCCTTATGGCCACCATGCTCCTCTGCACAGAGTGGGAGGCCAGGGTCCACGTGGAACAGCAGAGCCTGCTTTCTGAGGTGAAGCTGTGGACCTCTGCCCTTGGAGGGAAGACAAAATTTATTGCCACTTGGTATTTGGGGTCCCAGCTTTTGAAAAAGACATGTACTATTTTCTCATATTAAAAATAAAATGGAAAAATACCAGGCATGGTGGTACACACTTGTAATCTTGTAATCCCCACACTTGGGAGGCGGAGACAGGAGGATTGTGCTGGTTCGAGGCCAGCCTCGCTATCTTAAGAGACCCTGTTTCCAAATTAAAAAATATATATATATAGAGAGATAGATAGGTCTCAGGGAGTGTAACCTGGAGATAGAGGGGTTTCCAGGAAACTCAGTACCACCAAGAGAAAGAAAGAAAGAAAGAAAGAAAGAAAGAAAGAAAGAAAGAAAGAAAAAAGGGAACATCTGTAGACGACCTGCTCATAGTGACAGAGACCAGAGCCCGATGCACAGCAAGGCTGGTGCCAGAGACTCTGAGGCCAGGATAGGAGCCTGCTGGGTGGCGAGGCTGGTTCTGGGGCCTTCAAGGCCGGGATTGGAGCCTTCTGAGGGGTGAGGTAGGTGCTGGGGCCAGCAAGGCTGGGATTGGGGCCTGCCATGAGGCAAGGCCGGTGCTGGGACCAGCGAGGCCAGGATCAGAGCCTGCCATGAGGCAAGGCCGGTGCTGGGGCCAGAGAGGCCAGGATTGGAGCCGACCGTGAGGCAAGGCTGGTTCTGGGGCCTCCAAGGCCAGGATCGGAGCCTGTCAAGGGGTGAAGCAGGTGACAGGGCTGGCAAAGTCGGGATCGGAGCCTGCTGTGAGGCAAGGCTGGTGCAGGGGCCTTCAAGGCCAGGATCGGAGCCTGTCAAGGGGTGAGGCCAGTGCCGGTGCCAGTGAGGCCTGAATTGAAGCCTGCCATGAGGCAAGGTTGGTTCGGAGGCCTCCGAGGCCGGGATCGGAGCCTGCCAAGGGGTGAGGTGGTGTCGGAGCCAGTGAAGCTGGGATCGGAGCCTGCCGTGAGGCAAGGCTGGTGTAGGGGGCTTTGAGGCCAGGTTAGGAGCCTGCCAAGGGGTGAGGCTGGTGCTGGGGCCAGCGAGGCTGGGATCGGATCCTGCCATGAGGCAAGGCCAGTTCTGGGGCCTCCGAGGCCGGGATCAAAGCCTGCTGTGAGGCAAGGCCTGTGCTGGGGCCTCCAAAGCCAGGATCAGAGCCTTCTGTGAGGCAAGGCTGGTGCTGGGGCCTCAAAGGCCAGGATTGAAGCCTGCCGAGGGGTGAGGCCGGTGCTGGGGCCAGTGAAGCCAGGATCGGAGCCTGCCATGAAGCAAGGCTGGTGCTGGGGCCTCCGAGGCCGGGATCAGAGCCTGCCAAGGGGTGAGGCCGGTGTCAGGGCCAGCGAGGCCGGGATTGGAGCCTCCTGTGAGGCAAGGCCGGTGCAGAGGCCTCCAAGGCCGGGATCAGAGCCTGCCAAGGGTTAGGCTGGTGCTGGGGCCAGCGAGGATGGGATCGGGGTCTGCCATGAGGCAAGGCTGGTAATGGAGCCAGTGAGGCCGAGATCAGAGTCTGCCAGGTGGCCAGGCCGGTGCTGGTCCTTCAGGAGTGGGAATAGAACTTGCAATATGGCATACACAGAGAAATATCACAGAAAATAAAAAAAATCAGATGCTTTCCCTAATATGCAAAAACTAGAAAGAAATGGGTAATAGGAGGAGATCTAGTTGAAGAAAAGGCCCTATGGAGGAGCAATTAAGGTGACCAATCAGAGGGGATGGGATGTGGGAAGATGGAATATCTTTAAAATACATGATGTATGTAAACAAATATATCAAAGTCAATTAATAAATCAAGCATGTGATCGAGGGAAGGGGAGGGAATGGGATGGGGATAGGATAAAGGCTCATTGGATGATGTATGCTTGTATATCCTCACAAGTCTTGTATTCCATTGTGATATTTGACTATGCTGCACCAATAAAAAAAAAATATATATATATATATATATATATATATATATATAAAATATACAATCAATGCAAAGGTGGGTTGGACAGCCTTTCTTAGGGGATAAAAGCTTTGTTCTTGGGGGGCAAAGGGCTCTCCCCCGTGACCACTGCATTGGTGCGCGTGGAGAGACCAAGCTCGAGCTTGAATAAACAGCCCTTAAGCCTTTTGCATCGGACTCAGCTCCTGGTGACCATTGGTGGATAACAGACTGGCATAACATGAGTCCCTTTGGGGGATGGGAGATGGCAGACCTACTGTGTGCTGTGTTCTCATGGGAAGCCATTTGTCCATGAAGAAAGGTAGAGACTGCCGTGCATTTTAAAATGTGCATTAATTGTTTGTTTTTAATTTGTATTGTTTTTAATTTTTATATTAAATGTAAGGTCTGGGAGCCAGGTGTTGTGGCACAGGCCGGTAATCCCAGCATCTGGGAGGCAGAGACAGGAGGATCGTGGTTTGCAGACAGCCTCAGCTACTTAGTGAGGCCCTTTGCAACTCAGTGAGACCCTGTTGCAAAATAAAGAATAAAAAATAGGGCTGGGGGTGTAGCTCGGAGGCAAAATGCCTCTGGGTTCCATCCCCAGTACAGCAATAAAACAAACAAACAAACAAACAAACAAACAAAACAAAAACAAAAACAGAAGGTCTTTTCTCTCTTTTTTTCTCTTTTTCTGTTTTGCACAGGACATAAGCCCAGTTCAAACTGACTTAAGCCCAGTGGTAACTGACTGGCTCGACCTAGCCCTGGGCTCAGTTCCCATGGTGCCTAATGGAGAAGCCGGTTCTGCCTGGCCCATTTCTTGCCTGGTGACCTCCCACCCCTGAACTTGCTGGGGAGAGCCCTCTGCACCCCTCTCTCCTCCTCCCTCTTATGGCAGCAGGGCCAGGTTTCCCTGGAGACCCCGAGGCCCCAGACCATCCTAATTTTGGAAAGGGGGCAAGAGGCTCATGGCTGACGCCTGGCCATCAGGAGGCAGCTGACAGGTGGAGGAGGCAGGAGCATCTGCGTCTGCGTGTGTCCCTACCCTAATTGTGCTAGGGTGGTGGAGTGCTGCTGAGAGAAAGAAAGATACCTGGAGATGGCAGGTGAGACATAAGGTTTGTTGAAAGCAGCTCCTGGGCACTAAGGAGCACCTCAGTCCCGCACACGCTGCGTCCAGTGGCAGCAGCTGGGTGGACACTGTTACAGACTGGGAGAGTCTGGTTGTGGGGAAACTGTTCCCAGGGCCCCTGTTAGGGTCCCGGACACATTTTCCCTCAAACCACAACAAAACCCCAAACGACCAAAACCAGAAAAAAAAAAACCCGCGGGTTCTTGTCCTAAGCTAAGAATAAATATGCATAGCTTGGACAGTTGCTGAAGATTTAAAGAAGTTTATTGAAAGATAGAAACACAGAGGATAGGTACAGCTCCATACCAGACTGCCATGGAGGGGTGACTCGAATGGATACACCAAAGGGATCACACGTGGACTCGACCTTTTTATACCCATGGCCTCCATCTTGTTCACGTAATTCTGACGTAGTGAACGTCCCTGTAAGGTACCTCCCCCAGCCAGGTGTGGCAAGGTGTCTCCTTTCATGAAGGTCGACCCCTCCTACCATCTTAGCTAGCTTATCTAATCTTATAGATCTGTCTTTAGATAGAGAAGGCGTAGTTCTCCTCTCCTATGGACTTGTTAATAACCTTTAGCTAGGTTAATTTACATTGGAATAGTTGCCTGCTTTTAGGCAGAAACCAAGTCCTTGCACAGATTTGCCCCTCACCCAATTTTTGAAATATATTAATAATCAGAGCTTTCTCAAATCTTCCTAGGCCATTCCCAATACTGGTACAGACACTCGGCCTGCCCACAGTGTTCTGCTCTCAGCAGTTACCCGGGGAGGGGTCTGAGGGGCTGCGTCCACTTGTTCCGCTGTGTGACCTACGTTCCGAGGGACCTGTGCACCTGCAGGAAAGCCGTTTCCGAGCAGCTTCTACAGCCATTTGTCCTAATTCCTAGTGTTTGAGAGAGAGGAAGGGAATTGGTGTCCTTTACTGTAATGCTTGTCTGCACATTCTGGTCCAGGCTCACTTTTATAGTTCCCTTCTTTGGGTTAGGTTTTTTATTGTGTGTGTGTTTTGTTTTTGAGTGTTTTCAGTTCTTCTATAGAACCTCCATGAGGGGGGTGAGTGGTGTCCCACGTGGGGGTCTGGACTTCCTCTTAATCTTCAGGTTCCTCAGACAACCAGGAGGAGTGGTGGGCGGCTCCTGTCTGACCTTTGTCCTCCTCTTGGACCCTTTGTTTACTATCTCAGGAATCTCAGAAATCTCAGGTGGAAAGAGGGACCATTATTATTAGTTTTTTTGGTGGTACTGGGGTTCCTGGAAGCCCTTCTACCTCCGGGCTACACTCCCAGACCTCTTTTATATTTTTATTTGGAAACAGGGTCTCTTAAGCCAGTGAGGCCTGCTCCGAACCTGCGTGATCCTCCTGTCTCCGCCTCCCAAGCGCAGGGATTACAAGCATGCGTCACCACGCCCGGCTAGAGGGACCATTTTGGTTAAGGGTATGGCTCATTGAGACTTCTGCCTAAGACAGAACACATCCTATAGGATTTTAAAACTATATTTTTTTCTTCCCAATTTGTCTCCTTTCTACCTAATATTTTATTTCTTCTATCTATCCTACCTCATCCCCTCTTCGATTTTGGTTCCTTCATCTTAAGGGTTGATGAAGGAAGACGTTCTGTCTTCTGTAGCTTCTTCTGAGATGACAGGGACGTAGGCCCTGCTTACCCAGGGACCGAAAGTCTCAAAAGTCTCGTCCTAAGTGCTCTAAAGGAGCTGTGGGGAGTTCACGGGTTTTGTTGGCTGTAGAACCATCCTTTTTTGATATTCTGGAAAAGAAATCATGAACATGCAAGACAATAGCCCCTGAAAACAGTCAACCAGACAACAGAGAAGCATCCCGAAGCCAAGTATCACAGCTCTGCGGCCAGCCCCAGCTGCTTACTGAGGCGCTTTGCAACGCAGTGAGACCCTTTTTCAAAAATGAGAATAAAAAGTAGGGCTGGGGGTGTAGCTCGGAGGTAGAATGCCCCTGGGTTCCATCCTCAGCACTGCACTGCAAACAAACAAACAAACAAACAAACAAACAAACAAACAAAGTTTAGAGGTGAGATCATTGATCCAGCATGCTGATTACACCAGTGCATTAGGAAATTTGAATGGCTTTACCCGGTGGTAACTAGGCAGGTGGGGTGTGGCTAGAGACGGTGGGTGCCTGAGGGTCCGACCTTGGGGATCTCACTCCCATGAGTTGTTCTTCTGTCCTCTGCCGGCCATGAGGCCGTGGTGTCTGCCGTGGAGTTAGCCCGCCGTGAACTGCGCCAATGACACTGTGAGCTCAGACAAACATTTCCCCCTCTGTGTTGTGCACATCAGGTGTTTTAGGAACAGTGACGGGAAAGCAGGCTAGAACAGGTTCCCTTGTCTGTAAAATGGGAGCAGCAAGAAGACCTCTCTTAAAGGTTGTTTGAAGATCCCATGCAATCTTACACGTGCACGGCCGACCCCAGACCTGGGAACGGCTCATTCCGTCAGAAGTGTTCACTGGCTCTTGGTCACACCGTGGCTCCCGCCTCACCCACCCACCCCAGGAAGCGCCCCCCAGGCCCCAGGCTCTGCTGAATTCCTCAGGGAGAAACAACTCCACCTCCATTAATAGTTAAGATCATGTACATATGCACTGAGACTTAATAAAACATATTGATTACACAGGAGCCAGATGTGATAAAATGTGTACACACGCGTTTTAAAATACAGCTCTCTTGCCGGGCGTGGTGGCGCGCGCTTGTAATCCCCGCGCTTGGGAGGCAGAGACAGGAGGATTGCGCAGGTTCGAAGCCAGCCATGCTGGCTTAAGAGACCCTGTTTCCAAATAAAACCTATAAAATAGGTCTGGGAGTATAGCCCGGAGGTAAATGGGCTTCCAGGAACCCCAGTACCACCAAAAAAAAAATATAGCTGTCTCTGGCCTATAAATTTGACCTGTGGCCTATACGTGAGCCGGAGCAGACAACAGACATTTCAGTCCTAGGTTTTGTTTGCGCTCTTGGAATTTAGAACGAGGGCTGGTGGCCCGTGCCCATGTCCTTGAGGCTGGTGGCCCGTGCCAGTGTCCTTGTCTGCTGAGCCCGCCTGTTCCCTGCTGACGGGTTTGCTGTCTCCACCTTGATCTGCATTTCTAGAACTCGGCTTTTGCCCCAGTCTCCCACAGAGCCTGACCCGACAGGGAACTTCCTGCCTGCTCAGGACTCCAGGGCACACCTCTGCCCGACAAGCCGGTACCAAGCAGCTGTTCTGTGCCAAGCGAGGTCCTGGGGGTAGAATGGTGGACACAACAGGTCCTCACGGGGCTTACAGACTAACAAGGAGGAAAGGGAGGGAGGGAGGGAGGACTATTTATTTGATTCTCATTCTCCAGGGGAGAAAACTGCAACCCAGAGAAGTTAAGGTCCTTGTCCCACATCACCCAGCTAGGAAGAGGCAGAGCTGAACTGGACCCAGGTGCATATGGGCACAAAACCTCTGCTAGGTCTGGAATGAATGGATTTGGGAACGAATGACTGAGCAAATGAAAGCAGATTCTGAATATTCATCAGCTTTGTGTTACTACAATAAAATACCCGAGGTAGCCAACTTATAAAGCGGTGAGGTTCATTCAGCTCACGGCTTCAGAGGCTTCAGGGCGCGGCTCATTCTCAGCTGCATCCCGTCATGGGGGACGGCCGTGGAGGAGAGCACAGGGGAGCGAGCTCACACTCAGAGCCCGGAGATGGGGGAGGGCATAGGCAGGTGGGGCCAGGCTCGATCCTCATATAAGCAGAGCACCTTCGGGTGACAAAATGCCAAAGGGGTCGCTAGAGGACTGCCTCATGCCCCCAGTTGAAACGGGGGTTTCTTGAGAGGAAACCCGGCGAGTTCTTGTCTACGGTGAGTGAAGAATGACACCCGCAGACCTCAGGAAGGGGAGTAAAAGGTTTACTGGAAGCAGCAGGGAATGGGGAAAGGTGGCTGAACACCCCAAAAGGGGCTGGAACTCTGAGTCCAGCAGCTGCCTTCAGGACAATACTTGAGAGTAGCCCAAGCCGAATTGCCTTCAGGTGCAGGCTGCTTTCTTCCAGAGTTCACACGATCTGCCAGAAAAGAGGTGCAGGTCACCCCTAGGGGCCCTGATCAGCCTTGATGTCCAGCAGAGGCCTTCAGGTCACTACTCGAGAGTCGCCCAAGCCACGTGCCCTCAGATGCACTCTGCCTTCTCTCAGGGCCAACACGACCTGCGAGAGAGAGAGAAGCGCTCCCCAAAAGAGGAGGGGGCCCCGAGCGGAAAAGTCCCAATTTGTCATCTGACTAAGGCAAAGGCCTGACCATTTGTGACCTCTTTTGGTTAGGGTGACTTTGGGAATTCTGGGAAGCAGCTCTCAGGATTTGCATAGGGTATTTGCAAGTCCTTGAAGAATCTCCTTTCAGGAATACCAGACTTGCTTGGTGGGTTTGTTGATTAGTAAACAGATGGCTTTGTGAAGCTCTCGCCTTCTTATCTCTGAGCCTTTGGAATTTCATGTATTTGTCGCCCCTCAGGAAACTCAGGAAATTAACTTTTTTCTACCTATGCCCTTTTCCCTATCTGCCTATTTCCTTTCTATCTCCTCACAGTGACCTAAGGACCCCTGGACTGCACCTCCCAAAGTCCCACTGCCTCCCAACGGCACCACCCTGGGCCCCTGGGCTGGGGTGCAGGAAAGCCCTCTTACTCAGAGTCGGGCCCCCTCCCTGCCTCTCCCGCCCCACTTCCTGATTCTGGAGAATTACTCAGAGTGGGAGATGGCAAACTCACCCTCCTTCGGCAGCCCTGCTCCCCAGGTCCTGGGCCCTGGGCCCGAGCTGGTCTGGACCAAGATGGCAGGTGCCCAGCTGCTGTCCTGGAGGGACTGTGTTCACGCCGCTTCTGCTCGGCACCCTTCCCCAGCTCTCTCCGCACTTGGAGCAAATGGCAGGCCTAGGGGGCCAGGTGAGCCTCCCCTCCCCCAAGGCCCGCCCCTCCCACTGGCCTCTTTGTGAGGAGCCTCTGGGCCTTTGCACCTGCTGTTCCCGCTGCCCCGGACATGGTCCCCAGGACACCTGCACGGCCCCTCCTCTGCGTGGCCCTTGTTCATGTGCCTTCTCTGTGAAGCCCGCCCTGACCACCAGCATGTGATAACAGCCTTTGCTCCCCACCCCGTCCTTCCTAGCACCTGTCATTATTTGGCATTCTTTGTTTTGTTTTCTTTGCCCTGTTTGCTATTTTCCTGCTCTGCTCCCAACCACTGGACTCCACCAAGCAGGGCTTTTGTTGGTCTTCTCTATTAGCATAGAACGTGGCTGGCTCGCATGAGGTGTTCAGCAGATGTGCGTGCGTCGAGCAGATGCAAAGGAGATCAATGGCGGCTGAGGAGGGTGACATTAACCCTGGGTGGGCGGAAGCCACATTAGGGCTGAGACATGAAAGGCGAGAGTTACCAGGAGAGCGGTGGGAGGCAGCAGGTGCAAGGGGCCTGTGGCCGGGAGGAGTATGCAGAGGGAGGGGAGAGTGCAGGGAGATGAGTGTGAGAGGCCAGCAGGGGCCAGACTGTGCAGGGCCTTGGAGGCCTTCATGGGGAGTTTAAATTTTATTCTAAGAGCACTGGGGAGCCATTGAGGGCCCCGGAGCCGGAGGGTAATAGCATTTGATTGACATTTTAAAATTCAATCTGACTTCAATATGCACAGAACAAATGTGGGTGTGGCTTGATGGGGGCCGCAGGGAAAGCCAGGAGGCAGCGGGGAGGAGGCAGTGACCCAGGGGAACACCAAGGATGCCGGGGCTCAGCCCAGGATGCCGGCTGTGGAGAGGGTGGGAAGCCTCAGGGTACCCATGCTGACATTTCGGAACAGGGAGATGAGGTTCTGCCCAGGCAGTGTCTTGATCCCCGGATCTATTTCCTGCTAGGACCCCTGGAGCCTCCCTCTGCGCTCCCCCCAACCCTGGGTCCCGGGCTTCCCCGCTGGGCGCCCCTTCCCCGAGGTCCTGGCTTGCCGCGGATCTGCGCGAGGCTCATTTACTAATTGATATAAATGGCTTGCCTTCCCGGCTGTTCATCAGCGCCACGCGCGCTCATATTAATTGGGCTGGAGGAGGAAAATTAAGTGCTTCAATTTACTGTCTTTCAAAATGACAAAATGAGATGAGAGAAAATCACTCTGCACGCGGGAAGGTGCTCTGAGCAGCTGGAGGCCCCTTGGGAGGGGACATAGGCGCCCTGGGGGGTGTACGAATCCGGGGGTGGAGGAGGGACGGCCTGGGCAGAGGGAGGCTGGTGATGGTGATGGAGATGTGGGCGCAGCCACCAGCGCCCCCAGCAACCCTTGCGATGCAGACGCGTTTAGAAATGACACGGCGCTTCTCAGGGGCAGCGTCTAAGTGAACTAGCATAGGCCCCCCACCCCCACCCCGACCTCCTGGGTCAGTGCTTGCCAGTGACAGGAAACCCGACCCCAACAGACTTTAGCAAGAAGGGAATGTGTGACTGTGGGATGCTCCTGGTGGCAAGTAACAAAAGCTCAGCTTAAAGACTTCAGTAAGGCCGGGCGCGGTGGTGCACGCTGGCAATACCCACGCTTGGGAGGCGGAGACAGGAGGATCGCTCAGGTTTGAAGCCAGCCTTGCTGGCTTAAGAGACCCTGTTTTCAAATAAAAAATATAAAATAGGTCTGGGAGTGTAGCCCGGAGGTAGAAGGGTTTCCAGGAACCCCAGTGCCACAAAAAAAAAAAAAAAAAAAAAAAAAAAAGACTTCAGCAAAAAGGGAAAATTTACCACCTTGTGTAATTACAACTAGGTCCTGGGCTTCTGACCGGGCTGCCTCCAGGAACTCCCAACAGTGGAATCCTGAGTGAGTCTCCTCCGGGCTCTGCTGTCCCCGTGTTGGCCTCGCTCTCGGGTAGGCCACCTCCACGGGGCGACCAACAAAGCCACCGGCAGCTCCTCCCTTCTGAGTCTGTTCCGTCAAACCTCAGGGCCCATCTAGATAAAGCTGTTGTAAGACCACGTGAGAGACCTGGAGACAGGGAGACAGCGTGGACACAGCCCCACCTGCGTCCACCATGGCTACTGCCTGTGGGCCGTTCCCATGGAGACACACATCCGTGTGGCCACACACAGGCCCAGCAGTGCGGCTGTGAGGGGCAGGAGGGAGATCATAAATACTGGTTCCTGCCCTTTATTTTGTCATCTGCTTGGAGCCTCAGTGTCATCACCTGCTACGTGAGGACGGACGTTCACCTTGTCTACAGTGTCTGTCATGATACTTGTTCACAAGGGGCAGAAAACCACTGATTCAACCACAAAGCAGACTTCTCAGTTGTATATATATAATGCCCAATCCTGATGCTGAGGGTATGGTGTGTGCTCTCTTGATCTCCGTGGTGTCTATACCCAAAGGTGAACCTCCCTCTGGGGTCGCAGGGATGGTCCTCAGAAGGGCAGCATCCTCCTGGCTCGGCTCAGCCACCCCGGTTCCACCTAAGTCCTGGGTTCAGCTAGGCAAGGAGTAATTTGGGTCACATGCACACGCTGAGCCAATCAGCACAGCTGGGGGTGTGTGGAATGCTCTGATTGGTCAGATATTTGATCCTGTGATAACTGGGAGCCTTGTGGCCCTGGAGTCCCACATGGACGTGTAGGTTGCTTAGCAACCAGCTGGGGGTCTCCTTTCTGTCTGGCAAAGCCCTGCACAGCCTTGAATGTTGAGTTTGGGGGCTCTGTGTCTGGGTTTTAGCCATGGTGGCTGACAGGCTGGGTCCCTCCCCGCAGGACCTTAGAAAAGGGGCAGGACCTTAGAAAAGGAGGAGACTCTGCTGGGCAATATCATGAGACAGGCGATATCGTGAGAGGGGCGGTGTTTCCACGCGTAGCTCCACCCACAAGACGTAAACCTTAAAAGGAAGGGCATTTCCTTTCCAGTAGAGGAGCTCGGAGGTCTCCAGGAGCAGTCCAGCCCCTATCCTTGGGAGAAGACCGCATTAAAATTCTTTTCAGCGCACCCAGTCTCTCTTGCCTTTTTATTGTGCCTAAAAACCTAAGATCTGGTACAAAGACCTGGACGGTTATTTTATTTTATTTTAATTTAATTTAAAAATTAAAAAAAAATTTCTTGCCTCTGCTGAGGCGTGCTCTGGGCGAGCTTGGCGGAAACCTCCACCTGGATCGGCCTGGGTGCTGGGACCGCTCCCACCCTGCCCGCCACTCCAGGACTGCCGCCACCACTGCCTCCTGCCTGCCCAGACCGTAAGCCACCTTCCCACCCCGAGCTCTGCTGAGAGCCGGCAGCCATCTCCCCAGCCCAGATCTCTGCTGAGAGCCGGCGGCCATCTTCCCAGCCCTGCGCTCTCCAGGAGAGCCAGTGGCCATCTTCCCAGCCCCGAGCTCTGCTGAGAGCCAGCAGCCAGCTTCCCCCGACACACCCGACACACGCTTAGAACCCGTGGCCATCTCACTGCCCTGCCAAGACCTGAAGGCCATTTTAAACCTCATCCAGCCCTGATTCCACCCAACAGCTCCACAGCGTGCCCTCCTGGCTCTGCAGCCTCTCAGCGCTGCGGTTTCAGTCAGCACTGGCTGATAACACTACACCGGTAAGCTTCCCCTTCCTTGGACA
Source organism: Muscardinus avellanarius (assembly GCF_963383645.1). Lineage (NCBI taxonomy): Eukaryota > Metazoa > Chordata > Mammalia > Rodentia > Gliridae > Muscardinus > Muscardinus avellanarius. Next base: position 31,959,195 of record NC_137805.1, read on the forward strand.
AGCGGGTTCCGGCTTTTAGCCTCTTCCGGACTTGGGCTCATGGCTGTTAAATAAACCCAAATATTTGGTGCTCAAGTTCTCCGAGGGTAGCCAGGCTGCCCTACGGTTGTGTAAAGGAAACGGAGACGTCCATCTCTAACACAACCACGCTGTTTCCAGACGCCAAATTCCTGTTTTCGTCCTTACCCGCTGATCAGTCATGAGGGGAAGCCAGTCATCTAAAATAGACTCCCAATCCGCACTAGGCCGTGTTCTGGTTAATCTCCAGACTCTAGGTTTATCCGGGGAACTGTGTCCCGAGCGGCTCATATTTTTCTGCACAAAAGTCTGTCCCACTTATGAGTTGGGTAATGGTTCTCGGTGGCCTGAGATGGGTACATTAGATCTTAAAATGTTGACTAATCTCAGCAACTCTTGCAAACAGGCAGGTAAATGGTCAGAAGTTCTGTATGTACAGGCTTTTCTGTGCATGCGTTCCCGGCTTTCCCTTTCCACCCCTCCTGACTCTACTGCTCAAGTCATGCTGGCTGGGGATTCCTGCCAGCCACAGCTGCCATCTTGGTCACCATGTGGCAACTCACAGGTGCCACGTGGTGGCCTTTCTGGGTCACAGGCCTGCCATTCTGCTAACTCAAGGTCCCCATTCTGTGATGACACGTGGATGCTGGAGTCTGACCCGGCCAAGTTGCAGGCCTTATTTCCTGACGACCCTGACCCACAAGACCTCTCCTTACCACCGCAGTCATCATCTTATTCTGGGGCAGCCTCCCATTCTAACCCACTCCTTTTTCACCCGCCTTTCTCCCTTAAGGAAGCAACCCTTACCTCTCCCTCACCTACCCCTGTAGGTCACTCTACCCATTCCAGAGACCCCCTACCTTCTCTCTTGGCCCCACTTCATGAGGTGGCTGGTGCAGAAGGTGTGGCTGGTGCAGAAGGCGTCGTCCGGGTCCATGTTCTTTTTTCCCTTCCTGACCTTGCTCAACTTGAAAAAAGACTGGGTTCTTTTTCTGCCAATCCCTCTGGTTTTATTAAGGAATTCCAACACATTGTACAAGCATATGATTTATTTATTTTTATTTATTTATTTATTTATTTATTTATTTATTTATTTATTTTTGTGTGTGTGGTACTGGGGGTGGAATCCAGAGGCTTTCTACCTCCGGGCTATACTCCCAGACCTATTTTTGGAAACAGGGTCTCACTAAATTACTGAGAGCCTCACTAAGTAGCTGAAGCTGGCTTCGAATCTGTGTGATCCTCCTGTCTCAGCCTCCCAAGTGCAGGGATTACAAGCATGCGCCACCATGCCTGGCTCTTTCGCCTTTTTATTGTGCCTAAAAACCTAACAGTGGCTCCTTGAAGAAGAGACCAGGCAGCACTGTGATTAGAACAGAGACCACAGAAGTTTATGTTCATGGTTCAGGTCCTAGTTGTGCTTTATTCACTGACGTTGACACCCTCTCTGTGACTCAGTTTCTTTGTCTACAAGATGGGGTTAATAATACAGGCATCCCACGGGGTTCCGAGGATTAAGTAAGTCAGCTCAAGTGGAATGGCCCCTCTCATCCCCGAGGCTCAGTAGGAATAAGTGGAATGTCAGCCACGGCACACACCTTCTTTGGGCCTCTAGAGACTGCCTTGGATGTGAGCCCCACAAACCCCCCAGGCCCATATGGCCGGCAGATCCTTGCCCCGACACCAGGGGGCGCTCTTCACCCGCCGCAGCCAGCAGCCCTGGGTGCCTCCTTGGTGAAGAGCCAGCTGCCCGCGGGATGGTTTCTCATCTTCACGGGCCGGGGTCCAGCGTCCTGTGTGTTTAGGCTCCTCCCTGATTTCAGTGGGGGATATCTAATTTTGGGCCTGTAGCTTCCAAGCACATCTGTTTTTAGATGCCCTCACCCCTGCGGAGGAGGCCAGGAGATTCTTGTCAACTCTCTGTTCACGGACGATTTTAGCAATTCTCTTAATCGACAGCAGCATCTGTGTGCACGCGGCACGGCGCGTCAAAGTGCCCCGCGGGGACGGTGACCTGCTTCATTAAAACAGCCACAATAAAGAAGATCCATAAACAGCATCGTTTACACAAAAACCCTGTCTAGTGCGGACAGACCCCTCAGGAGGGAGGGAGAACCAGAAGGCACCGCCACGAAGGCTCAAAGGAGCCAGCTTTCAATATTTTAAGCCAAGCCAGGCCAACCCAAACTTGTTTTCTCCAGCACCAGCCTGGGGAAAGCACAGAGGAAAACAGGTCTCATTTTATACCACGATAAATGGTCTCTCCAGCCACACTGGGCTGGGAATGGGGAGGCCCTGAGATTCTTTTTTTTTTTCTTTTTTCAGTACTGGGTATGGAACCCAGAGGTGTTCTATCTCCGAGCAACATCTTCAGCCCTATTTTTAAAAATTCTTTATTTTGAAGCAGGGTCTCACTTAAGTTGCGGAGGGCCTCATGAAGTAGCTGAGGCGGTCTTCTGTTTCAGCCTCCCTAATGCTGGGATTATAAGCGTGCGCCGCCACGCCCGGCTTCTCTCTGAGATTCTGATGGGCGGGGAGGACCCAATCCCTCTCTTGAACCAACTGGACTTAACACCAGTGCTCAAACCATCCTGTTTGCCAGAGAGTTCTTCAAGTGTCTTCCCTTCAGCACGCCTCTGATTGCTGTTATGGGTCGGTGGCACACTGCTGGGCTACGATTTAATGGTTTCCTTTAAATGGACTCACCCTTAGAAGTTCAAGCTTAGCAGTTTTTGTACTGGGGATTGAACCCAGAGACATTCTACTTCTGAGCTATACCCCGGTCCCGCTTTATTTTTATTTATTTATTTTTGGTAGTAATGGGGATGGGACCCAGGGATCTCCTACTTTTAGTCTATACCCTCAACCCCATTTTTTAAAAATTTTAATTTGGAAACAGGATCTTGAGTTGCTCAGAGCCTCACTGATCGCCGAAACTGACCGTGAACCTGTGATCCTCCTGCCTCAGCCTCCCAAGTACTGGGATCACAGGCACAGGCTGCCACGCTTGACTCCTTCTTCCTTATGTTGAAACGGGGTCTTGCTAAGTTCTTGAGAGTCTTGCTAAGTTGCTGAGGCTGGCCTTGAACCTGCAACCCTCCTGTCTCAGCCTCCCAAGTATGGAGTTTGTAGGGATATACCATTGTACCCAACTTGGCATGGATTTCATTCATTCATTCATTCATTCATTCACTCATTCTTGTGGTACCAGGGATTGATTGAACCCAGGGGCATTCTTCCTCTAAGCTACCCCCCACCCCCAGCCCTATTTTTAATTCTTTATTTTGAAACACGTTCTCACTACGTTTGGGAGGGCCTCACTAAGTAGCTGGGGCTGTCCAGCCTCCGGAGTACTGGGATTACAATCATGCGCTGCCGCACTTGGCTTAGATTTATTCATTTACTTATTTATTTACTATTTAGAGCTGCCATAACTCTTTGCTATTCAAAGGGTTGTCCCTGGCCCGGGAGCCTGGCTTCACCGGGAGCACACTCTATGTGCTGTTCTGGACCTAATGAATCGGAAGCTGCTTCTTTTTTTTTTTTTTTTTTTTTTTTTTTTTGGTGGTACTGGGGTTCCTGGAAGCCCTTCTACCTCCGGGCTACACTCCCAGACCTATTTTTTATACTTTTTTTATTTGGAAACAGGGTCTCCTAAGCCAGCGCGCGCGGCTGGCTTCGAACCTCCTCCTGTCTCTGCCTCCCAAGCGCAGGGATTACAAGCGTGTGCCACACGCCCGGCCGGAAGCTGCTTCTGGACAAGGGACCCAGGGGGTTTGTATGTTCTCTGAAGTTTGGGCCGCGCTAAGCCCCTGTTAATTTACCCTGCTCCTTGGAACTGAGCAAACCCTGCTTCGCATTCAAACAAAGAGCCCTCTGAGGGACTAGGAATCTGACAACCAGGGGTTTCCTTTCTTCTGGGAAATAGCCACGCTGGCCCATCCCGGGGTGTGGCGTTTCTGGCGGTGTCTGGGTCTAGAGCAGGTCACGGGAAGCCTCTTGGGTGGTCTCACTTCACCAGCACGCGTGCCTCCCCTGGCCCTCTGGGGCGGGTGGCTTTCTCCACCTGGCAGCTGAGAATCCCTCTGGTGGGGGCCAGGCTGACGGCCTCTTCCTGTCTGGACACATCTGGCCTCCTCCTGCTTGTTGTCCCTGGGGACAGCCCCACCACCCAGTCACACGTGAGGGCTGCCCAGAATGAGTCTGGAATGGGGATAGAATTTACCTGTTGCCAGCAGGACCCAGGTATGTAAAGCAGAGGGTCAGGCCTTCCTTGAGACGTGGCTAAACGTCAGGGTCCAACACACCTGGGCAATGTGGATTTGTGCTTCTAAGTCGTATCAAAAGGGCGTGAGGGTCCCGGCGTGGTGGCGCACACTTGTAATCCCAGCATTTGGGAGGCTGAGACAGGGGGATTGCGGTTCGCAGACAGCCTCAGCTACCTAGTGAGGCCCTTTGCAAAAACTCAATAAGACCCTATTTCAAATAAGAAATAAATAATAGGGCTGGAGGTGGAGCTTGGAGGTAGAATGCCCTTGGGTTCAATCCCCAGTACAGCAAAAAAAACAAGAAACAAAAACAGCATGAGGCATTGGAGGTGGAGTGGTCTAAGAACAGACAACGTCTGCCACTGGACGGGACAGGCTGCTGACTCCCCAAGCAGCCCGAGTCAGGAGCCTATGCAGGTCTCAGCACTGAAACTCAATTCCAGGCCCGTGGGGAGAAAGGCCGTCCCAACGGGAGGCAGGTGGACTCCTCGTGTCCGGGTATTATTTGCCTTTGCAGATTCCCTACCCAGGTCTTTTGGGTCGTTCGAATGTGAGCTGCGTTCTGGACAGACAGACACAAGGCTCCCACAGACACACGAGTACACTTCTGCCCACGAACAGGAGGGCGTCTCGCCCAGTTTGAAAATGTAACATGTTATTTACATTTCAGGAGAAGTTAAAAAAAATAGACCAAGACAAAACAGCAAGTCTGTCCCGAACCTAGACCTCATATGACTTTCAGCCCCAGGAATATATGTGCAAATGTCCGGTGTGGTCAGACAAGCCCACCAGCATCGCCCTTATGTCTACACTAAGTCAGGCATGCAGAGAGCTGTCTTGATGAGTTACTCTTCCACCACGCAGACGAGCAACAGGCCAAGACCCTCCCCACTTCCCATCTTTAGTGAGTGGCTTTAATTTAATTAGAGTCCCCAGTGGTAGAGTTGGGGAGGTGGAGTCACACCAAGGGGTCCCCTTTACTACTGTTGTTGTTGTTATTATTTGTGGTACTAGGGATGGAACCCAGGGGCTTTGTACCTCCGAGCTACACCCCCTGCCCTATTTTTTTTTGTTTTGTTATTTTGACATGGGGTCTCACTGAGTTGCAAAGGGCCTCACTAAGTAGCTGAGGCTGGCTGTGAACCGTGATCCTCATGTCTCAGCCTCCCAAATGCTAGAATTATAAGCGTGTGTCACCACACCTGGCTATTTATTATTATTATTATTATTATTATTATTATTATTATTAATTATTATTATTTGTACTGAGGATTGAGCCCTGGAGTATTCTACTTTGTAGCTATACCCCAGACCTTTTTATTTTGAAACAAGGTCTTGCTAAGTTGCTGATGCAGTCCGTGAACCTGTCCTCTTCCTGTCTCAGCCTTCCAAGTACCAGATTACAGGCATATCCCACTATTCCTAGCAAAAGATTGAGTTTTCTTCCTTCTTTTTTTGTACTGAATATCAAGCCCAGGGACATTCTGCCTTGGAGCTATACCCCCAGCCCTTTTTAGTTTGAAACAGGCTCTCACTAAGTTGCCGAGAGCCCTACCAAGTTGCAGAGGCTGGCTTTGAATCTGCAATCCTCCTGCTTCAGCCTCCCAAGGACTGGGATTATAAGCGTGCGCCACCAACACTCGGCTCTCCTTCACTATTAACTACGCAAACAATCTGGGGAGAGAACAAGTCTGGAGAACCTTCCAGGGGAAGCCATCTCCCTGCTCCCTTTGCTCCTGGCCGCCCCCATTGCCTTAGCTCCCCTGGGCAGGAGGGGGCACTGAGGGAAAGAGACCGAGGACAGATGGAGGGGCGAGAGGGCGGGGGTCCCGGCATGCACACACGGAAGGTGACTGGAGTCTGGGAGGTATCCGGAGGCTCTGGAGCTGAACTGAGGCACCAGTGGTTGTAATAGCTCACAACATGGGGTCCAAAATCTTTTACTCAAGAGCCAAGCACAGTGGGGGGTCACCCTCCAGAACTTGGGGGTAACGTCTCAGTTCCTACGTGGGAACCCATCATCCATGGGATTTGTAACACCACCCAAATAACTCCAGCACCATCCAAATAGTGTGCTCTCTGGTCGTCTGCCTGAGTTTTCCTTTGAAAAGACCTAAGCTGTCTTGGTGGAAAGCAATTGCATGACAGGGGGAAAAAGCTGTTTATGTGTCTTGAGATATTATGATTATGAGAAACAGCAACATAAACCCCATTAAGTCAGAAGAAAGTTAATTGTGTTTCACGCTGCCTCTCTGGGCCAGCACGCTGGCGTGGACCTGATTTACCTTAGTCAAGTACAGCTAATCCCTGCAGCCGGGTACGCATTTTCTCCCTTAATTACAAATAATTATATCGTGTCATTTATACGAATGTCTGACGCCTGGAAGTTCGTGTTCAGGGACAGAGGGTGAGCCTGGCAGGTGGGAAAACTCTAAACAGGTGTCACCGTCGTCTCTTGGGGCTGCCGTTTGTGACCTTGGAGAACAAAGAGGTTTCGTCAGGATCCTCACCAGGCAGGCGAGAGGCCGCCTCCAGTCAGGAACAGATGCCAGCGACAATTTGTCTAGTCGCTTAACCAGCCACCAAGCGTTCTAGGATAAGCGGGCGGGGAAGATGGGGCGCGTGGATCTCACGTGGATCTCACCGGGGAGGAATCACAGACGGCACTGGGTGCTGCTGAGCGCAAGCGCCGAGTATTCAAATGCGGGTCGCTCGGCTGTGACTCTGTGGGCAAGCCAGAGCTCGCGAACCTTCCTTCCGAGGGTGACAGTGTCCTCAAGGGGAAAGGCAGAAACCATGCGACCATAAATATACATTGATTTAGAGCTGTGTGGGACAGCACACCTGCTTTTCTATTTTGGTACTGGGGATTGAACCCAGCCCTTTTTATTTTTTTATTTTTTATTTTGTCTCTTTTTTTTTTGTTGTTGTTGTTGGTGGTACTGGGGTTCCTGGAAACCCTTTTACCTTCAGGCTACACTCCCAGACCTATTTTATACTTATTTTAAAATTTGGAAACAGGGTCTCTTAAGCCAGAGAGGCTGGCTTCGAACCTGCGCGATCCTCCTGTCTCTGCCTCCAAAGTGTGGGGATTACAAGCGTGCGCCACCACGCCCGGCTTATTTTTTATTTTGAAAGAGAGTTTCACTAGGTCGCTGAGAGTCTTAGCTAAATTGCTGAGGCTGTCCTTGAACCCGTGACCTTCCTCTCTCAGTCTCCCAAGCGTGCACCACCAAGCCTGGCCTAGTTTATCCCTTCTAGAAAATGCCCTTTGGAGCTGATCAATGGTAGATTAATACAGACAAACAGGACAGCGAAGCCTGGAACCAAGGACCTATTGGGGCCCTGTTCCCCCGACTCGTGGCTCCTGGGCGGACCTCCTGGATCTCAGTTTCCTCATCTTAGGAGTGGGATTCAGCGCTCACTTTGGCAGCACATAGACTAAAGCTAGACCCAGACTGAAGATTAGCACGTCCCCTGCACAAGGGTGACGTACAAATTTGTGAACGTTCCGTATTTATCACTCGCTGTGTGTTTTAAGTAGAAAAACGCATGCCTCGAAACTGCATTTAAGTGTAATTAAAAAAAAAATATTTGTGTTCGCCTAGGAAAGCAATCCTGGAGGATTTATATGAAATTCCGAACCTGGGTTGTATTTTCTGATAGTTTTTGCTTCCTACTCTAGTCTTTGATATATTGTCTGAATATTTTACAAGGAGCATGTGCTCTTAGAATAAAAAACTACATTTAGAACCGCAAAGAGCCGGATGTGGTGGTGCCCACCTATAATCTCAGTACTTGGAAGGCTGAGACAGGCGCATCGCAGGTTCGAGGCCAGCCTCAGCAACTTAGTGAGCACCTCAGAAACCTGGCACAATCCTGCTTAAAAAAAAAAAAAAGAATTTAAAAAATAACTAAAAATGGCTGAGGGTGTAGCTTGGAGACAGAATGCCCTTGAGCTCAAACCCCAGTACTACAAAAAAACAAAATAAAACAGAAACAAAATCTGCAAAGAAAGAAACAAAGATGGAGAGCGGGCTGGGGGTACAGCTCAGTGGTAGAGCGCTTACCCAGAATATGCACAAGTGAGCAGGTACCACCCCCAGTACTACAAAAAAATAAATAAATAAATAAAAGAAAAGAAAAGAAAAAGAAAAAGAGGAGGCTCTCCAGGTCTTCGCAGGTGGTGGACGTGGGGGGATTAGGTGCCATCAATGAAGGTGTGATGCACACACGTCTGGCCTGCGGGAGGCCCAGCAAGCGCTCATTGAGTCGGAATTGGGATGTGCCGTCAAGGGCCCCTGAGAGACACCTTCCATCACTTGCAAAACCAGACTGTGAAAATACAGAGTGGTGGGCCTTCATGAATCCGGTTTTCCACCACTGACCCTCCCAAGGGCTCCCCGTGGGTCACAAAGCGTCCGGCCGGCTGTGCACGGGCTTGGGTTCTTGAAGACACCTACGCTGGGCTGCAGGTCTTCCCAGTCCATGCGGTCCTTCCAGACGCCCCTGTAAAGAGCTGGGCCACCTACAGGCACTGTCTGGGAGCCGTGGCTGCAGGCCATCTTCCCTGGCCTGGTGTGGCAGCAGGAAGGGCCCCAGGCAGACGTTGCTCTTAGGTGACCCATGGGCTGAGTTCTGACTCTGCACCTGTTCTTTTCTCTTTCTTTCTTTCTTTCTTTCTTTCTTTCTTTCTTTCTTTCTTTCTTTCTTTCTTTCTTTCTTTCTTTCTTTCTGTGGTACTGGGGTTCCTGGAAGCCCTTCTATGTCCGGGCTACACTCCCAGACCTATTTTTATATTTTTATTTGGAAACAGGGTCTCTTAGGCCAGAGAGGCTGGCTTCGAACCTGAGCGATCCTCTTTGAACCTGCGCGATCCTCCTGTCTCCGCCTCCCAAGCGCGGGGATTACAAACGTGCGCCACCACCCGGCTGCACCTGTTCTTTCTGACACTTCAGAGCAGGAGGCTAGACTGACCGAGAGCGCAGTCCTCACGCTGCTTTGAGGGGAGCGACTGTCCTGGAGCCCAGCTGGAGAGGGGCTGGGCCGGGCCTTGGAGGCAAGAGCTGGAGACAATGCTTCTCTATCCTGGGGACCAGGGCCTGCGGCAGCCTTGGCTGACTTTGGTGAGACACTCACCTCTCCACTGGACACATGCTTATGAATTTGAGTAGCCGGCCATAGAAGAGGACCCTGGAGCACAGAGTAGGATCTGGGTCTACGGCTGTTGGATAGATCATGGAACACGGGGTTAAATTTTAATTTCAGGTAAACAGTGAGTCGTTTCTTGATATAAGTATGTCCCCTGATTAATCTGGCAACACTGCTCCTGAAAGACGAGACCAGTATCCCACTCTTGGCCCTACTGACATCTGGGACAGGATCCTCCTTGCTCTGGGGACCGTCCACAGCACTGGAGGATGGCTGTTTTAGCAGCATCCCTGGCCGCTGCCCACTAGATGTCAGTAGCAACATCTCTCCAGATGTGTTTACCCAAAATGACTCCAGATTTTGCCAAATGGCTAGAGTCATCTCCAGCTGAGCACCACTGGAGCGTAGTGTAGTACTGAAAGAGGCCAAGCCAGCGAGCGTGGTCTCATCCCTCTCTACCCCGCTAAGAGAACTTTGTGTGTGTGTGTGTCTGTGTGTGTGTGTGTGTCTGTGTGTGTGTGTGTGTAATGCAAGATGAACTTCCAAGAACTCTGAGACACAAGTCACAAAGTGATGGCTACTGCAGCTCCCCAAAGCCAGTGTCTCCCCGACACAGGGTAAACATGTCCACAGGAGCAGGGAGCAAAGGGGGCACCAGCCACAAGTTTGGGGGGCTCTGGTCAGGTGGGAGTTAAGGTCTCGCAGAAGGGAACGTTCCCTGTGGTTTGTGGTTTGGTTCTCCTGCCTGTGTCGTCCTGATTTCAGAATCTTTGACTCAGAGAAGCAATCCAGAGGGAGAGAGAGTCCGTCTCCTAGGACCTGGGAACCGAAAGTCAGCACCTGACAGAACATTGCGTTGACCCTCAAGTGTGTGTGTGGTCTGTTCTGCTCAAGGGAGGGGTCACTGTGCTCAGCCAATCAGTGCAAGCCTGGGGCTGGACATGTGACCAGTTCTGGCCAATGAGATGTACAAGGATGCTGGGGGCTGTGAGGTTTTATTTTTCTCTCCAGTAAACCAGGAGGTCCTCGAAATGGGGTGGGGTGTCTTCCTGATTTCGATGCAGCCATCTGGAGTTAGTCACATTGTGACTCAGGTAGGGACCTTGCCAGCCTGAAAGCTGAGCAGGGAAGGCTGGAGCCTGAGCAGTGGAGGCGCCCGGGGCTGCTTGTGAAGCACAGGCACCTGCCGCCAGGGGAGTCTCCAGGAGACCCAGCCGCAGCGGTCACTGAAAACGTAAGTACAGCGGTATACGCTTCCTATGGCCGCTATAACAAAGGACCACTCGGGCTGTGGCTTAAGACCACACACGTTGTCTCTTGCAATTCCGGAGGTCAGAAGTCGAGAATGTGTTTTAGGGGCTAAATCAAGGTGTTCTTGGTGGATCCTTCTGGAAGCCCCAGAGGGGACTCTGTTCTTGCCTCTTGTAGTTTCTGGAGGCTGCTAAAATTCCACGGAGCCATCACCCGGCTCTCCGCTTCCCTTACTGAATTACCTTCTCCTCCCCTAAGCACCTTGTGATGACGCTGGGCACGCCCGGGTAATCCATGGCCATCTCTCCAGCTCAAAATCTTTACCTTAATTACGTCTGCAGAGCCGCCCCCCTTTTTCCTGTGAAAGGTATCAGATTGGCAAGTTCTGGGGGTCGGGACGTGGCCGTCTCTGGAGAGCCGTTACTCCATCCCCCTATGGCGGTTCTGTGCCACTGGCCTACTGATACCGGGACCTCTCCTGACCTCTTTCTTGTTCTATACCTCAGTTTACCTATCCGTAAATAAAGGTCCTCTTTCTTCCTTTGCTGTCCATTTGGGCAGCGGTTTCTCTGGCTCATGCAGCTGGCGAATGTCCAGGAACCGGTGGTCCAGCCAGGTCCAGCTCGGCTCTGGCTTCCGTGACGGCCCCGTGGTAGAACTGGAGGAAGATGGCTGAGCTGAGAAGACACCAACGCCAGGCCACCCAGGCTCAGACTCCTCCTGCAGGGACGCAGGACCGGCTCCCGCACCAGCTCCGGGCCAGCCCGTCTGTCACCGCCCCGAGTTCTCCCCTGAGGCCGTGCTATCAGAAGGGTGTCCCTTCACTCATTTTCTCCAACTCTGCAGGGCAGCTCCTACGCTCCGGGCCCTGGTCTAGGCGCCAGGGACACGGTATGACAGAGACAGACCAAGGCCGCGTGCTCTCGGAGCTGATGTCCCAGCAGGTCTGGGGGGACTTGAGAAAGAGGTACGTGTTCCCCACGTGAGTACAATCATGTAGATGTGCACACGCATGTGTGCACATACAACACGCGCATATCCAGGTACATAACCACATTTGTATATTAGCGCGAGTGTGATCGATCAAGCAGGAGTGTGTGTGTGTATATGCTTGTGTGTGTGTGAGTGTGTGTGTGTGTCTGGGGCCACAGAAGTCCTTTTAGCAGTGTGTCATTTGAACAGAAGTCTGAAGGAATGAAAGGGTTTCTCATGTGCTTATCTGGGGGAAGAATGTTCCAGACCTTCTAGGATACAGTGTGTGGAAAGGTCCTGTGGTGGGGACATGCCCCCATGTTCTAGAATGAACAAGAATACCAGTGTGCCCGCCAAAGTGGAGTGGGCTGCCCACATTTTGCAGGACTCTGGGTACTTTCAGTTCCGGTTGCCTGGACGGAAGGGTTTCTTTGATGGAGGATTTTAGATCAGCCTGGGAATGCCCGGGAGAGCTGGGACAGTTGTGGTCTTTGCATGATGTGGGTGTTCCAGTCGATTCTGATGAGGTTGGACGTGAGTGGGGGTTTTGCCCAGAGGATCTGGAAGCGGGTCCCTCTGACCATGTGTGAAGGTTGAATACGAGACCCAGAGTGGCGTCAGGAGATGGTGAGGAGGGGGCTGCCGCAGTCCAGGGAGAGGTGACGAGGGTGGACCACGGTGACTGGGGGTGGTCTGTGATGTTCGGGGAGGAGACGGGAGTCGAGAAGCCGCTGAAGGACAGAGTTGCCGTTCCCGGTGATGTCGGAGGGGTAGGCTTCCAGAGAGATGCAGTTCTCAGAAACCTGCAGGGTCCTGATACCGAGGGATGCCCTCGCCTCGGGACACCACGGCCTCTGGCCATCTACAGCCCGACCACCACCTTCCTGAATCCTGTCCTAAGGCTGCCCAGGGAATCCCTATTTGCTCTTTGAAAGGCCGACTGGGTTGCATCTGGCAGGATGAGGGTCCTTTCTGGTAAGCACAGGCAGCCCTCAGTTAACAGGTGACAGATTGTTGAAAATCTCACTGGAGGCCCGAATCCCGCTCTAGGCCCATTATCGAGCTTTATCTCTGCAGCCACCTGCCCAGATGCGTGGGTGGAATGGGCTGCATCTGCTCAAGAGTCACTTCAAAGAGGGATGTCATTTGCTGGAAGGAAGGCACGGAGTCTTCACATGTGATTGACTGGGAAAGAGATGGATGGGACTTTTATAGACATGCAGTTTATTAGAACAAAACATCTTAATATCCATCTCTACTGCCATCAAAAGATTACCAGTCATTCTGAAACAGCAGTTCACAGAACAGCGATGTATGTATTCTTCTTCTTTTTTTTGGAACAAGAGATTGAACTTAGGTGCATTCTTCCTCCAAGCCACACCCCCTCTCCAGCTCTTTTTAATTTTGATTTAATTTTGATTTTGATTTTTTCAGTTCTGGGGATGGAACCCAGGGGCATTCAACCTCCGAGCTACACCCCCTGCCCTATTGTTTATTCTTTATTTTGAAACAGGGTCTCACTGAGTTTGCAGAGGGCCTCACTAAGTAGCTGAGGCTGTCCGTGAACCGTGATCCTCCAGTCTCAGCCTCCCGAATGCTGGGATTACAAGCGTGCGCCACCACACCCGGCTTTTATTTTTTATTTTGAAACAGGGTCTGGTAGGTTGCTGAATGTCTCACTAAGTTGCTGAGGCTGGCCTCAACTGCAATCCTCGTGTCTCAGCCTCCCAAAGTACTGACGTGTGCCACCATCCCTGGAGATGCATTATCGGTTTAAAATAAAAGCACTCATTTGCCCAGCTTCTAAGATAAAACAAACACTGAAACACTGGGCCTCTAAATTATTCATTTGTTTATGCCATGAATTGTACAAAGTTCAGGACCCTGGCTAAAGAGGTTGAGGAATTACACAGGGTACCGGGGCTTGTGCAGGAAGAAAGACCCTGGGTCTTCGAGAAGAGAGGGAGGGGCTGTTGGATGCTGGAGGGTCAGGTTGGGTGCTGGGGAGGGAGGGAGCATTTATGAGCTTGTTTGCTGTTACAAGTAATGAACACCCCCCTCCCCAATGATCTGCCAACCATTTTAAGAGACATTTTGCCTCTGATCTACACACCCATCCCTTTTTTAATTTTTGTTTTGAAACAAGGTCTCGCTAAGTTGCCGAGGGCCTTGCTAAATTGCTAAAGCTGGCCTCGAACCTGCGATCCTCTGGTCTCAGCCTCGCAAGTACTGGGATTAGAGGAGTGCATGCACCACCCGGCCTGGCTGGTAAGGGACTTTTTTTTTAGCGCCCATGACAAAGACAAACCACCAGGGGGCGCTCAAGGGGTTGAGTCAGCAGCTCTACCTGGTCTCCAGCGATCTGGGCTTATTTGGCTTCTATTTTGTTTCTTCCTCCATGGGCTTTGTTTTAATGCTGGTTCACCTTCTAGTCACAGGATGGCTGTCAGCTGCACGTGCAGGTCCACTGGGATAAAGACAGGAGGAAACACTTCCTTAGGTCTTCTGTACTTTTGGCTCTGTAGGAGACCTTCCCAGCCCTGGGCCAATAAAAATTAGCAGGGGAGTGACATATGCAAACAGAGGGGCGTGGTATACGCAAATAGGAGGGTGGGGCCTTACATAAATAGGTCAAGGCTCATGGGCACCCTGGTTTGAGGAGCGAATCTGCTTTCCCTAGGTCTGAAGGATGCTTAAGGAAGGAGGGAGACCCCTTGACAACGGGATAGTCATCTTAGATACAAAGAACTTGGAAAAAGATTTTGGGCATGCAGGCTCCAGAACCTGAACAGGGCTTCGCCATATCTGAGTAGGCTTCAGCAGGCCACAGGGATCTTAGACTTCTAGTAAAGATAAACAAACCTAGATAAAGCAGCGACTGGATTTGTATACTTTCGACTTGCCAGCAATTGTAAGTTCTTTCAAAGTACATAGAAGCTCTTCTAACCAAAACCACCCAGCTGAGGCGAGAGAACAGTATTCTTTGCTTTCTCCTCCTATTTATAGCCGGGGGTGGGGGGGACCAGCTTCCTTCTGGAACATTCCCTTTGAGTTGTTAGCCCAAACCCCTGAGATTTGTTCCCAAACATGTCTATTTCCTGTTGTACTTAGTATTCTAATCATGCCACTTAAATACATGTCCCAAACGGAATGCCCAGGAGCACACAGAGAGTTGTTGCTTTTGTGAGAACAAGAAGTTGAATTGTGTGGGAACATTTCATAAGAAAAGTAGTTTTAAAGATGAGATTTGAGATCCAGCAATCCTACGACTGTGTCTATATTTAGGAAAAGAAGCCGGCATGGGAACTCCCGCGTTCACGGCTCATGGGAATGCTCTTCCAGCAGCCGAGACGGGGATCAACCTGGGTGTCCAGCACAGGATGAGAAGATAAAGAAAATGTGTTATGTACACGCAGTGGAATGCTACCCAGCCTTTTAAAATAAGAAAGTCCTGTCATTTGCGAGAACATGGTTGGAGATGGAGGACACTGAGTTAATGAAATCAGTTTCTCTTCCACCTAGCGAGGGGCACGGAGGGCGTTCAGCGGTGGCATCCTGGGATCTGTCCCTGCTGTCCTGCTATTTCTCCACACACTGGGAGCTGTGAGGCCCAGCGGTGCTGTCTGGCTGCGTCCAGGTGAGGATGGAGGGGGTTAGTGGATGCAGAGCACTGAGCGACCCAGTCCTCAGCACTCGGCAAGTGTCAGGGTCCCAGATGAACTGGGTCAAGAGGTGGCCCAGGAATCAGGACTCGGGGCTTAGGAGGTGAGGCTTCTGCAGGGGAACTGAGAGATCTGGCCTGGAATCGGCAGCTTTGCCTCAACACACTCATGAGAAAAGGCTGTGAAATGTTGGCTATTCCTAAGCCAGGAGCAGAAAGGGCTGCGGGGAGAAATGGTGACCCCAGGCCCGGTGACGTGCCGACCCCGGCCAGCTGCGGTGGGCGCTCCAAAGTGCCAGGCTGGGGCTGCTGCCTCATCTCCTGCTTCTTGATTTCCTAAGAATCAGAGCCCATGATTAAAACCAGCCTGTGTTTCTACTGATTCCCAGCCCTGCGGTGGGGGATGGAGCGTCGTCTTTCTGGAGCGCGCTCCTCTGGGCTTCGTCTCAGATCTCGAGACCAGCAAGAAACAGATGATCTCACTCGATGCTGCAGACACTCATTCTTCTTTTTTCTTAAATTTTTTACTTTTATTTTTTGGTGGTACTGGGGTTCCTGGAAACCCTTCTATTTCTGGGAGTGGAAACACTCCCAGACCTATTTTTTTAAAATATTTTTATTTGGAAACAGGGTCTCTTAAGCCAGCATGGCTGGCTTCGAACCTGCACGATCCTCCTGTCTCCGCCTCCCAAGTGCAGGGATTACAAGCTTGCGCCACCACACCTGGCTCATTCCTCGTTTAAAAACCCTCTCTCTTTGTTTTTCTGGCTGGAGTCTCGGTTTGTGCTTATCTTTCTCGTTCAGGGATGGGGGTACTCAAGGACTTGGGAGCCGCAAAAGTGTGGATATTTTTATCATGACCACGTGTTAGACTAGGGCAGGCTGCGCCCGCCTTGATCCTGGGCCACTCTGGACTGGGGAGATCTTTGGTGCAGACGTGCTTGAACCTCCCTGATTGGGGAGAAGGAACCAGCGCAGGGCGGGCGTGTTTAGGGACACTTGCTCCTAGGGCAGTGCTTGTCCAGGGCAGGATGAGCTGGGGGCGGGGGGGGGGGTGGCCCGGCGGTGAGGCCCGACAGATCACGGAGAGGGAGGGCATTGCTGATTGAGGCCTTGCAGGGCCCCTCTGGCTGCACCTGGCTGGGAGGGGCTCTGGAGGGGCGTATGGGCAGCACGTTATCTGAGCTGATAAGAACACACTCAAGTCACATGAAGCGGGCTTATGACAGCAAAGGAAAACAGCAGCCTGGGGTTCACCGTGGGCCGGCCCCCCAAGACTGGAGACACCTGCTCGGGGCAGTCTGCTCTGTGGGACCCTCGCGCCATGGCTGAGGGTGCTGGCTACAGTCACAGAGTGGACAGAGCTGGATCTGGCAGAAGATGCCCCGGGCCGGGAAAGGTGGATCTGGAGACGCAGGGGTGGGGGGCTCCCGGGGCCCCCACCTCTCCTTTTACAATGCTTGCCGTACGTCTGTTCTTCTGCTCTTGCGGGGTGGTGGTGGTGGAAGGAGGAATTCAGCTCAGGAGGAAGGACTTCTGTCCCTGGAGTGTCCCTGTATCCAGGCAGCTCCTGCTCAGGGCATGTTTGTTGAAGTGTTAAATTGACACACGGATGAAGACGGTGATCGTATCTTTTTCCCTCAACCTGGGGTAGCGTGGCTCCAGGCGGACAGCGGGACCCAATCCATATTTATAGATGAATGGATGAATGAATCTCTCACACCCCCACCTGCCTCCTCTACTGTATCCCTGCAGTAGACTCTCCCCTCCAACATCCCTGTTTTTTGACCTTGTCCGGTAGATTTGGGGCCCCCAATGCACCCCCACCCTGCTTCCACAGCCTCCTCCTACGGGATGACTGACAGCTGTCACTCAGAGCTGAAGCTTCCAGCTCTGGACAGCTCTGCCCCGAGCCAGGTGACCCCCCTCCACCCTCAGCCTGGTCCGCAGTGTCCCGGGCTCGTGGTGCCTTCCCGGATTGGCCTGGGCCCCAGGGACGCTCCCGGGGAATCACTCCCACGCAGCCAGACAGGCCCGCAAGCCTAGGATCCCGTCGCCTCCACTTGGCTCTGGAAACAGCATGATTCCCCAGCACCGCAGCACCTGGAGGACAGGAAGGTGGCAGCGTATTTTTAGCAGGTGGCAGACGGCAACCAGGCAGCCTGTGATTAGCATCTCTTCGTGGGCTGGGGTCCAGTCGAGCACAGGTGCCTCCCACGTGTGTCCCAGGCGCCTGTGTGGGAAGGACCAGCTGCACCAGGAAGACCCGGGTCCCCGAGGGGTCCCGGGCAGGGCAGAGGCCTCGGTGGCCTGCGTCCCCATCTGGCTCGCTGCCATCCCCCCTGCGTCTGTTTGCAGTGGCTCCGCCTGCCGAAGCCCCCCTGTCCTGCAGGGCGGCCTGGCAGCCAGTGTGATGAATGTGTCATGTTGGGTGGGGCTCGCTGGCCTCTGCCCTGCACCCACGCTGCCCACTGGGGGACAGGGCGGCCCTGAGCCACAGCAGGTGGCCCGGTGCCCTCCGCTGCCCTCGTGTCTGGGGACCTTGGCGGAGGGTGAAGACTACATTCCAGGCTGCCTGGTTCCCCTCAGTGGCCGTTAGGGTGTGAGCCCTCTTTCTTCTCTTTTCATTGGCTGGGAGAGAGCAGCGGGGGTGTCCGGGATAAGGGTGAGGCTTCAAGAATCCAGCTGCAAGAGAGCAGGAGGCGGGGCTCAGCGTCCCCATCTTCAAACGGGAGTGTAATGGTACAGATGTGCTCCGGGTTCTATACACGAGGATTCTTTCATCTGCTGAAGGACAGAAAATTAAACGCCAACTGTCTAAGGCAATTTGGAATCGCTGGCTCTGGTTCTAGGAGCAACTGCTCTGGAGGCTGTCCCTGACGCGCCTGCACCACGGCCTGGGGCCCAGCCTGCCCCTGGCCCGCGTCCTGCACGGCGCCTTTGCTCTGTCACAGCAGTTCTGGCTCAAGGGCTCTCCCGTGAGCCGACACTCGCTCGGGCCTTCCGCAGCGGCCTGGAGGTTTCTGCAGCCAGGGAGCCAAGTCCTGCTGCCCCTCCACCTCCTTTCTAGCTGGCGTCTCCCCTGTACTTTCCCAGCAGCTCTTCCTGCTTCTGCCGCGGCCCACCCGTCTGAGCATGGCGTGGGGCCTTCTCCTTGTTCTGACCTTCCCAGATCGTCCTGGGGCAGCCGTGGAGGGCAGGCCTCCCTGGGGACCTTGGCGCAGCACAGCAGGTGACTCTGAGGATGCCCGTGTGGTGGCCTTTCTGCAGATCCAGCATCAGCATGCGTTGCTTAGCAACCGTGCCCTCCCCGCCTCCGGCGACCTCTCTCTGCATTCCAGCTGTCCCCTGCATGGCCGCTACCTCGTGGTCTTGAGTCAGCTGGGGCCACGCTTTCCAGCCCGAGCGGCTTGATCTTTCCTCTCTGCGGCTCTCGTCTTGGTTGTAAAACGGCTTTTCTCACGTCTGCCCCCGTGCTGAGCTCAGAGGCTGCCTGTGGCTGGCTGCTCTGCTCTGGGCCTGGGCCTCAGTCTTCCTGCATCGTCTCACCACGCTGCACGGAGCCCACGAGTGAGGCCAGTGTCCCCATTCTACAGAGGAGGCAGCGGGGGTCAGCCAGGGGGCGGTGGGGTCTCTGGGTACCATCGGGCCTGAGGCCTAGGCTTCTTGCCGCAGCTCTCTGCTTGGAAATTTAAAACATTCTTCAGCCAGATGTGATTGCGCACACTTGTGATCCCAGCATTCAGGAGGCTGAGACAGGAGGATCGCGGTTCACGGACAGCCTCAGCTACTTAGTGAGGCCCTTTGCAACTCAGTGAGACCCTGTTTCAAAATAAAGAATAAAAAATAGGGCTGGGGGTGTAGTTCAGAGGTAGAATGTCCCTGGATTCCATCCCCAGTACTGCAGAAAAACCAAACCCAAACAAAACATTCTCCAGCCACTAAGTTCTCCCATATCCACTTACCTCTGGGGGCTCCTTGCTTCCGGGGGCAAGCTAACGTTTTCTGTAAAGTACCAGAGAGTAAACACCTTAGGCTTTGTGGGGCACTGTCTCTGTCGGGAGTATGTGAACTTGCCGTGAAGATCTGTGTCCCAGCGAAACCTCGTTACAACCTTGGGCTGTAGTTTGCTGATCCCGGATGAACTCAACAGTTTCCTTTAAATAAACCCATTTTCACTGATACTTAGCAACTTTATTTGAAAGGAAAACCATCTCAGATGAGAATGAGAAGTCAGTATCTTTTGCCAGGAAGGCGGGTAACTGCAGAGGGAGGCGAGTTCAGCTCCGGTGGAGAGGTTCCTGCTTGGAGCCCGCCCTCTTCTTCCTTTGTTTGAAGGATGATAAACTGGGCTCAGACAGGTGCTGACCGTGTGTTAGCACCAAATCAGGGTGCTTTCTGCAAACTAATCGCAAGAACTGGAGAAGAACCCGTAGAGGGTGAAGTGCGGCCCCGGGTGTGTGCCGGCGTTCGTCCTGAGAGCTGATCTCAGCTGGGGTCTGTGACGCTCCGAGTAGGAAAGGGGGCACAGTGAGGGGTGTGGGAGCACATCGCACCCTCCAGGTGGTGGTGCGTGCCTGCAATCCCAGAGCTTGGGAGGCTGAGACCGAAAGATCGCATGTTCAGGGCCAGCCATCTCAGGAACGTAGTGAGATCCTGTTCCCAATAAAATAAAATAAGGCTGGGGTATAGCCCGGAGGCAGAATGTCCCTGGCTTCAATCCCCAGTACCGCAGGACTCACAGGACAAATGGGTCCGAGTGCCAGCTCCCTGTGCCTGGCTCCTGCAAGAGCCTGGGCCCTGCAGGCGGTCAGCTGGGGTGTCAAGGGCAGGGCATGGGTGGCTTTTCAAGTGTCAGAGAAACTCACACTGCAACAAGAAGCAAATCGCTTCAATCTCCTTTTTTTGTTTGATTTTCTCTCTCTTTTTTTCCTTCCCCTTCGTCTTCCCTTGGACTTTTCGTCCTCATTCTCCTATCTTTATATATTTTGCCTCTGTTAAAAAGGAAATAGTGTGATTGTCTTTTATTTTGGCAACTGCTGCCTCCCCCTCCCCCAGGAACAGCCGAGCAAGGAATTAATTTAGATTTTTGCAATGTCGGGCCTCTCTTGAAATGTCTCCCACTATCTCTTGGAAGCCCTGGCAACGGGGTTTAATGATCTCAGGCTCCTTACATCCTTGACAGGCTCCTCTCGTGCCTTCCGGCTCTGGCGACCTTAACTCTGTTGGCAGCTTTGGGTTTCCTTATCGGCGCCCTGCACCCCAAACCTCTTCCCCTGGCCCCGGCCCTGTCCTCAGCTCTACCCTGAGCACCCCTCCTTTCCCCGCTTCACTTTATCTCCCAGAATTTCTTTGTCTACTGACATTCTGCATTTCTCAGCCCCCCTGAACGTAATTCTACCCAGCCTTGCACTTTTAAGCTGGAAGAGGATAATGATCATCGCACCTTTATCGAAAGCTATTACTTGGAGCTTTCCATGGGGCGGGCGGGGGGGAGCGGAGGGGACTGTGGACTCCGCCGTGGAGAGGGAAATGGATCCACTGCCGTTTAATTCACCAAGGCGGATGTGCAAGAAAGGGACATTATCCTCTCAGCGCAGGCACTCCGTCCAGAATGACGGGAGATGAGAGTACCCACATCCCCTCCGCGGGCTGGGGAGAAAGTTGAAGGAAGGGGTTTAAATTCTCACACTGAAGCCGGGCGTGGTGGCGCACGCTTGGAATCCCAGCATTCCGGAGGCTGAGACCTGGAGGATAGCGGTTCGCCGACAGCCTCAGCTACTTAGTGAGACCCGGTTTCAAAGTAAAGAATAAAAACTAGGGCAGGGGATGTAGCTTGGAGGTCAAATGCCTCTGGGTCTCATACACACACACACACACACACACACACACACACACACTACCGTCCCTTGGCCCCTTAGGTTTCAATGTATGAGTTTTGGAGGGGCACAAGCGTGTAGACCCTCATAGACTGTAAGACTGAGTAAAATCCCACTTTGAAGATGCTGGGGCCGGCGCCGTACCAACTCTGGTGCCCGTGCACGAGTTGGGCAGGTCTGCAGGGGAACAGACGCTCCGCACGGGGCTTGTGTGTGATGACCTACATGGGTAGGCACGTCCTTCTCACAAGCTTCCTGGGCTGCAGAGGCCCGAAAGCAAAAACCTGCCTTTCCCAGGCTTTTTTAGACGGGATGCCTGCTGCTGGGACTCTGAGGCACCTGCTAATAGATGGGGCATCAGGATGACGGAAAGTTCTGGAAGTGTGTCCGAGATCCTGGCAACCTTGACGTACATTTTTATCCCAGATTCTGGGAGTTCAGGGAGCATGCTACTGAGCTGTTCTTAGGGAAGGAAGGAAACTTTGGGGCCTGTGACAGAAGAGGCGAAGATGGACCTGGCTCTTGTTCTGGGGCTGAGGGTTAAGTCCTAAGCAAGTTGGAAGTCGGGGGACAATCTGGCCCCTGCAGGTGGCCGGTCCACTCTGTGCAGTCCCCGGAGTGGCTGGGGCAGTCAGCTGGCAGCGAGGTCACAGGGCGGCCAGGTCACCGGCTGACCGCTGTAGGAGGAGGCGGGACTCTTCCTGCGCTTTCAGACTTGCTGGGCAGGCTCCTTCCGCAGTCCGTGGAAGATGGATGGTTCCATTACTTGCGACACTCGGCAATAAATCTCGGGGTTGCGGCCAACGTGAGCTCTTTCCCCACGCGCGTCTCCTGCCTGCTGCGATCCATCATGCTTAATCTTTCGTTTGCCTGGGATGCGGCGTGCCTGGGGAGGAGCTGCGTGCTTTTGCCGCTCGGAGGCTGCGGGAAGGGACAGGGCTGGGGTGGGAGGGTCGCAGCTCAAGGTGGGCCGGAGCAATGGCGGCTTCGGTGGGCGAGAGGCAGTGATGGAGGGAGGGATGGCCACAACCGCGGGGACCTGCAAGCCCGGCCTGGCGTGTTTGCCAAGAAAAACTCCCAGGGAAGGAAGGGGGAGACGACACCAAGCAGAAAGGAAACAGCCGGAGGGTTCTGTGCCAGGGGACTGCTGAGGAATTTAATTCAAGATGAAGTGTGTTCTTGTTTGTGTACAATTAATTTTCCTCCCCAATGAAGGGTTTTGTGTCTCGCTGGAGTGTTTCAGTAGCATCCGCGCAATTAAGGGAGCAGGTGCCCGTCTCTTTGCAAAGGGGGCTGTTTGGTGTTAACATGTGGGGGAAGCAAACGTTGCTCTTGAGCCTAAAAAATGAAAAAGAAGCAAAGAAAATACCTTCACGTCGAGACTCGGCTCTGGCGGGGGTGACGCCATCTTGAAGATGCGAGCGGGGCCAGTCTCCAGGCATGGAGGGGCCGTGGGACCCTGCCTGGGTTCCGGGAGCTGAGAAGAGGAGAGCGGAGGATGGAGGTTGTACCCAGAGGCTGCGGACCACGGACACATCTCAGGTGTCTACAGAGGCCAGGGTGGAGGTGTGGGGTGAAGCCGGGCCAGTGCAACTTTCAACACATGTGTTTTTATTTCCCTCGTAAATATGTAGGGAATTCATTTTCGCAGAGATAGACACACTCCCATTTTTGTTGAAACACACAGCTTTCTTGACTTATCTCTTGTGGTTTTTAATGGAGATAAGCAGAGAGATTTGTTTTCCCGGTGGATGAAGATTCAGCGATCTGCGTGGTAACAGACGGTGATGATTCCGCTTCATTGAGGGACGAGCGAGGAGGGTGGGTCCGGGGCAGGCGTGAGCTCGGAGGTTGGCTGGCTTTCGCCATGACGATGGCGGGTGTATCCAATTTGCTATGTCTTTGACGTTTCAGAGGAAGATAGAAACTTAAATATAACCTTCTAATTTTTTGTCAAAGCCCTCCTACAGCACTCCACCTGTGGGCTGATCGCCTGTCTGCGGGCCGGATGTGGCCTGTGGTCCGTGTATTGGCATTTGGGATAGATCATTAATGTGCACAGTTTTGCAGTAAGATGTTTCTAACTGTGGCGTGTGACTCATTCCATCTGTTTGGGATACAGTTGTGCCTAAAATCAGCCCTTTCTGTTTCTGCTGCAATTTATGTTTGAAGCCTGTAAAATCAACTTATGTATCTTCTGATGAGTTTGATTTGTGCTGAAAATATCCCAAAAGAGCCAGGCTCCACAGCCCACATCAGAGTGGCCCACTGGTCTCCATCCAGTGTCGCTGGGCTCCGAATCAGTTAGGATTTAGCTGTGTTTGCTACAGCGGGGATAGTGGCTTGTACAGGACCGAAGTGTAGCTTTTTTACTCACGGAAATGGCTGAGCTGGAGTGGCTGCTGGGGCTCATGAAGTTTTGAGGAACCCGTTTCCCTCTATGGTTTTGCTCCCCTATCCAGGTCACGGGTTTCCTCTGCTTGGTCCAGACACCCACTGCTATCTGCGCTTCAGCCACTGGGCAGAGGGAGAGGAGGAGCAGCTCACACCTCACCCTCACGGCAGGCAGGGTCGGGCAGGTCCAGGCCTCCGCTGTAGTCAGGTTCCATCGGGCAGGTGACCTGCCACCGATCGCGGTAAAGGTCGGAAGCCCGGCATGAGGGCACATCGTGGTACCTGGGAGGCTAAAACAGGAGGATCGCAGGTTCGAGGACAGCCTCAGCAACATAGAGACTCAGCAATCTAAAGTAAAAAGGGCTGGGGGTGTAGCTTGGAGGTAGAATTCCCCTGAGTTCAATTGTCAGTAACACACACACACACACACACACACACACACACACACACACACACGGGTAGAAACTGTAGCCCTCATTCTTAGCTGCTATGCACCTAATAAGCTGTTAAATAACAGGGATTCTACTACTAAGGCAGATAATATGAGCAGATAAAGTGGACAATTCACACACACACACACCTGATATCTCAACCAGCTTTCATTTCAGTTTTACTCCCAACTGAGATTGTTTCTTTAAGCTTTTCTAACAAGTTCTGAATAAAAAAAGCTCCTCCAATGAATGCCACAATATTTTGTTCTAAATTTCAGTAATGTTGCCGGGTGTGGTGGCGCACGCTTGTAATCCCCACGCTTGGGAGGCGGAGACAGGAGGATCGCGCAGGTCCGAACCCAGCTGCCCTGGCTTAAAGAGACCCTGTTTCCAAATAAAAAAGTATATAAAAAAATAGGTCTGAGAGTGTAGCCTGGGGGTAGAAGGGCTTCCAGGAACCCCAGTACCACCAAAAATATAATCCAATAAATTTCAGTAATGTCTATTTTTCCTTTATAATTTTGGTCACATCTGCATGCAACTGATCTCTACTTTGCTTTATATTTTATTCTAAAGAGATTCTATATTCTAAGTGAAGCTATTTTAAGAGGAAATTTTGCTGAATGACGATAAAAAAAAACCCCTCAGTGTTAAAATTTGGGAGACGCAGCTAAAGCGGCACAAAGAGGGAAACTTATAGCTTTCAAGATACACATATTTATACACCAGTATGACCTGTGGCTATGGCCGGCGGCTGTGGTGAAGTCCCACCAGAACTGATTCCCAGGCTTAAGCACCATCAACTTCCCTGAGTGCTCGAGGGTCGCCCTCGGAGCTGTGTGCCCTGGGCACCTGCCGGGTGGGCGCCTCACGGGGGATGGATGGGCTGCGGTGACCCGTCCACCAGGAGCCTCTCTGGACTCACCCCCCCAGGGTCAGGGAGGCCTTGGCAGATTTGAAGCGATTAGCACTGAAGAAGAGAAAGCAGCAGGGGGAGGAGGAGATGGAATCTGCTAGAGAGAAGGAGGCTGGAAGGGCAGGGGGGCCCGGTGAAGAGGAAGCTCCTGGGACCAGCTGCAGAGCTCACACTGATGGGGAGACGGACCATGATACATTGTTATCAGAGGAGAGAAAGAGCAGCATTCACCCTGTGGCCCTAAGAGGAAAGTCACAGTTACCCGGATCACCTTAACTTTATAGCTTGGGGTGACGACTCATTTCTAACACATTTTATCTCTTTACACAAAGTCCTCACTAAGCCCTTTGTCCTGCGGAGGTGGCGCACAGCGGCCCTGAGTGGTGACCGGTGACCCGTGCTGACCGGGTCCTGACCGACGATGCCCGCCAGTCCTATGGAAGATGCTCCCCCCTCGGGACGCGACTCGGTGGCCTGGGTTGCCGTCCCTGCAAAGTGGTGACATTAAAATCCTGGAGAGAAAAGCAAGCTCCCGGTTTACTGCAGGTGTCGAGGGTGGCTTAGCTACCGCGTTCAGTGCTGGGCGGCACTGGGCTAAACAGTGGCGGATTAGCTAGAAGCAAGCGGGGCCGTGGCGCCGTGACAAGGACGCCCGTGTGCACTTAGGGACGACACGCGCCCACCTTGCGGGAGACTCGTCCCTCAGCCGGTCGCTCGGCTTGGCTCGGCTTCCAGCACGAGGGTTCTCTTAATTAAATCTCATTTGCCAAGGAGACACGGCATATTTGCGTTTCCTCGAGCTCCGTTATAAACTTCGCGGGGTTTCCCTGGAAAGTGTTCAGAAGCGCGGACGGCGGCCCGTGCTCTCACGCAGGGGAGCTGCCTCGGTGCCCGGTCAGGCGGTCAGTGTCCTCCTTAAAGGATCCCAAGGCGTCCTCTGGAAATTACGGCTCCCGAGGAATGACAAGACGCCCGTGAGCGCGCTGTGTTGTGTCACGGCGAGGGTCCCTACAGCTCGCGGAGCCTGGACCGCCGCGCTCACGGCCTCCGGCTGGAAGGTGGCCGCTTCCTCGTGTCACTCGGGGCTCCATGTGGATGCCCAGTGTGGCGGGAGCCCCGTCAGGAAGCTGCGGTCAGCTCGCCCTCCCCGTCTCCCCATCGCTCTCCTGGCCCTGACTTGTGCCTCTCTGTGAACTCACACGCGTGTGCCCGCTGTGCCCCCGAGGGGGAGGAAGGTCTGGAGCTCAAGGTCCCAGGGTGGGAAACAGCACAATTTAGATTCATAGACACCCGCGGCCGCCGACATCAACTGCCCACGGCGAAGTGGGCCCCGGCATCGCTGGTGCGCGGCGGGTGATTGACGAGCTTGTCAGAGAGTCCATGGTCCGCCATCTGTATCAAGATGAAATAGAGACCATTGAGAGGTGTCGGGACACAGCGTGCCCTCCCTGCCCGCCATCTGACGGCGGCTCGGCCACAGGAAGCAAGTCTTTGGGATGGGGAGGTGTGGAGGGTCCTGTGTCGTCAAATTAGCATCGTGGAGCTGGAGAGCGGAGCCAGGTGAGTGGAGTCCTCGGTTGTCCCTCCAGCAGTCAGGGAAATCAAACTGAAGGCCGAGTGCCGGGGTTGACCCTGTCCCCAGCAGACACCGAGGAGAATTCTCACTGGGTGAGCGTCCTGGGTAGTTTGGGTTGAAAAGACCTTCTTCCTAAGATCAAAGCCATCACCCAGGCCCAGCCTGTAGATCAGGCCATGGTCCATCCATCAGTCCCGTGGGCGGTCCTCCAGTTCAGGGTCCCGTGGGCGGTCCTCCAGTTTGGGGTCCCGTGGGTGGTCCTCCAGTTCCGGGCAGCATTGGTGGGAACAGCGAGGCGCCTGTTCACTCCCAGCCTCACCGCAGGCCGTGGCCTCCTAGACAGCTGGACAGGCTCCTCCTCTCTCAGGGCCTCGGTTTCCTTGTCCTCACACCGCACGGTGCCTGGGACGCTCATGGGTGCCGCCGCAGGAGATGAGGGAGATGAGAGGGACGCTGCCCCCTCCCGTGTCCCTGGAGGAGGGCCATCACGGCCATCGCGGTACCCAGGGAGCCCAGGCCGTGCGGACGAGTCGGGCGAGAGTCGCAGCCTCTGGTGAGAGCCCGGCTTCAGGTTTGCTGAGAAGCGCTGTCAGGGATCTGGGCTGTGCTGAACCACTGTGACCTTGAGCAAGTTAGTCACTCATTTATTCACAGGCTGTCACCCTCGGGTAGATGGCGAACTGCTGGTGGGACCCCAAGCGCCAGAACCTTCCTCCCAGCCTGGCCCGCATTGGCTGGGACGCTGGAGGCATCGGGGCTCTGGCAGCAGGGATGGCGGTGTCTCACCTCAGCCCCAGGTCCAGTCCCTGAGAGGTAATCCGGGAGACTGGACGGGCGGCTCTGATGTCTTATTTGAGAGACGCATGGGGGCAGCTGTCTCTGGTGTTTTCTGTGTGGCTGTTGCGGCTTGGGGAGGCTGTGTTGTCATGATGCACCAAAACCCACACGGGAGAGAGGAAGCCGGCGCCCCCTCTGCCCACTGTAGAATTTTGAGTCAGAGGAGAAAATTTATTACCTTATTATTATTATTTTTTTTTTGCGGATCTGGGGATAAAACCCAGGGGCATTTGACCTCTGAATTATACCCCCTGCCCTGTTTTTTATTCTTCATTTTGAAACAGCATCTCACTAAGTTGCGGAGGGCCTCACTAAGTAGCCGAGGCTGTCCGCAAACTCCAATCCCCCAGTCTCAGCCTCCCAAATGCTGGAATGACAAGCATGCACCATCATGCCCAGCTTTTATTACCTTTTTCAATGAGTGGGCTTCTCCTGAGACTGCGCACACCCTTGTGCGTGTGTATGTGTGTTCTCACGGCGAGTCCTTCTATTTCCGTGTAAGAACTGGTTCACAGTCTCCCCAGCATCCATTAACTTTACTCGTGTGGGAAGAGGAGCCCCCGAGCCACAGGGGCTTCTCTGTCAGGAGCCAGTCACGCCGTACGTGGCGTGAGCAGGAATCTTCGCAAGCAGGGTTCCGTCTTGTAGGTATTAAAAGTACTTTTACTCCTTTCCCTTTCTTAGTCCCTCTACCAGCTAGTTACAGACCTCATCGAGCACGTTCTGGGGATGGCGTCTGTGATGGAGATGTCTTACTTGTATATAAACATCCGGAATCAAGCCCGGCTACTGTAAGCCAGACCAATCCATGCTTTTCTTTACCTTTACTTTAGTCAGGACCCTTTGGGTGTTGAATAAAGAATGGTGAATTAAGTGGGCTTAAAACAAACAAATAAATAGCCAGGTGCAGTGCCCCAAGCTTGTAATCCCAGTACTCGGGAGGCTGACGGGAGAATTGTGGGTTTGAAGCCAGCCTCAGTAACTTAGCCAGACCTTGTTTCAAAATAAAACAAAAGGGGCTTGGGGGTGTAGCTTGGAGGGAAAGCTACATCTCCAAGGTTGTTCAGTCCCCAGTACCAAAAGCCAGGAACCGGTGTCCTGGGTCGGGGCCTGAGGCGTCCGTGGGAAGCTCAGTCATCGGGACCAGCTGGGGTCGGTGCTGCAGGAAAACTAGCGGCCTTTCCCCTAAGGAGGCAGGGCTGGACCAATGTCCACACCCGGGGTCTGTCCACAGCACCCCAAGTGCAGGGGATGGCTCTCCCCTCCCTTTTTTCTTCGCAAAGTACTAATCGCATACATACGCACGTACATCAAAAACAAAATCACGATGTTCATCATTTCTCATTCAACACGGAGTTGGGTTTGTTGTCGCGTCCCTAGGGCTCCGGCCCGCAGAGCCCCAGGAAAGAAGACACAAACGCCGAGTCTGTTGATGATGCTTCCCCTTCAATGCGCACAGCAGGCAAATATATATCAGTCTCCTAACCTCTCCCTCATCACTCCACCAACCCCAAGCTTCCCAAGCTAGGGCATGCGCATTTCTAACCCTCTCATAGGCGGGCTGGTGGTAGCACGAGGCGCTGCGTCACTGATCATCCGTAGGGCGCCTGATAGGGCACACTGCGCAGGCTCAGGGCACCGCCAGCCTCGTGAGCCTTGTGACTTGGCAACATGCCTAGGCGCCATCTTGAGCCACCGCCCCATCCCGGTCTAGCCGAGTGGGCCCGGACAGTTTGTATCTGCCCATCTTGGTCTTTAAAATCAACATTAAAGAAAATGGAGAACCTGGCATGGTGGCACACCCCTGTAATCCCAGTACTCGGGAGGCTGAAACAGGAAGGTCACAGATTCAAGGACAGTCTCAGTAACCTAGCAAAACTCTGAACAACCTAGCGAGACCCTTGTTTCAAAACAAAACAAATTTTGAAAAGGGCTGGGCGTATCGCTGGGAGATAAATGCCCCTGTGTTCAGTGCCCAGTACCAGAAACACATAAAAAGAGAAAAAGAACAAGGGAAGACACAAGTTGGCTGGGGGTGGGGAGGCAGCATCAGTCTGTGTCCGCGTGGACCCGGAGCAGACGGAAACAGTCTGTCACGGAGTTGGTTACAACCCAGATGCACGGGGCTTCCAGTGACCTTTGTTCAGAAAATACTCCCGTAAAGGATGCTTACATGAGTGAGGGAAAGGAGACAGGTGGTTACGCCAGGGCCCTTCAGGGGACAGGACCAGCTGGACGTGTATCGAGGGGTTCAGCAAAGGTCAGCCAACGCACGCAGCTTTGCTCTCCAGAGTCCATGGAGCGGAGGGCGCTGGCGGAGGGCCAGCAGGGCGGGGGCGGGCTCACTCTGCACTTGCTAAAGATGGTCCCCCAAAGAAACTCAGCTGTCACGAGCCCCTGCCCTGGACCTCATCAGCGGGGGGCTGGAGGGCCCACAGCCCAGACCTTACCCCGCCACTGGCTCCCCTTAGGGCTCACTCAGCTCCCCAAAGCACTTCTGCTCCCTTGTGAGGACACGCCTTCTCCCCCGGGAAGAGGGGAGAGAGGCTTCTAGATCTCACCGGGTTTAGGGTTTTTACTTTTCATTCCTGAGATTCCCGTGGGGCAGGGGAGAAATTTGCAGGTTTTTTTCTCCTATTAATCCTTCTACTGTCTGTGTATTTCATAGACTCCATTATCAAACCCTCTGAGGACAGAGGGAGCATTTTCCCTGGTGTACAGCTTATATGTAGAAAGAGGTTTCTTTTCAGAAATTGGCTCATGTAGTTATGGGAGCCGGCAAGTCCGAGCTCTGCGGGACTGGCTGGCTGGCAGGCTGGAGGCCCAGGGGCGAGTCCAGGCTGCTGTTCACCTCTGAAGGTCATCGGGATGGAGGCCTAGGAGGAGCAGATGCTACGCTCCATGTCCAGAGGGATCTGCCGCCGAATCCCTCTGGCCTGGGGAGGCCAGGCCTACCGTACTGTGGCGGGCTACCGACTTTACTCACAGTTCACTGATTTAAATATTAATCTCAGCTGGATGTGGCGGTGCACACCTATAATTTCAGTACCTGGGAGGCTGAGACAAGAGGATCATAGGTTTGAGACGAGGTTGAGCGGCTATAACTTAGCAAGAGCTGAATTCAGCACAGTGTGGCAAGACCCTGTTCCAAAGTAAAAAATAAAAAGGGGTAGGGATGTAGCTTGGAGATAGAATGCCCCTAGATTCCATCCCCAGTACACCCAAATACCTTCACAGAAACATAAATGTTTGACCACATATCTGTATGGCATGGCCCAGCCAGGTTGAACATCACATGTGAGTTGGGATTTTCAGGGCCCACCAGGTTGTGCAGTGAGGGCGAGGGGCCTGGAGCCCTGCAGGGAGGGAGGGGCAGGGACAGACTCTCTCCAGGGCACATGGGGGACGGGGGCAGGGCTGGGAAGATGGAATTTTCTACCCTCACTGTGAGCCTTGAGCTGTTTTACACACAGGGCCTTGTTTAATTCTCCCGAAACCCCAATACTGTGGCTATTTTATCTTCTGTTAAGAGATAGCCGGAAAGTTCCCCAGAGAAAGCTCGCCTGTGTTGGGGTCTATGGGGCAAAGAAAACACGGCCCAACTGCAGGGAATGGGCCTCATTTAGGAATAAAATCTGGAAGGAGAAATCTGAGCAGGGAGAGAGCCCATGAGAGTCAGGGGCTCACCCTTGCAGGCTAGGGGCTTTGTATGGGGCAAGGAAGGGAGGGTTTAGGAGTAGCTATGGAAGCTGCTGGTTGGTGGGCTAATTGATGGCCAGGTGATCTCGGGGCAGGACAACGGTCAGGGGCGTTTCTCTTTCTTCCTTCCTTTGTTCTCTGTCCTCCTCCACTGTGACCTCATGGCCAGACCTCAGAGTCAGACCTCACAGTGTCCACAATGTGTTGGCCACACAGCAAGGTTCAGAGTGGGGCAGGGCTGGAGGTGGAAGTTCCCTTGAGGGTGTGACCACGAGGACTCTACTCTCCCTGGCTACTTCCTGTCTGTCTGTCTGTCTCTCCTTCCAGCTGCCGTAAGTTGAGCAGCTCTCTTCTGTCACGCTACGCCGCCTTGATGTTGTTTCTGCCTTGGAGCTGACCAACCATGGACTGAACCCCCGAAACCATGACCCCAATAAACCTTTCTTCCTCTAGACTGTGCTAGTCTGGTATTTTGGTCACAGTGATGAGAAATCTGACTGATCCAGCAAGCTTGCCAATTTAAACGTCTAGCAAATGGCGGAGCCAGCAGCACCAGGAGCCAGGTCTTTCTTATTCCAAAACGGGTGCTTTTCAAAACACACTTCCGCTTCCCTCGTGAGGATGAGCAGAAGCATCGCACAGGGGCCGAGTCTCTGCCACGGTTTCTGTAGCTCCCGAGGGGCGCACATGACATATGCATGTCCTGTTTCCCCGCTGCCCTTAGGGTGGAGTAGGAGACCACACAGTCGCCTCAGATCAGAGCGCTTTCCTCTGGTGTTGTATCGGGTGGTCGTCCCAACGCACAGTTGCTGAGAAAGTCTGAAGTGAGCCCTGTTGTATAAAATTCCGGCATGTAGCCGGGCGTGGTGGCGCACGCTTATAATCCCCGTGCTTGGGAGGCAGAGACAGGAGGATCGCGCAGGTTCGAAACAGGGTCTCCTAAGCTGTGCACCCTAGCTTAGGAGACCCTGTTTCCAAATAAAAATGTAAAAATAGGTCTGGGAGTGTAGCCCGGAGGTAGAAGGGCTTCCAGGAACCCAGTACCACAAAAAAAAAAAAAAAAAAAAAAAAATTGCGGCATGTGGCCAAATAGAAAAATTCTGGGTAAAATTTCAGCATGTAGCTAAGTAGACACATTTTTCCCTCAGCTCTCAAGGTAGAAACCTGGTGAGAACACGTTCCCATGGAATTGCTGAGAGCGCACAGCAAAGGGAAGGGAAGCCACAGATGTGTCCGCGGTAGGTTTGCTGAGGGCCCAAGATCCTCCGGGACGTTCTACCTCCCGAACTGGAGACATTAGACTATCTTGGGTCACTCCATAGTCCACTCTTCCCCTGACCAGCCACGTGACCCAGGGTTAGCAAGTGCTGATTGGCTGAGGCTGGGTCATTTGCGTGGGGCTGGGCGTGGGGTCAGCCCCGCCTGAAACACCTGGGCTGAGAGTGGGGTGGGGCGACTGACTGTCCCGGGAAATTGTGTGGGTGTTACTAAAGAAACGGGAGACATTTGGAAGGTGTATAGTTAAAAAAAAAAGTCCACTCAATCTAACAGAGTGCATCTGTGAACACATATTAAGCAGGTTGCTGTTGACGGTGGGGTTTGGGGCATCCAGAGAAGCTGTGCTCCTGATTCAGGCCAGAGGCTGTCTAACCCCTCGAGGGGACAGCAATTGTTACTTGGAAATCTTCTAAGAACCGAATTAGTGTGTGTGTGTGTGTGTGTGTGTGTGTGTGTGTGTGTGTGTGTGCACGCGCGCTCATCATTGGGGATTGAACCCAGGGGACTTCTACCTCTGAGCTCCCCTCGGCCCTTTTTATTTTTGTGTGGAAACGATCTCAAGGTGGCTGAGAGTCCCATCATGTTTCTGGGGCTGTCCTCAGACCTCTGCTCCTCTGTGCCAGCCTCCCAAGTGCTGACTGGATCGACAGGCTTGCGTCACCACGCCCAGCAAGATCTGGAAACCTCAAGGACCACTTTATCAGTCCCCGTGCTGGCCACACCACTCACAACTATGCCATTTCCCGAATGTTTTCGAGTGCCCACGTGTGCCAGGCCACAGGCAGGCCACACGCCTCTCACGGAGCTGACGTCCTGCTGGGGTTGATAGATAATAACCAAGTAAATAAAGGACCCAGGGGGCTTCAGAGGGGGAGGGTGTTGAGGGTGCCAGCCCTGGTGGTATGATGGGGAGAGGCTGCCTCAGCTCAGGAGACCAGGGAGGGACTCCTTGAGGGGATGGCTTTGAGATGAGACCTGGGTGATGGACAGAACTGGAACTGGGGAGATCTGAGGAGAGGATGGCCAGATCTCCATCATCTGGTGCAGGATGACCAGAGGCCCCATAATCTGAGGAGAGGATAACCAGATCCCTGTGATCTGGGGAGAGGATGACCAGATCCCCATGATCCAGGGAGAAGATGACCAGATACTCATGATCAGGGGGAGGATGACCAGATCCCCGTGATCTGGGGAGAGGATGACCAGATACCCGTGATCGGGGGAGAGGATGACCAGATCCCTGTGATCTAGGGAGAGGATGACCAGATTCCCGTGATATGGGGAGAGGATGACCAGATCCCTGTGATCTAGGGAGAGGATGACCAGATTCCCCATGATCTGGGGAGAGGATAATGAGATCCCTGTGTCTGGGGAGAGGATGACCAGATCCTCATGATCTGGGGAGAAGATTACCAGATACCCATGAATGGGGGAGAGGATGACCAGATCCCCCATGATCTGGGGAGAGGATGACCAGATTCCCATAATCTGGGGAGAGGATGACCAGATCCCTGTGATCTAGGAGAGGATGACCAGATCCCCGTGATCAGGGAGAGGATGACCAGATCCTCATGATCTGGGGAGAGGATTACCAGATACCCATGAACGGGGGAGAGGATGACCAGATCCCCTATCATCTGAGGAGAGGATGACCAGATTCTCATGATCTGGGGAGAGGATGACCAGATCCCTGTGATCTAGGAGAGGATGACCAGATCCCCGTGATCAGGGAGAGGATGACCAGATCCTCATGATCTGGGGAGAAGATTACCAGATACCCGTGAATGGGGGAGAGGATGACCAGATCCCCCATGATCTGGGGAGAGGATGACCAGATTCCCATAATCTGGGGAGAGGACGACCAGATCCCTGTGATCCAGGGAGATGCCCATGACCTCTACACTCAGAACTTTGCCCGTGGTCAACAGCGGCTTCTCCCTTCTTTTCCCCGCGAGTCTCTGCTGCAGGCTGAGGGCGAGGTGAGGCTGAGCCAGGCGACGCTTGTGTCATTCTTGTTTTCTGTGCAGCTGGGGATGGAGCCCAGGGCCTCATGCGCTCCGGGCAAGCTCCCCCATCTGTTCTTAATCTGCTTCCCTTCAGCAGTAGGAGGGTGCAGCTTGTTGATCCTCATCATCAACAAGTTCTAAGTCCCAGGGGCTTGTCCTTCAGATATCCACTCATTCATTCATTCATTTGCCCAGCCAATCATTCATTCCGCAGATATGGATGGAGCATCTGCTCTGTGCTGCCACCGTGTCACCCACTAGGAACAGAGCTGTGTGCCAACACGCCGCCCTGCTGCAGCAGGCGTCCCAGCGCAGGGCGGTGTGGACCAGCTGTCCTGCTTGGCGAGGGCAGGCAGGGAGACCGGGACACTGCCCTGAGACAGTGGCCCTGAGACTACATATAGATATTTCAAGATGGTCTGATGGTCTTCCCCAAGGGTGGCTGGGGGTGCCGACCAGAGCCGGCTGAGATGGTTTGGGCTGGTACCTAAGCCCGCATTACACACTCCGGAACCCCAGACTGTTTCCTTGCTGTGCCTCTTGCAGTGTCTCTGATACCTGGCTGAAGACAGTCTCCGTTGGCTCTTGGTCAACGTGACTGGAGCAGCCTCCAGAACTTTCTGGCCTCCCACCATCCGACCCAGAGGGAGTGCAGGCTTCAGGTTCTCCGTCTTTAGCTGACTCTGGTGAGAAAGTTATAACCTCCTTTGGTTTTCATTGGACTTGTTTTTATGGATTCTCTTCCGCTTATGACAAATATTATTGATTTTTTCATTTGCCGGAGTGGAACATCAAATTTCCTCCGGAATGTTATTTGAGGAAAGTGAGTAACTGATTTAAGATACATTTTGACGAGGTCGGGTGTGGATGGGAAGCAGCTATTTTAAAAGTCAGGACCGGAGGCAGGAGGGTGTTCTTGGAAATGTAAATCAGGATGTGGCTCCTGCTTGGCCTCTGAGGAGCAAATCCAAACTCCTTGCCTAGGCTGGGGACACAACCCCAGCCCCACGTGATCCGGGCCTCGCTTGGCGATCTGACCTCCCTCCCCCACTCTGTGCCACTTGGCCACACCACAGGGCCCTTGCACTCGCTACGGAAACTCCACCTGGACCCTTTTCCTCCAGAAACGTGTGTGGCTCCTCACTCTGCATGTGGGGTCTGCCCTTTTCCCCTCCATCAGCAGCCCTCGCTGACCAACCACGGGAGGGGTGTGGGCTATAGGCCAGGAAGGGGACAGGCAGGGGGGGGGGGCGCAGGTCGGGGTGAAGGGTAAAGGCCCCTGGAGGCAGGAGGCAGGAGAAAGGGGGCTGCTGTTCTCCCTGGCCAGACGGCGTAGCCGTTAGTTATGCCACATGACCATGACGTTCGGTGCCGAGTGTCAGGCTGAGTGTCCTGGCTGGGCGTGAGCTTGGGACCCTCACGGGGGCATCTGCTCTGCAGGTTTCTCTGGGTTGTGCATGACCGCCAGCTCCTGAGAGCCTGGTCCTGGGGGGCAGTGTGGAGCTGAGTGTCCCATCCTGCCCTCTGGCATCCCATCCCCACAGCCATCCACAGGGCCTGCCCTCGTGGGCGTGGGAGGCCCGGGCCAGGGTCCTGGTCTGGTTTGTGCTCTGCATTGAGGGTCTCATGGGCAGGGTCCTCTCCTGGCCGCCACCACAAGGGGACGCTGATACCTGGTGGAGCGGACCTGGCCCCTGGGTTTGGGCTCTGCCCAGAGGGGCTCGGGCTGTAGGCAGGAGCCACAGCCTGTTAGTGGGTCCTGAAGTGAATCCAGAGGGTGGAGCTTAAAGACCGGAATAGACTAGATTACGTCGCAGGGAGCAACTCACGCAGGTATAAGTAGGTGTGTGTGCATGTGTGTGTGCGCGTGCATGCGTGTGCGTGCGTGCGTGTGCGTGCGTGCGTGTGCGTGCGTGCGCGTGCATGCGTGTGTGCACGTGTGCGTTGATGTGCGTGCGTGCATGTGTGCGTGTGCGTGTGCGTGTGTGTGTGTGTGTGTGTGTGTGTGTGTGTGTGTGTGTGTGCTGAGTCACAGTGGGAAGCCGGCTCTACCTGTGGGTTGCATTAAACCTGCTTGGAAATCTGTCTCACAGCCTGACTGTCACACACGGGGGTGGGGGGCTCTGTTGATTTGGGGGAGGAGATTGTTAAGCCTGAAAAAGGAGAGGAGAGGAGAGGGGGGAGGAAAAGGCGAGGGGTTCCAGGAGCACCCGGCTCTCCCGGGGCCTTCTCTGGCCCCAGCCTGCCCCTGGTGGTCACTGGTCCTTCATCCTAGGCCAGCGCGTCACCCTTGGGAAGTTTGGGTTCCGTGTCACTCCACAGGATGCCCCTCCTGAGGGCAGGAGTCTGTCTGTCCCTGCCGTGGGGCCCTGACTAACCCGTGGCACCGCTCGGTCGCGCTGGCAGGCGGGGTGGGTCTGTGGCACAGGCGTGAGCACGGGGGCTGCGTGGGGTTCTTCTTGGTTGCAGTCCCTGCCTGAGGTCCTGTGCCACCCTCACCCTGCGGGGCCCTCTGTCTGCCTCCTGCTGCCAGAGCCTGCGTCTCTGCAGGCTCCCTGCTGTGGGATGGGTGAGCCAGGGCCCAGAGCCAGCGGGCGGGTACATTTGTGCCTACGCAGTCCCATCGCTGTTGGTGGAGCTGGAGGCCCAGATGGTGGCTCTGCGGGTTCTGCTCTGCGGCCCCGGGGACTCCATTGTCCATGTGGCAATGTGTGTGAAGCAGAGGCTGCTGCTTGGGCTTCCCTTGGGCTGCCTCCCCACCGGCCTCTGGGCCGGGCTCCGTGCTCACAGGCCACGCCTGGGCTTCCCAGAGGAGCTGCCTCTGCGGCTCTGTCCCTTCTTGGCCTCCCTGCGCCCCTCCCTGACAGGGATCATGGGTAGTGACCACCAAATGGACCACTTGAATTGAACCCTGGCTGGAGTCTGCTTCTGGGGAAACCAAACTTAAGGTTGAATAGAGGGCTTGGATGTGGGGTGTTTAGATTCTGCGGTAGTGATGTAGATACAGATGGATGGACGGATGGATAGATGGATGGATGAACAGACAGATGGATGGATGGATGGATGGATGGGCGGATGGATGGACAGACATGGACAGATGGATGTGCAGGTTTCCCCAAAGATGGGGTGGATTCTCAAGACTGGGAAACAGGCAGAAACCACTGTCAAGAGTTTTCCTTGTTCAGGTTGAA
This sequence comes from Muscardinus avellanarius, assembly GCF_963383645.1. Lineage (NCBI taxonomy): Eukaryota > Metazoa > Chordata > Mammalia > Rodentia > Gliridae > Muscardinus > Muscardinus avellanarius. The sequence continues at coordinate 31,996,723 of NC_137805.1, forward strand.
GCTCTGGCTCTCCCATCCCCTAATCCCTGTGGATGGCACAGGGAGCTGATGTGTAGGACAGAGAGGATACAGACAGAGAACAGGGGTCAGAAGAGGGCAGGGGGCACGGGGGGGGCGGGGAGGGCGGGGGCTGTGGCACAGGAAGGGCCAGGGTGTTCCCTGTGGCCCAGAGCAGCTTCCCACGCGCGGGGTCAGAGCCACACACTCAGAGACGCCGACCATGCGTTCAGCGGCCCCAGAGCCCAAGGCCCCTGCGGGACCGTGGCGTGCCCAGGAGATCAGGGACATTCAATATTCATCCCATACACATGGGGCCTGGACATGTGGACACACATGCTCACATAGGCACACTCACATTCTCATGCACACGTTCCCACACTCACGGGCCAGTGAGTCGGAGTCTTTGAATGGCCGCCCTGCACACCTCCTACCAGAGCCGGGGACCTGCTGCTCTCCACGGCAACCAGCCTGCATCTGCCTGTCAGGGTCAGAGCCCGGGCTGACAGGACCCTCGTGTTGACCCTTGTGTTGACCCACAGGATCCAACACTCCATGTCTACACCAGGTGGTGGGGTTCCGATGGCACCGCCTCGTACACGTGTTGGGCGAGCGTGGTGCCGTGAGGACGAGGCCGGGGTGTAACAGTGAGAAACACAGCCGGAGGCTCAGCTCATGCTGTCCTGTGCAGAGCGCTTACAGCGTGCAGGAAGCCAAAGGCGCCTCTGTCTGTGGCTGGCGGTGACAGGGGCCATGGGAAGCAGCCTGGTGGCAGGCTCCACTGGAGGGAGGCGGGCCCGAGGAAGGCTGGAGAGACGACGGTCAGCGTGTTCCTCTGTCTATCCATAGCAAAGCCCCCAGCCCACATGCCCAGAAGAGGGGTGACAGAACGAGGGAGGGGGCTGCCCCATCCTCCTCCCCTGACCACCCTGGGTCTCCCCTGTTCCCTTGGCAGCAGGGGACAGAGCCAGGCAGCAACTGGGCTTCCAGGTGGCACCCAGACAACACAGCACAGGGTCCTGGGTGGCGGGTCCTGGGCCTCTGTGTTGGAGACAGCGGGGAGGAGTGAAGACTGTTGAGAGATGGAGAGAAGCCGCCGTCTCCATGGCAACGGGACTTTGCTCCGCCCACTGATGTTCTGGGAGGCCGTGGCCTGAGCCCAGAAGAATCGAGGCGCCGGTTCTGGATGGGGTCTCGCTGGCGTGTACTGACTCTGGGTCAGGTTTTCCATAAAACCCTGAGAGGGGTTAACCAGGCAGGTGTACTTGCGGGTTGGGGCCACAAGTCCACGATGGGGCCTCTGAACATGGAGAGAGCCCATCACTCCTCCTAGAGTGTCCTGAGCATCCAGGCTGGTGGTGCACTGGGCTGCGGGGTAAGAGAGGGACGAGAAGAGGACCCAGAACCGAGACCCCTGGGCAGACCAGATGCCTGGATGGCCCCTGGAGCTCAGGCTGGGGGCCGCAGAGCGCAGAGGAGTCGTGTTGCCCACTCCCCCTGGGCGCTGGGGCAGAGGGGACTCGAGGGACGCAGTCCTGTCCGAGCAGCTCCCATCCTGGAGTGGACAGTGGCATCACGTCCCTGGCTTGTCCTGGTCACAACGACGGGCCTGCATTTCCACATGGCTGGTCCCCGGCCAAGGCCCTCTCCCTGCAAAAGGCCCGGGCCCAGCCTTCAGGCAGGTTCGTCTCCCCAGCCTCGGTACAGCCAACCCCAGCCCCTCGGGAAGGACAGCGGCAGTTTGGGGACATTGTCCTCCTGCCCACGTGTGCAGAGCTGACCCCTCCTGGGCCCGGGACGGAGGCCCCACCATGCCCGGTCCCTCACAGTGGCTGTCTCTCCTGAAAGGTCATTCCAGAGCTGCCAGGTGGCAGGCGCCAGATTTGGCATCCGCCTTTCCCCGGGTACCAGAGGGCTCGTCCTTTGTAAGCTATGCTGGAGAACAACTGGCCGCTGTCCTTTAATTAGGAGGAGGCGTGCTCAGCTATGGCCTCCCGCGGGCTCCGCAAACATCCGTGAAATCGGCCTGTGTCTCTGGGGCTCGGTTCAGACTGCGAGGGGCCGCCGGGCAGGAGGGGTCCCGCCCCCATCTGGCTCCCGACTCAGGAGCAGCCTCCAAAAGAAATCCCCAAGCAGCCGGGCTCGTGGCAGCTGCTCGGTCTGGCAAATTCTCTTGCAAAGGCCGCGATCTGGCCGTACTCTGCAAGTCCTTGGGCATCATCGCCGCTGGGCTGGGAGGCGCCCGGGCACCTCTGAGGCTGCGGCCTGTGTGGGTGAGCGGTGCTTCTGGAGCCAGGTCGGCCGGGCTGCTCCTCCCTTCCTCCTCGCTTTATTAAAAGTGACTGCGGGGACGTCTCTCTGCCCAGCCGCTCCTCGTCATCACAGGACCCAGGTGTCAAGTGCGACAGGCCCCGTCTCCTCCTGCCGCACCAGGATGGGGCCACAGGCCGCGTCTCCAGCCTCCTCCACTCAGCCGCAGCATCTGGGACCCCAGGGCCACGGAGACAGGCCTGCGGGTGCACGTCAGGGCTGAAAGGTGTCAGAGGGCAGGCCCTGTCCACGGCAGGGGCCGGAGCGCAGCCATGGGGACGCCAGTGTGGGCCAGAAATCCCGCAACAGGGGAGGGGCAGAGTCCAGGGGAGAGTCCGCTGCCCCGGGCAGAAAAGGCCCAGCCTCGCGTGTCTGGGGACGGCCGTCTCTGTCACCTGCTCATCTCAGGAGTTCTGGTCACAGTGACGTAAAGCCGACGGAAACGCTGCCTAGGTGTCCTCTTGGCGTACCTCGTTCTCCGTCGTCCTCCGAGTGTCGCTTCCGTCTCCTGCTCTTGGGGCTCAGGTCCATGGGCGCGGGGCCGGGGACACAGTGGCACCTGAGTGTGTGGACCTGGGCCTGACACTGGGCCTGGGCCTCCATGAACAGCGCGGCGTGAGCAGGGGGCGCTGCTGAGGATGCTGGGAGCAGCCTCCATGGTGGCCCAGCAGGACCTGCTCAGGGGTCGAGGGAGCCCCAGGCCTGGAGGCAGGGCCCAGAGCTGTGCCCACGACCCCTGGGCAGCACGGCCAGGTAGGTGCGTGTCAGGGATACATGTGACATGGATGGACGGGACTCAGGTCACACAGATTCTGTTAACCTTCTGGTGAGAGAGAAGACACTGGTGCCCACGGCTTACCTTCTTCTGGGCACACACGTCAACACCCATCATCGGGGCACAACTCTGGGCCCCCCGGAGGGACTCTGAGAGGGGAGGTGGCAGCAAGGAGGGGACCCTGCCTCCCCCGTGCCGTGGGCACTGAGCCTGGACGGGGCAGGGGCTGCTCACCGCGAGCCAGGAAGGCCTTCCGACCTGGCAGTTCACTGCTCTCCCCTCCGGAAGGAAGCCGGCATCTTGGGTTCTCCCTTGTTACTAGCAGAGCCGGGCGTGGTTGGAAGTGGGAGAGAGCCTGGAAGAGGATGTCTGTGGTCACGTCTATACTCAGACGTGGTGGCGACCTTAGATGATAGTCTAGAGCTAGGGACATGTGTGGGTGGGTACAGAGGGAAGGGGCGCCCAGGAGGGGACCGTCTTCTGGGGAGACTTCCCAAATCCCAATAGGCCTTCTCGCCTACCTGTGCTTGATGGGTGCGCCTGGAGGTGCTCTGGTGGTGATCCTGAGCCCCACGCAGATGCTGGTGTCCGGCTTAGTGTTATCTATTTGTGTGTGTGGGGTACTGGGGGTTGAACCGAAAGGCAACCTACCTCTGAGCTATATCCCCAGCCCTACTTTTTGTTTGAAACAGAGTCTCGCTCAGTTTGTGAGGGCCTCCCTAAGTTGCTGAGGCTGGTCTTGAAGCTGGAATTCTCATATCTCAGCCTCCCAAGTACTGGGATTACAGGTGAGCGCCACCATGCCCCGCTCAAGTGTTATCTATTGATTAGACAATGGATCGTGTCAAGGATCTAGAAGATGACCAGACCACCGTAAACTGTCTGTGACCATCGGACAGATGTCCCCCTCACAAGCCTCCCACACCCACCGTCCACCAAGCTTCCTTTAAAAGAAGAGCTGGAATTCAGAGCGTCTTCCTCTCTAACTCTCGAGGTCTACACTGCATCCTCCCTTGGCTGTGTCCTTATTTTCCTAAATCAACCTCTGTCTGTGCCTCTGACTGGCATGTGCCGAAATTCTTCTCCGTCACCTAAGTCAAGAGCTCCCTGGTCCTGAGCTGAGGTCACTCCTCCCTCTCTCTGTCTGTCTGTCTGTCTGTCTGTCTGTCTCTCTCTCTCTCTCTCTCTCTCTCTCTCTCCTCTCTCTCTCTCTCTCTCTCTCTCTCTCTCTCTCTTGGAATTCCTCAGACCTTCCTCAGAAGCATCTCTTCTCCCATGGTAGGACAATCCTGTCCTACCCACCTACCCGGGGATGGCTGGCGTCATCGACACTGATGGCCACAGGGTGCACTTGTTCCAAGACTGCACATTATTAAAAAGTCTGAAATCAAGTTTCTGAGTCACGAGTCATTTTGTGTCTATTATAAGAGCCATTCCTGCTAAAAAGCAGCCCTTGGTACTGGGGACCTGTGTACTGTGCTTTTAGGCTTTTCTTGGTTTGTGAGCCACATTAAAAAATGTATTTTGTATCATAAGCCAATACATGCTCATATTTATAAAACACGAGCACTGTTTACTTTCTCTGATAATATCCTACCCATCCCACAGCATATGCTCCCCCCCCTCCATTCCTCTCTTTATAATTCCATATATTCCAACTTAAAATACTGTTTAAGAGGCACTCAGTGACGCAGGAGGCTGAGACGGGAGGATTGCAGGCTGGAGACCAGCCTCGGCAATACAGTGAGACTCTCAACAACTAGAAAGACCCTGTTTCAAAACAAAAAAAAAAAATCAAAAGGTCTAGGAGGATAGCTTGGAGGTCGAAAGACCTTGGGTTTAATCCGAAGTCTGTGTGTGCTTGTGTACACACAACACACAACACACAACACACACACACACACACACACACACACACACACACACGCACACACTCAACACCACTTAGGTGATTTAAGGCCCCACACATAGTCACTGCCTTCAGCTTTAACCCAGCTACCCAACAGGGCGCCTCCCGGCTTCTGCTCTAGCAAGTGATTTTTCTCGGTGGACGAGACTGTGAACTCCTGAGTCCAGGGCAACATCTTTTCTTCTTTTGTTCCCCGCATGGGCACGGTGCCTGGCCCAGAGAAAATGCTCCAATAATACATCTTGGCTGGATACCAGGAAACCTTCTCTCCTTTTCTCACATTTCCTTAGAACTGTCTAATTTTAGGATTCCGGAACACTCAGCAAACAGCATCCCTTCTCTTTGCAGAAAGGAGAGGGCTCAGTGGGGTCCCTTGACAGGCTCAAGAGCTCAGAGTTACACAGCTTGGCGCCCCGCGGAGAACCTCATGGGGAAGTTATGCCACTGGATCCCTCACCCACCCCACGCTGAGTTTTAAAGGCCACTGAAATGTCAGATTTGCAGGCAAATATGTACGAGCAGGGATAAGTGAGGGTCTTTCTTTGCTCGTCAAAGGTAGGAAAAGACGTGTGCTATGGACTTCTATTGAGTGCGAGCCCCAGACACCAAATGTCCTGTGATTCCTCAGGAAGTCCCCCACATTGAAAATTACTCTGCAGAAAATGCCAATAGCTCCCACAACCGAGACACTCAGAGTCAGTTACCTTAGGAATAGAAGAGGTCATCGGAGAGCGGGTCTCTTCCTGCCCCATTTTCTTTGTTCGTGAACCTCAAAGTGAGTAGGTTAATGTTCAGGGTGGCTGGTCCTGGGACAGCGAGTGGGCACGTTTCAGCGAGCTGCCTGGCCCTGAATGCCAGCCTGCTCAGGCTCCAGGAGGGGCAGCTCAGTTCAGACCCAAGGTCCTGGGGTTCTGGGATCCTTTTGAGTTGACGGCAGCCACACTGCACCCCACTGTAATATTCACTGCCCAAACACCAGGGGCCTGTGCCCTCTCTGCACTCACATGGCTGACTCTGAGCTTTCTGGATGCTTCCTGGGATGGGGGAAAGAGCCGCTGTCCTCTGAGGCCATGGCTGGGTTTAGAGGGCAGGTGGCTGGCTCCTCTCCTGGGTCCTTAGTGCAGGCAGCCTCCTCCCCCTCCGCCCTACACTCCAGGCTGAAGCTGGGCGCCCCTCTGAGTCCTTATTTTCCTTCTGAATCCAGTTCTTTAGCAAACCACCTGATGAGCAGGCTTTGGTGATATGGGACTCTCAGTGCTAAAATCAGGAAGTCCCAGGTGAGTGGGATGATGGGGTTACATGTCTGTCTAAAGTCGTTGAGCTGAAGTCAGCCAGGGTGGAGAGAGACAGCTGGAGGCTGTAGCTGAAGGAGAGAGTCCCACTGCCCGTGTGATGGGAGGCCAGGAGGACACTGGGCAGGGGCCACGGGCACGATGTCTGTCTCAACTGCTCCCCATGCTTCCTGGGGAGCAGATCCTAGTGGGGCCGGAGTGGAGCCTGGAGCCAGTGTCATTGGGCCCGCCTCCAGGAAAGAGGCCAGCGCCCAGGCCAGGGTGGCTTTGTGGGCACTGTGGCTTGCTACCAGATGTTCCCATCATGTAATTGCACCCCAGGGTCACTTCTGCCATGGGCCGCTTTGGAAACCTTGTACGTGCAGGTCACATGTGTTAAGCATGTGGCTTTGGCCATGTGTGTCATTCTGGACATGCGTGTCCGCTCTACCATGCATGCACTTTAGACACACGTGTTAGCTGTCCCAGGCGTGTCTATTTAGTCACGCGTGTCAGCCCTGTCATGTGCTTCTGTCATGCATGTCGGTTCCATCATGTGTCAGTTTCTGTCTGTTTTTTTTCCCCTTTTTCTCCTGTGTGTAGGACATCGGGATGGGGTCCTGGGCCAGCGTCTGTTTTAATCAGCAGTATTTTCTCCGCAGTGACCAAAGTACCTGATGAGCACAACGTAGAGGAAGAAAGATGCATTTGGCTCAGTCTTAGAGGTTTTAGAGAGGGCAGATAGGAAAAGGCCAAGGGCAGATGTAGTCCTCCAGGCCGTGCCCCAGCGACCACCTCTGCACCTGCTGCGCTGGAGACCAGACTTGAACACAGGACGCTAACACTGCCCCGGCCCTAGAGCTCATCCCGTCTCACACTGCAGCACGCGGTCTCTCTCTTAAGAGTTCCAGCGTTGCACACAAGTCCAGAGTCTCCTCCAAGACTCAACACAAATGCTTAGCTGCCAGCTCCAATAGAAACAAAAAGCAAGTTGTATACTTCCAAGATGCCATGACACAGAGTAACCATTCCAAAAGAGAGGAGTAGGGGCATAGAAGGAGGGATGGAGCCAGGCACGGTGGCTTATTCCTGTGTCCCAGTACTTGGAAGGCTAAGACAGGAGGACCACAGGTTCAGGGTCAGCTTCAGCAACTTAGGTTCTCAGCAACTTAGTGAGACCCTGTTTAAAAAAAATGGTTGAGGGTATAGCTCAGAGGTAGAATGCCCAGGGTCCAGTTCCCAGTACCACTGAATGAATGAATGAATAAATAAATAAATAAATAATAAGGGAGGAATGGGACCAGAGCAAGGCAAACATTATTTCCCACAGCTCCAGGCCCAGCCTCCAGGGGCGTGGTGGTGAGATGTCATCTCCACAGGGGTGCGCGGCCCCACCCCACGGCCTTGCTGCTGGCGGCCACTTGGCCTCCTTGGGCTGTCTCTCTTTTCAGCCTGTGCTTTTCTCCACAGATGTCCCACCTTTCTGGCATCTCCTGATTCCTGGGGTCTCGAATGCAGCTTTAGCTTTATTCTTACAATTTTACTCACGGCCCTCTCGGGGGCTGTAGCAGGGACCCCAACCCTGGTACACCTTGCCTGGCCTCCCACGGCCTCCTTTGAAATCTCAGCGGGGCATCCATGACTCCTTGCCGTTAGCACTGTGCTTTCCCGCAGAGCCAGCCGGACTCTGGGTGACACCAAATGCCAGCTCCGGTGGTTGACGTTTGTACAGCACATTCACGTGTATTACCGATGTGCTCCTATTTTCCAAGGTCCAGAGCCTCCGTGGAATTTCTAGCCCTTAACTCTGCCTTACACGTCTTGGCATCTTCAGATTCTGCCTACGAACTCTAATTCCCACCTCAGCCCGTGCTGCCCACCTGCTCTTCCGAGCAGGCGATTTCCTGTGTCTCTCTACTTCTAGAGTCACGCGAAGCCCTTTCTCCTCTGTGGCTTTCCTCCTCTGCCTAGAGAACTCTTGCCTGTCTTTAGAGGCCCGGGTGAAATATCATTCCTCGGCACACTTTCTAGAGGAATCTCTCCTATTTTATTTTTTTGGTACTAAAGATTGAACCCAGGGACATTTTACCTCTGAGGTACACCTTCAGCTTTATTTTATTTTATTTTATTTTATTTTATTTTATTGTACTGGGGATGGAACCCAGGGACATTCTACCTCCGAGCTACACCCCAACCCCCTTTTTTATTCTTTATTTTGAAATAGGGTCTCACTGAGTTGCAAAGGACCTCATTAAGTGACAGGTTGGATCCCTCCCCGTAGGGGCAGGACTCTAAAAAAGAGGAGGAGACTTTGCTGGGCGATATCGCAGGTGATATCGCAAGGCAGGTGATGTCGTGAGAGGGGTGGCGTTCCTATGCACAGCCCCACCCACAAGACGCAAACCTTAAAAGGAAGGGCATTTCCTTTCCAGCTGCGGAGGAGCTTGGAGGTCTCCAAGAGTGGTCCAGCCCCTATCCCCGAGAGAAGACCACATTAAAATTCTTTTCGACGCACTCAGTCTCTCTTGCCTTTTTACTGCGCCAAAAACCTAACATCTGGTGCAAAAACCCCGGACAATTACTTTATTTTATTTTATTTTAATTTAATTTTTAATTTAAAAAAAATTTCTTGCCACCGCCTTGGTGTGCTCTGGGCGGGCTTGGCGGAAACCTCCGCCTGGATCTGCCTGGGCGCTCGATCCGCTGGGACCACTCCCACCCACCCGCTGCTCCAGGACCGCAGCTGCCACCGCCCCCTGCCTGTCCAGACTGTAAGCCATCTTCCCGGCCCCTGGCTCTGCTGAGAGCCGACAGCCGTCTCCCCAGCCCTGCGCTCTCCCTGGAGAGCCAGCGGCCATCTTCCTGGCCACGAGCTCTGCTGAGAGCCAGCAGCTATCTCCCCATCCCCAGTCCCGCACTCTCTGTGAGAGCCGGTGGCCATCTTCCCGGCCCCGGGCTCTGCTGAGAGCTGGCAGCCATCTTGTCCAACTCTCATGCTCTCTTATGGAGGGCTGGCGGCCATCTTTCCAGCCCCTAGCTCTGTTGAGAGCCAGTGGCCATCTTCCTCTGCTCCCATGCTCTCTTCCAGAGAGCCGGCGGCCATCTTCCAAGCCCCGAGCTCTGCTGAGAGCCGGCGGCCTGCTTCCCCCAACACACGCTCAGAGCCAGTGGCCATCTCACCACCCTGCCAAGCCCCGAAGGCCATCTTAAACCTCATCCAGCCCTGATTCCACCCAACAGCTCCACAGCATGCCCTCCTGGCTCTGCAGCCTCTCAGTGCTTCAGTTTCCATCAGCATTAGCTGATAACACTACACTGGTAAGCTTCCCCTTCCTTGGACAAGTGGGTTCCAGCTTTTAGCCTCTTCCGGACTTGTGCTAGCAGCTGTTAAAAAACCCAAATATTTGGTTCAAAGTTCTCTAAGGGTAGCCAGGCTGCCCTACCATTGTGTAAAGGGAACGGAGACGTCCTTCTCTAACACAACCACTCTGTTTCCGGACGTTAGGCAGAATCTTGGGACGACAAATTCCTGTTTTCATCTTCACCCACTGACCAGTCATGGGGGGAAGCCAGTCATCTAAAATAGACTCCCAATCCGCACTAGGCTGTGTTCTGGTTAATCTCCAGACTCTAGGTTTATCCAGGGAACTGTGCCCTGAGGGGCTCATATTTTTCTGCACAAAAGTCTGGCCCACTTATGAGTTGGGTAATGGTTCTCGGTGGCCTGAGATGGGTACGTTAAACCTTAAAATGTTGACCGATCTCAGTAACTTTTGCAAACAGGCAGGTAAATGGTTGGAGGTTCTGTGTGTACAGGCTTTTCTGTGTATGTGTTCCTGGTTTTCCCTTTCCACCCCTCCTGACTCCACTGCTTGAGTCATGCTGGCTGGGGATTCCCATCAGCCGCAGCTGCCATCTTGGTCACCATGTGACAACTCACAGGCTCCACATGGTGGCTTTTCTGGGTCACAGGCCTGCTATTCTTCTAACTCAAGGTCCCCATTCTGTGATGACACGTGGATGCCGGAGTCTGACCCAGCTGAGTTTCAGGCCCCATTTCCTGATGACCCTGACCCACAAGACCTCTCCTTACCACTGCAGTCGTCATCTTATTCCGGGACAGCCTCCCATTCTAACCCACTCCTTTTTCACCCGCCTTTCTCCCTTAAGGGACCAACCCTTACCCCCTCGCCTACCCCCATAGGTCACCCTACCCGTTCCAGAGACACCCCCCCCCCACCTTCTCTCTTGGCCCTGCTTCATAAGGTGACTGGTGCAGAAGGTGTGGCTGGTGAAGAAGGCGTGGTCCAGGTCCATGTTCCTTTTTCCCTTCCTGACCTGGCTCAACTTCAAAAGAGACTGGGTTTTCTGCCAATCCCTCTGGTTTTATTAAGTAATTCCAACATATTGTACAAGCATATGATTTAACTTGGTGGGATCTTCATGTCATTTTAACCTCCTCTTTAACTGTAGATGAAAAAGATCATTTTCTTAAGGCTGCTAGGGAATGGGCTGATCAGGCTCACCTGACCAATCCACAGCTCCCTACCGGAACAGCTGCAGTTCCTTCTGAGGATCCCCACTGGGATTATAATGAAAGGGGTGAGGGAATAAAAAAGAAAAATCACATGATACTATGCCTTCAAGTTGAGCTTAGTATAACTCTCCAGGTAGCGGGTAAGCCAATCACCTTCTTGATTGATACATCGGCTATGTACTCTGTCCTCCCTTTCTTCTCAGGACCTAGTTTCCCTTCCCAAATCTGGGTCAGGGGATTGATGGCATGCTCTCCTGCCCACGTACACAGGCCCCCTTTTATGCCATTTAGAGACCTTTATGGTTAACCATCCATTCATGATTATCCCTTCATGTTCTACCCCCCTTTTAGGTAGGGACTTTTTAACCAAAATTGGGGCTGAACTTTCATTTAATTTCCCCACGGCTTCTGTTTTCTCTAATATACTTTTAAAGGCTGCATCTACTGTTGATGACCAGGAAGCCAAACCTCCCCTCCCAATAGATTTGGTTGACCCTATGGTATGGGACACCAGCACCCCAGTTGTGGCAACACACTACACCCCGGTCCAGATTGTCCTACATGAACCCACTATTTTCCCTGCCCACTCCCAGTTTCCTATATCCCTCCTTTACCCATGTGGGCTTAAACACATTATTTCTCATCTCTGGGCCCAGGGACTGCTTATCCCTGCTAATGCCCCTTAAAATACCCCTATTCTCTCAGTTAAAAAGCCTAATGGGACCTATAATGATGCAGTGGTCCTAATCCACCCAGTTGTCCCTAATCCCTATATCCTCTTATCTCAGATTCCCCCCAATACCACCCACTTTTCAGTTCTCAACTCAAAGCACATGTTTTATACAATTTATCTGCATCTTGAGTCGTACCCCGTTTTTGCCTTCCCTTGGGAGGACCTCGATGCCCAGGTTGCTCAACATCTAGCCTGGACCATCCTCCCCCAGGGTTTTCGAGATAGCCCACACCTCTTTGGACAGGCTCTAGCACAGGACCTCCTACGGTGCCCCTTGGAGCCTAGTTCTCTGTTACAATATGTGGATGACCTTTTACTTTTTAGTCCCTCCCTAGAAGTGTCCAAATGGCACACTGCCCTTCTCCTTAATTTTCTTGGAAGCAGGGGTTACAGGGTGGCCCCACATAAAGCCCAGTTATCAGTGCCTGAGGTGCAGTATCTAGGCCTACATCTCACCTCAAACACTGAGGACTAACTGTTGACTAGGTCAAGGCCTTACGAGGCTTGCAGCCGCCCACCTCAGCTGACAAGATCCAAGACCTGCGAGTATCATGGCCTGAACTCCTGCCACTAGCTCTGGCCTGTGTGAGGGCCACCCCTTGAAGCCCCACCTTTATGAGCCCCTTTTAATTGCTGTATGATCGCCCTTTCCTTAAGAGCTTAATCACGCTCTCCCTTCGGATCACCCTCCTTTGGCTTCCTATATTCCTTACTTGTCTTTTCCCAGGCACCTTCTTAGGGAACATGCTGACCAGTATCTTCCCCAACCCAGGACTGAAAAAGCAGCACAGGAAAAGTTTAAGATTCGAATCTCCGCCCATTATCACCAAAAGGCTGGGATGACAGGTTGGGGCCCTCCGCATAGAGGCGGGACTCTAAAAAAAGAGGAGGAGACTGCTGGGTGATATGCAGGTGATATCACGAGGCAGGTGATGTCGTGAGAGGGGCGTGAGAGGGGCGGCATTCCTATGCATAGCCACACCCACAAGACGTAAACCTTAAAAGGAAGGTCATCGGCACACTTGTAATCCCCGCGCTTGGGAGGCAGAGACAGGAGGATCGCGCGGGTTCAAAGCCAGCCGCGCGCGCTGGCTTAGGAGACCCTGTTTCCAAATAAAAATGTAGAAATAGGTCTGGGAGTGTAGCCCGGAGGTAGAAGGGCTTCCAGGAACCCCAGTACCACCAAAAAAAAAAAAAAAAAAAAAAAAGGAAGGTCATTTCCTTTCCAGCGGCGGAAGAGCTTGGAGGTCTCCAGGAGCAGTCCAGCCCTATCCCTGAGAGAAGACCACGTTACAATTCTTTTCAGCGCACTTGGTCTCTCTCGCTTTTTTACAGCACCATAAACCTAACACTAAGTAGCTGAGGCTGTCCTTGAACTGCGATCCTCCTGTCTCAGCCTCCCGAATGCTGGGATCATAAGCGTGCGCCACCACGCCCGGCTTGCTCTCCATTGTTGGTTCATGCATAGCTGTGGTTAGGAGAGTTTTCCTACAGATGCTTGGCTTCCTCTCTTAATGTTCCACCTCTGTTGAGGCCTGTCCTCTGTAGCTACTTACTGTCTCTGAAGCTCTTAATAGGCTAAGAATAGATGCATCAGTATTTACCAGTCAAGCCCAGAATAAGAGAGAAGATTTAGGGAAAGCTTTAATCAATTTAATTTAATTTAATTTTTTAAAATAAATTTTTATTGGTGCATTGTAGTAAGACATCTTAATGGGGTAAAATACTTGTGGAGATATACATGCACATATCACCTTATCAGCCCTTACCTAATACCTAGCCCCATTCCCTCCCCCTCCCTTGCTGGAGCCAGCCGGCAAAAGTACGGGTTCCGAAGAGAGGAATGAGGATGAAATAATATAACTCTTAAGAATTAAATTCCAAATATTATTTATTCCTAGGCATGGAAGGATCGCCAGTCAACTCCCGGGTCGTTATCTCTACTGGCCGACCCTGGGGCTTCTTCTCTTGTGGTATTTATAGTTTTTAGCTTTAGGTTACCCTGGAAGGAAAAATTCCAAAGTCTGGGCAGGTCAAACAATACCCTGTTGCCACAAACAACACAAACCTAGCCTTAGCTCAGACAGAACAATAGCATCATTAGCATTAGTAACCTTGAAGCTTCCAAGGCCCCAAACCTTGTTGACTCTGGGTGGAGGACAGTCAGAAGTATGCTTTTAATAAGGGGAAGAACTTAATGGCTCCCCACACTCCCTCCTTCCCATGCTTGGTTTCCTGATTGACTTTGATATGTTTGTTTAAGTACCTCATGTGCTTTAAAGAGTTTCCCTCTCCCCTCTCCCATCCCCTCAGATAGGTCACCTTAATTGCTCCTCTATAGGGTCCTTTCTTCATCTCGAGTTCCTCCTGTTACCCATTTCTCCCTAGTTTTTGCACATTAGGAAAAACATCTGATTTCTTATTATTTGTGACATTTCACTGTAATTGCCATAATTTTGTTCTCCCTTATGGCTGGCAAAATTTCACGGTGTTTTCCACAGTGGCAAAATTCCACATCCCATAGTTTTGTAATCCGCTCATCCGTTGAAGGACATCTTGGCTGGTTCCACAGTTTGGCAATGGTGGATTGTGCAGCTATGAACATGGTTGCTCATGCATTAGTTTGGTAGTTTGGTTTTCATTATTTTTGGCGGATACCCAGAGGTGGTTTATAAGTAAAATAAAAAATTAAATGCGAGTAAAATAAAAATAAGTGAGTACGGCGGAGTGTGAAAAACACGAGAGAGGTCCGGTACACGTGGCATGTAAAGTTTTAATGGCACGGCTCTCCCGGGGATCAGGGCGAGGCACCGTGGGCCCCGCGCGCCTGTCCGAAGCTTGAGGACGCGGGCTCTCCTTTTCAAGGTATGCATCTCGCGAGATGAGGGTTTACTCGCGGGAACGCCCAATTCTCGCGGGGGTTTCAGCCCCTCCCTTGCCCTGCAGAGGTCATGTGACACAAAGTCACATGAGTGCAGGACCCAACTTAACAGTGGTATTGCTGGATGCTATGGTAAGTTCGTTTTCCTTCTTCTGAGGATCTTCCATACTGTTTGCCAAAGTGGTTGCATTAATTTTCAATCCCACCAACGATGTATTAGAGCTTCTGTTTCTCCACATCTGATCAATTACAGTTCCTTTCTTCCTTGGATGTCCTTTTATATTCCACACTGATTTCTACTTACTGAAATCCTGAAAGCCAGAAGGTGAGTAACTTTGACGAGATGATCCACTTACAACAAAATTTTTTTTAATAAAGGTCACTTGGATCTGGGAATCTGCTGAGAGCTGAGGGGAGGCAGCGGCAGCTTCTAGTGCTTCCTGGTCACACAGTTGCAGAGACCTGCTGGCCCTTTGCTGTGGAGCAGGCTCTGGTCCCAGGCCTGCCATGAGACAGGCTCGGGGCCCGGCCTCACTGGCTCCAGACCCGGCCTCACCCCGCGGCAGGCTCCGGGCCAGGCCTCGCTGGCTCCAGACCTGGCCTCACCCTGCGGCAGACTCCAGGCCTGGCCTCACTGGCTCCAGGCCCAGCCTCGCTGGCCCCAGACCTTCAGCCTTAGATCAAATGTAGCTGTTTATCCAGGTGATACAAAAATGCATGTTCCTTCTCTGGGTTAAAGAACAAAGCCACCGAACTCAAAGTTTAATATTTAAAAACAGGTAAATAAAACTTAATCTCTCTCTGGAAACCAGGGATCCTCAGGGAAATAAGAATTTACTGGCTTCCGTCTTCCAATATCGCTTCTTGTTTGCACAATACATCACACTTTCCACACACACAAAAATTCCTTCTTTTCAAAGTATTTACACATCTTTACAACTCTTTTCTTGACCAAACTACAATAACAAAATGTCCACAAATACTTGGGCTTGTTGAATTTCTAATGAACTCATTCTTTCCCTGCCTCTGACTTAATCCTCTTATTTCCTGTGGCTTGTGGAACACTAGACATAAGTTTCCTTTCCGTCTCCTTCACTTACAAATGTGTTATGGGGGCAGGATTTCTCTTTCTGCTCCACATCTATTTTGTCTTCTCTTGAAAGCTCATCCTGATTTTGCTTTTACTAACCTCTCTTATCTTCCTTCATCTATGTGCATAAATCATCTCTGATACCCTCCAATCAACTCTAGATACCTCCAGGCTCATGATTCAGGTTTGGCCAATTTGTGTATTTAACTCCTCCTTTTCCTTGGCAAACGTATTTCGCTGATGGTCCCATGATCCAGACCAGCCCAATAAAAGTTAGTGGGCAGGAGAACCCGGACCTGTTATGTCAGGACATAAAGCTGGGCCACCAAGCAGAGGACTTGGCAGTTTGTGCAGAAAACAGGAAAGCATTATTGAAAAATGGAGGCTTAGCTGGCCGTGGTGGTGCACGCCTGTAGTCCCAATACTTGGGAGGCTGAGACAGGAGGATTGCGGGTTCACAGTCAGCTTCAGCAACTTGGCGAGGCCCTCTGCGTCTTAGTGGGACCTTGTTTCAAAAATAAAACAATAAAATAGGGCTGTGTAGCTCAGAGGCAGAATGTTCCTGACCTCAAATCCTAGTACCACAGACACACTCACACAAAAAAACAGAGCCTTAGAGACATGATTTAAATTGCTGGATACAAGTCAGGCGTGGTGGCACACGCTTGTAATCCCCGCGCTTGGGAGGCTGAGACAGGAGGATCGTACAGGTTCGAAGCCAGACTCACCTACTTAGTGAGGCTCTCAGCAACTTAATGAGACCCTGTTTCCAAATAAAATAGAAAATGGGTCTGGGAGTATAGCCCGGAGGTAGAAAGCCTCTGGGTTCCACCCCCAGTACCAACACACACACACACACACACACACACACACACACACACACACACACACACACACATTGCTGGATCCAGTCGTGCCTGAAGCGGATTTACCCCAAACTAATTATATGAGTCATATGTCTACACATCTCTATATTTTTCTTAAATTGGATTTCAAACTTCTGTTTGAGTTGGATTTTAGTTACCTACATTTCCTAAGGGACTTCTTGTCCCACTGCACTCTTAGGATGGATAGGGAGTATCCCAGAAATAAAATCCTGAGCCTTCTAAAGAAATACCTCGGCTTTGCCTCTGGTCAGGGCAGAGTCTGCATTTTGGAGACCTGTGTCAGGAAGGAAAACACCAAATGGGTTGTAGCCATTTGGCCAGCTGGAACCTTCAATTGGGAGGCTCTGGAGGCAGTTGGGAGAGAAAAAGATCTCAGAGGGGCCTCCCTGCCTAGACGAGCTTCCTGAGGAGGCAGGGAGTGAGCAGGTCCTGGAGGACTTCCAGGGGAAGGATGGAGGGAGGGCTTGGCGGGCGGAGCTCAGGGGATCAGAAGGAATGCAGCAGAGACACTGGGAGAAGACCAGGCTCACGGCACACGTGCTTTGTGCCAAATTAGTGTGGAATCTATCTTGCGAGGCCGGCTTTCCCACACGACAGCCATCTGTTTACCACCGCTTCTCTACCAATAAGCTGTTTATCTATTAAATAACTTCTCAGAGTTCTTTGACTGGATCCCGCTTTCTTTAAACTAGACTTGTCCTAGGCAGAAAGATCTGGACAATGTGAGCTGTGGTTTCTGATATCATTTCCCCCTGAAATTCTTGAAGCATGGTGTTTTCAGAGACGCTTGTCCAGGTTGTCCTGGGAATCATCTAGAATGTTCTTGAGAGCCTGGTTTGGGCCTTGATGCTGGGAGCCTTTTGATGGAGTTAGGAATGTGCTAGAAGATGCTGCTGTTTTGATGAGGAACAGCAAAGGTGAGAATCACAGGAACAGAACCCAGTGGGGCAGGGATTACGATACACTGGGATTGTAACTGATTGGATAAGGTCAAGCCAGGAAATCCTGGTCTCCCAAGTTCACAATTATTTACTATGGCAGCAAATAGAAAATAAATTCAACACCTCTGGGGTCTCCCCTTCCTCAGAGAAGACCCATCTTTACCATCTTCAGTGAGAGAAAAGTTAAGGGTCTATTTGGGCGTGGTGACACACCCTTGTAATCCCAGCATTTGGGAGGCTGAGACAGGAGGATCGCGATTGAGGATAGCTTCAGCTACTACTTAGTGAGGCCCTTTGCAACTCAGTGAGATTCTGTTTTAAAATAAAGAATAAAAAATAGGGCTGAGGTTGTAGCTTGGAGGTAGAATGCCCCTGGGTTCCATGCCCGGTACACCCCCAAAAAGTTAAGGGTCTGGGAATGAGCTCAACAGTGGTCCCCAAACACCTGTCCACCTCTGGTCACCAGAGCCTGCGAATAAGGCCTCACATGACAGTGACCATCATATTCTAGGGCAAAAAGTACATGGAAAGCTGGGTGTGGAGGCACATGCCTGTAATCTCAGTACTTGGGAGGCTGAGACGGGAGGATCACAGGTTCAAGGCCAGCACCAGCAACTTAGAGAGGCTCTTCGCAACTTAGTAAGACCCTGTTTTCAAATATAAAATAAGACAGGGCTGGGAGTGTAGCTTGGAGGTGGAATGCCCCTGGGTTCCATCCCTAGCACCACACACACACACGCACGCACACATGCGCGCACACACGGAGGATCCTGAGAAGGGGAGCGCATTCTGGAGCTCACAGGTGGCCTTAGGTGTGACCACAGGTCCCCTTACAAGACAGGCATGAAGGAGTTCAGATGTCTGGTCAGCAGAGGAGGTGGCCAGGCGACCCCTTGGGAAAGGAAAAAATCGTGAAGAGCTGCCCTACTTAGAGAAGCTGGGGCAGAGGCTGCGGGGACGGCCGGCACAGGCCAAGCGATGCCAACGGATGCCCAAAAATGGACGGTAAAAGGAATGAACGTTCCCCCGGTCTCCGCGGACTGAAGGGAATTGTGCCAGGAACTGAAATTTAGGGCAAACTGTGTTGATTTCTTGATGTCAACCCTCAGTTAAAATTAAACAATGAAGTGCTGGCTTATTAAAAGAATTCTAAGGGGCTCATTTAAATGAGAGACAGACGGGTACAATCTGTACCATCTCCTGAGCTGTGCTACCACCACATCCCCTGATCAGAGTAGACGTCTCCTCCGGGCCGAGTCCTTGGTAGGAAGCACAGCTGAGCTGGCCCACAACGGGGGTAACTGAGCCTGAGCACGTCCTTGTGGGGCTTATATAGCGACCACCAAAATGCCCGCAAGTTGCTGGGCGTGGTGGTGCATACTTATAACCCCAGTATTTGGGAGGCTGAGACAGGAGGATCCCGGGTTTGCCACCAGCCTCAGCAACTTGATGAGGCCCTCCACAACTTAGGGAGACTTTGTTCTAAAATTAATAAATAAATAAAACAGGACTCAGGATATAGCTCAGAGGTAGAAAGCCCCTGGGTTCAATACCCAGTAACCCGGAAAAAAAAAAAATCCCTGCAAATTTCCCTGTCCAGAGTGCTGTTCTCCCGCCTGTCAATCGCACCGGCTTAGTTAACTCAGACGTCTCTGTCCCGGATTCTCCACCGCCGTGTCCTGCAGCGGGCTCCAGAAGAGAAGAGTATTTCTCAGGTTCTGCAGAAACCCAGAGAAGAAAACTCATTTTGCGACCTGCAGGGAGATGAAAGCTTGTCTTCTCAGGGCATTTCCAGTGCGTTCTCTGTTCATCTAGACGCACCCGGGGTCCCTGCATTATTGGATAAGCCGCACACAGGGCAACAATGAATGTGGGACATGCAAGCGATTTGTTTTGGTTTATAAAACAAAATAACAATGAAAAAAAAAAACCCCTGCAACCCAGCCGGAGAAAGCTCTGCAAAACACCTAAAGATACGATAAGATCTCTGCTCTTTGTAAAGTCAAGAAGTTAAAGAAACGATCGCACGAAAGCAAACCGGAAATTTAACCTTAAGAGAATTGGATATTTTACTTTTTTTTTTTAAAAGGTGGCAAGAGGGGAAAGAAATGCTATCCGAGGGTGCGTGAGGGTTTAGGAAACTGTTATTAAAATGAGAATTCCGTGCGCTGAGCTGTTGGCGGCTCTGCCCCTGGGGTGTGGGATTAGCAAGGGGAGACAGATTCCACGGCGCTGGGCGGGAGCGGGCTGGTGCGGCAGCGGTGGACTGGGGCCAGCGCCTCTCCACCAGTCCTGCCCACTCGCAAGCTGCTGGAGTAACTCACGCAGCCCGCAGCCATCCTGAGAGTCTGGCGCGGTTTGCAATTATATAGAGCGCGGCCTCTCTCCTTCGGGAACACTCGTCTGGTGCTGCGTGCGTGGGGGGAGAGTGCGGAGAAGCATCCACCAGGCCCGCCTTCTCGCCCAAGTCATATTTTTCTCTTAAAAAGAATTCGTATGGATTAATTTAAAAATTATATGGGAAAATCTATGGGAAACAGAAAGAGAGTTGAGATGTTAGGCTGTAAAATCTTCCCACGGGGCTCCCTTGGCCTGGGTCTCCGGACTAAAGTAATCGATGGCGTTCTTTGTGTCTCTGTGGCATCCCCACTTACCGTAGGTCTGAGGACGTTTAATGGATTTTAAAAACGTGGGAGATGATGAGTTGTGAGTTGAGGCGTATTTCTCTTATTTTTTTTCTGATCCATCTCTCCCGATGCCCCCTCACCCGCTCCTAGTGTAAACAAACAAGGAGCGAATGGAAGTGTGCCTGGGCGTGGTGGCGCAGGCCTGGAATCCCGGTCCTTGGGAGGCTGAGAGATGAGGGTTGCAGGTTCAAAGGCAGCCTCAGCCACTTACAGAGATTCTCAGCAACTCAGTGAGACCCTGTTTAAACATTAAAATCAAATAGGGCTGGGGGTATAGCTTGGAGGTAGAAAAATGTCCTTGAGTTTGATCCCCAGCACCAGGGGGAAAAAAAGGAAAAGGAAAAGAAAGGAATGAAAGAAAAGAAGACTGTGATTTCTACCTCTCCCATTCTCTCAGTGCGTGTGATCAGATGGTCAGGCTCGTGAAAGGGGAAAGTATAGAACCAGGGAAAAGCTCAGCGCTGCGGGGCTCGAGGGGCACAGGGGATCTCTAGGGCATGAGGGCTCGAGGGGCACAGGGGATCTCTAGGGCATGAGGTCCTCTGTAAGCTACGTAACAGCGAGCACCTGTCTCGATCCATCTGTCGGCGTCCATAGAATGGTCAACACAAAGGGTGAGCCCCATGGCAGCTGCGGGCTGGAGCAACAGTAACCGGCCAGTGCGGGCTCCTCCCTCTCCCGGTCCTCGGCGTGTCTGAAGAGCCTCATCCCTCGCACAGACTAAAAGTAACAAGTGTGCTCCTGACGCAGAATGCTAAGAAGAGGAGGGACGGGGTGGGGAGGCAAAGGGGTGCTGGGGAGCTCCGACCCTCCTTTGTGCTCTGAATCTAAAAACACTTTAAAAAATAAAGTCTAAGCCGGGAGCGGTGGTGCATGTCAGTGCTTGGGAGGCTGAGATAGGAAGATTGCAGGTTTGAGGACAGCCTCAGAAACTCAGTGAGACTCCCAGCAACTGAGAAAGACCCTGTTTTTCTCTTTCCTTCTTTCTTTCTATCTTTCTTTCTTCTTTCCTTCCTTCCTTCCTTTCTTCCTTCCTTTCTTTTTTTTTTTTTTTTTTTTTTTTTTTTTCGGTACTGGGGATTGAACCCAGGGGTGTTCTACCTCTGAGTTACACCTCCAGCCCTATTTTTTAAATTATTATTTTGAAGCAGGGTCTCAGTGAGTTGCAGAGGGCCTCACTAAGTATCTGAGGCTGGCCGAGAACCTGGATCCTCCAGTCTCAGCCTCCCAAGTCCTGGGATTACAAGAACATGCCACTATGCCTGGCTAAAGACCCTGTTTTTAAACAAAAAATAAAAAGGACTGGGAGTGTAGCTCAGAGGTAGAATGCCCCTGGGTTCAATCCCTAGTTCCCCGGTCCCCAGTTGAATGAGCGAAATGGGCGTTCTCAAAGTCAGCAGTAGGTCATCCCCGTTAACATGGGGATCACCTTCCTCCTGAATCCATTTTGGAAGGTTTGGTCTCAGGATTATTTTCCAGGGGGGCATCGCGCAGATGTTACCTGCTCCATGAGTGGCTCTGGGGAGACCAAGCCCTCCCCTGGTCCCTGTTCTGCCTGGAGAGCCTTGTGCCTCGCACAGCCGGTCATGCTGGGGCGCGAGAGAGTTCCTGTTTTGATTTGTGGGGAGAAACTCAAAGGGGAGAATTGAAAAGAAACGCTCTGGACTTTGGAAATCGACCAAAGCTTTCTATCAAATAAAACCACCTCCAATGCAGAAGAGCATAAGAAATCCTCCATTCTCTGCTTATGTTTTATAAATCTAAAATTATTCTAAAAAAAAAAAAAAACTCCGCTCAAATCCACCCGATGAATTGTGGATTTCCAATAAGCCTTAACAGATGGCGACTCAGAGGTTCGCCGCTTTGCTGGGGCCGCTCGATCATCCGCGCCTGCGGTGCCCGCCGCCGAGACGTCGCTGAGCGTCCCGGGGCAGCCTGGCGCGCACTCTCTGGCCCCTTTTTTCTTTACCTCCACCCTCCTGTTGGTGTCTTCCTGATATAACCTCCCAAACGAACCAATTGGATTTGAATCCTTTGCTGTGAGGCTTCTGGGGGACAGGGGTGACACTTTTTCTACTACAAGCAACAGAAATCCTGGGTCAGAGTTGTTTTAACCAGCAGGGAATTTAATGCCATAATAAAGTCTGGTGCTGCCAGGCGTGGTGGCGCACGCTTGTAATCCCCGCGCTTGGGAGGCGGAGACAGGAGGATCGCGCAGGTTCGAAGCCAGCCTCAGCTAGCTTAAGAGACCCTGTTTCCAAAAATAAAAATATAAAATAGTTCTTCAGCCGGGCGTGGTGGCGCACGCTTGTAATCCCCGCGCTTGGGAGGCAGAGACAGGAGGATCACGCAGGTTCGAAGCCAGCCGCGCGCGCTGGCTTAGGAGACCCTGTTTCCAAATAAAAAAGTATAAAAAATAGGTCTGGGAGTGTAGCCCGGAGGTAGAAGGGCTTCCAGGAACCCCAGTACCACACACACACACACAAATAAATAAATAAAATAAAATAAAATAAAATAGTTCTGGGAGTGTAGCCCGGAGGTAGAAGGGCTTCCAGGAACCCCAGTACCACAAGTAAATAAATAAATAAATAAATAAATAAATAAATAAAGTCTGGTGCTTGGGTGTAACTGGCTTCAGGCATGACTGGATCCAGGAACTCAACTAATGCACTGGCCCTAGGTCACTACTTTATTCTTAGAAACTTTGGGCTTCCCCTCCATCTTAAATGAGCTGCTTTGGGACCAGCCTGGTACTTCCCCCAAATCTTTTTTGTTATTTTCTATAAAATTCTCAAGATTCATTATGATTGGGCCAGCATGGATCACGTGCCAGCCACCCACTCAATCACTCTGGCCTGGGGAATATGACCCTGGGCCAGGCTTTCAACTCTAGGGGTAAAAACAAAACAAAACAAAACAACAACAACAACAAAAACGCACCTGCAGGTCATGTGCGCCTCTAGGGAGAGGAGGAGCCGCAGGTCCTCAGGACACCTTTGTGGAGGCCTCGGGCATCACTGAAGACCATGAGTGGAACCATTCTCTCCTAGGGCCCCCGGGCTGCCCTGTGGACGGACTACAAGGACGGACCTGGGCGGTGTGGGGTCAGAGTTAGCAGAGTACACTGCACCTGAGCACGCCTTTTCCTGTGGCCTCCTGGCCCCAATTTAATACGTTTTCATATTATTTTTGCCACATCAAGGATCATGGCGTTTAAAAAGATGATTCAAAAAGGGTGGGGACAATGGCCCTGGCTCCTCCGGTTCCACACATACAGAGGGAGCCGCAGGGACCCCGAGGTCTCCACGGGCCGCGCTTGTCTTGTTCCATTCTGGGGCCTCTCTGTGCACTTGACATCTCTTATGATTTATGGAAAATGGATTCAAGTATCAATAGGATCACATCATGCCGTGAGTGGCCCAGAAGCTTGAGCGCAAGATGAAATTGTTCTTGTCTCCTGTGACAGGCCGGGGGGCGGCCCAGAAGTGGGTGTGGGGCTGCGCTCCACCGGGTGCAGTTACGTTCCGCTGCCGTGAGTGGCCTCCATTCCCTGGGCACCTCATGGGTCAAGATGGCAACGCCAGCTCTGGCCATCACAACTACTATCCAGCCGGCAGGAAAGAGGAAGAAATGGGGTTGAATGGAGACAAGGGATGCACAACAGGTTTCTTCTAAGGAAGATCCCAGGCATTCTCCGTCACACTTAGCTATAGCGACTTTCGTGTTTTTATCGGTGCATTATAGACTCACATCATAATGTAAATCATGTTGACAATGATATCCAAGCACAAGTTTTTGGTGCCCCCTCCCCATTTCCCAGTACGGAGTAACCAGAGTGATGTTGGTAAAATAATTCACATGTAGACACATAGCCCATGGCAGTATTTCTGTTAATGAAGCTGAGTCTTCCTCCACCCCTGCCCTAACCTCCTCCCTGGCTCCCTGAGGTGTCTCCTCATCGTCTGGAGTCTGTCCTGTATCCCAGTTACTCTCTATCCTGCACATATTAAATAAAACATTTGACCCTCACTCTCCGCGATTGGCTAATCTCACCTAACAATGTTCTCAGGGGCTTTCCATTTTCTTGCAGATGATGTAATTTTATCTTTTGTTGCTGAGTAGAATTTTATTGTGTGTATTTCCTATCATTTTGTGATCCATTCATCTGTCGATGGACACCTAGGCTGGTTCCATAGTTTGGCTATTGTGAATTGTGCTGCTATGAACATGGGTGAAGCTGGGCGCGGGGGCGCACGCCTGTCATCCCAGCATTCGGGAGGCTGAGACAGGAGGATCGTGGTTCGCGGACAGCCTCAGCTACTTAGTGAGGCCCCTTTGCAACTCAGTGAGACCCTGTTTCAAAATAAAGAATAAAAAATAGGGCTGGGGGTGTAGCTCAGAGGTCGAATGCCCCTGGGTTCCATCCCCAGACTGGCAATAAATAAATAAATAAATAAATAAAATATACACGGGTAGGCATATGTGACTGTAGTTCTCTGGTTTCAACCCCTTTGGAAACAATTTCTTCTCTGAAAGGTTCAATATTTTAAACGTTGCTTCATGAATATGATCTAATAATAATGACAATCCTAATGTTAATAGTTACCGGTTGCCTATGTACCAGATATAATTTAAGTGCTCAACATAGTTGATTCTTATAATGACCCCCTAATGGCAGGCTGAAAAGTGTGTCCCCTGAAGACACCCACATCCTATCCTTAGAGGACCAGCCATCCTGAAGTCCACCCTCCACTTCTGTGCAGCTGAGGTGGCAACTTTTTTTAAATAACCCCCCAGTGTCTGGCTCTTGCCCCAGGGAGGCCGCACACTCAGTGTTTGTAAAGAGGACTCCAGTCCAATCCCCCGTTGATACAGTTTCCCAGCTCTGGCTGTCTCATTGGAATCATGGGGTATTTTAAAGCATCTTTTGATGCTTAAAAAAAAATCATGGGGTGTGGTCACACATGCCCGTTTCCATCCTGCTGTTGGGTGCGCCATCCTTCCTCCAACCGGAACTTCTGATCTGAACAAAGCGTAGATCACATTGGATTTCGGGTTGGAGGTGGAAACCCTCTGGATTATCCTCGGCCTGGGCCATTGCCTTTCCCGCCCTCGAATCTCCGAGACCAGCGTGGCTGGTCCGCAGCGCCCGCTGGCCCCTGAGTGGAGTCCCTAAGCGCCCTGTTTCCTGCGCCTCCTCAGTTAGTTAGAGCACGAAGCCCAGGTGCGGTGCTCATCGGTTCTGTTGATCCAGACAGATGGGGTCCAGCAAAGCAAAGACAATATAGAATACAGTGTGGCCTCGTATGGATCACAGCTTGAAACAAAAGCCAGCAATTTTCAGCTTGACTGGCTACGCTTCATTTTAAACAATGAGGCCTTGAAATCACCGGAGCAGCCCCGGCGGCGGGGCGCTGGCTGTGGAGGTGCCCGGGGTGGGAGTCGGGGAAAGTGCGCGGCACGGAGCAATCGTGATGGCAGCGGACACTGACCAAGAACTTACTGTGTGCCCAGCCCCGCTCTGGGCACCTCACAGGCACCGTCACAGTCCCCACGACGGCTCTGCAGAGGGCCAGGCTGTGGCCCACTTCACAGACAGGAGCCTGCGCCGAGCAGACGCCACCGTGAGAAGCCAGCCGGTCTGTAGCCCCTCGGAGGACCCTGAGGCCATCCTGCACCGACGGCTCAGCTCTCCGGTTTATAATCAGAGCCAAGTCTCCCTCCCTGCCACCACCAGGCTGCACTGGGGTTCCTTCTCCTTCTTCCAGAGTCTCTCTTGTATTCCGATTTCTCCCTAGCTTCCTCATAAAGGGAACACTGCCCCTCCGCTTTCTGTGCCTGGCCGGACTCGCTGAGCGTTAACGTCCTCCAGACTAATCCATTTTCCTGCAGGCCACCGATCAGTGTTGTGCTTTCCTTGTTGCTGAGTCTGCTGGGTCCGACGCTTACGTTCCCTGCTCCTGGGCTATGATTCCTTTCTCCTGTATGTGCCTGTGCATGCGTGTACCAGTGCACACGGGCAGGCATGTACACATGGATGCATGGTGGTACACATGCACGGCCAAGCACAACACACAGGCATGTGCCAACATGCATGCTCACGTGTGTGTGTGTGTGTGTGTGTTACAGAAGAGCATCTCTGGGGTCACCTCTGGGGTCAGATGCCCTGGACTTAAATTCCAGCTCAGCCACAACCTCTTGCAAACAACTTTCCCTCCTCAGCGCCTTCCTGCCCCTTCTGTCCCAGGGTGACAACCCCGGCCCCTAGGCGCCTCTAGACCTCAGTGAAGGGGAATGAGTCGGTGGCGTGAAGCTCTGGGAGGGGCCTGGCTCTCGTTCCCGCCCACTTGTCCCTGTGTCTCCTCCACGCGCAGCTCCCAGTGGGGTCCTGGGGCGTCTGCAGGTGAGCCCCTTCCGCAAGGCAGTTCCCATCACAGGCAGAGGGGAGGATCCTGGCTCTGAGCTTAACTGGCTGGGGGACCGGGACCACGGTGTCCCCTCTCAGTGTCTCTGTTTCCTTCTCTGGAAAATGGGGCTAATCGTCCCACTTCCTGGGGGGCTTTGCAAACAGCACTTAGGACAGGGCCGGAGCCATGGTGGACACTGTAAACACCTCAGCTGCCATTATTATTACTGTTCTTATTGTCTGGCTGTTCAGAGCCTTTGCCCTCAAAGCCCTCCCCCAGATCCTCTGGCTGCTCGAGTGCCTTCTCCGGGAGGCCTCCTGGACCTGCCCTCGGGACCGCTCCTGAGACCACCCTCCCCAGCCCCCGCACCCTCCTTATCTCTCAAAAACCATCCCCACTGCCTCCCCCGCGGAGCGTCCCGACTCGCCTGCCCGAGGCAGAATTCATCCCTCTGTCCCCTCTAACTTAGACATGTGCATATTTTTCCTACCCAGCAAATCTTATTTTTAGGAATGTATCCCATAGAAACGCAAACTCCAAAAAGAATCACAGATTCTTTGAATAATAAATATTCAACGATATTATTCTAGTTGCGGATCCTGGTTAATTATAGCTGATAGCAGCATCTGAAAATTTTCTGAGAAACGTGCCGTCACGGGCGATTTTGTCATCACGCAGAATGTACTGACACCGCTGCGTCACCAGGAGAGGCCCGCTTGTGGGGCCACCGATACCCAAGTTCCTATCGGGTCTTTGTCTTACGGAGTTGAAGAATGAAATTCGCAGACACCAGGAGGGTGAGAGTGGGAAGTTTATTCTAAAGAGCCAGGGAGCGGAGAGGCAGTGCACCCCTGGGGCCGTGGCCGGCTCCAGAGTCCAGTGGGGCCTCCAGGCGCTGCCGAGCGCAGCCCATGCCGCGCTCCCTCAGTGCGCACTGCCAAAAGTCCACTCGATCCACCAGGGAGAACAGCAGGGTCAAAGCCCACGCAGGCGAGGGGTCCTGAAGGGGAGCCCGTATTGGTGTGAGCACGGGGCTTCGTATGTTTGAAGCTCCTTGGTGTCCACGTGAAATAACAAAGAAACTCCCATTTTTTATGCTGAGATTTTTTTGTTGTTGTTTTGGGGATGGAACCCAGGGGCCACTACCTCCAGGCCATACCCCCAACCTATTTCTTTATTTTTCATTTGGAAACAGGGTCTCACTAAGTTACTGAGAGCCTCACTAAGTAGCTGAGGCTGGCTGCGAACCGTGATCCTCCTGTCTCAGCCTCCCGAATGCTGGGATTACAAGCGTTCGCCACCGCGTCTGGCTCCCTGGGTGTATTTTTTGACATTCAAGGCAGAAAAGAATTTCAGGGCCTGTCAAAGAGTAAGGCACCAACAGAGATCAGCCCGGTGAAAGGTAGCAATGGGCGGTGCGTGCACCCAGAGGAAGGGGGGGCGCGAGTGCTCGAGTGGGGCGCACTTTGGGGGACTCAGACACCTTTTTTAAAGGAAACGCTGAGGTTTGGCACGGGAAGGTACTGGGAATGATGCCAGCCCGGTGAGCTCAGTACTTTGATACTTAGGTTGTGGTTCATAAAGGTCCTGGTCTTCAGGAGAGGTTTCTTAAAATAAATCTCCCTTGACCCAATCTGAAATACACCATAGGCTAACAGTGCCAGTGAGCAAAAGGAGGCAATTTTCAGAAATAAGCAAGTTTATAGTAACTAAGATTTTGGGGTTCCTCAGAAATTTGGGAGTGACAGGCCTGGAAGAAACAGAGGTCTGGGGTACAAGTCTAATCGTGGCCTCTAGGTTTACAGCTACAGTCTCTTTGTACCAGTATTGGGAACAGGCTTCAAAATGTATTAATGTACCAGTATTGGGAAAAGATTTCCAATTTAAAAAATATATCTTTGGTAGTAAAGAAAGCCAGGAGCTTCAAGGAAAAGGGCCTTTTATATTTCTAAAGAGAGGCAAGGTTTCTCAAGGATGTGAGGAAATCCCAGATTCCGGAGAAGCAACTTAACACATTTTGGAGTGTAACAAACGGTATGGGGGTCTGTGCCGGAGACAGAGCTGCCCCCTGCCCCAGAGGGGCGGATCCGGCTGGGTTGGAGACAGAGCGGATACCTGGGTTGGAGATCGGGCAGGATATCTACATATCAAAGGACCTGCCGCAGACTTGGTCGGGATAAGAACACTCAGCATGCAGGGATTTTTGGTGAATTAGTTCGAACCACCCCCTCGTGTTACAACACGAGGCTGTGACTGTCTTCTGTATTTCTATCTTTTTAATAAACTTCTTTAAATCTTCAGCAAGAGTCCGGGCTATTGTATACTTATCCTTAGCTCAGGACAAGAACCCGCGGATTTTCTGTTTTTGTGTTTTGTTGTGGTTTGAGGGAAATTGTGCCTGGGACCCTAATAGGGGTCCCTGGGGACAGTCTCCCCAAACCATAACATATTCTCAAAACCGTAACACTCTTTCCCTTCCCTTCTGTCTCCTTTCTATTTTTATTTTTTTCTATCCCACTGTCTTATGATATGAGCCCCCAAGAGAAAAATCCGTCTTGCATAGAGACAGTGAAGCTTTTTTGAACTGTTCTGATACCTCCTCAGTGTTCTGGGATGGCAATTCTGGTTGCCACCAGCTAAGGGCAGCTCGTGTTAGCTCTGTGTAAAACTTAGTTAGTGCTGACGTCACCCTGGCAGCGAGTCTCGGGGCATCCGAGGCGCCAATTCGCCATGCCTGATACCGGGTCGCCCAGGCAGCTCACCGATGCGTCTAGTGTCCTGGTGCCAGAACATTCACATATTGGAATAGGCCTGAATTTATTGGAAATTAATTTTACATATGTTACTTTTCTTATATTTATTATTATTATTATTATTATTATTATTATTATTATTATTATTTTGGTGGTACTGGGGTTCCTGGAAGCCCTTCTACCTCTGGGCTACACTCCCAGACCTATTTTTTATATTTTTATTTGGAAACAGGGTCTCGTAAGCCAGCTCAGCTGGCTTCGAACCTGCGTGATCCTCCTGTCTCCACCTCCCAAGCGCGGGAATGACAAGCGTGGGCCACCACGCCCGGCTCTCTTTATATTATAATTAGGGCATTACATGGAGTTTTAAAAAAGACAACGTAGGTAGGCTGTTATTCCCCATGAATTTTATTTCAAGTTTCAACTGAAGCGCACATGATCAAATGTTTATTTTTTTAAACAAAAAGATGGCACCGAGACTGATAGAGTTGAGAGCCACATTTTTAAGACTCAAAAACATCTTTTTCCCCAGGGAACCTGCAGACTCATTTCAAGAGGTTTTTGAGCTTTTTGTTAAACCATGCCAGATTTTTATCGAAAGAGGGTCCTTTCCTGCCTCCTGGCCGAGCAAGTCCTCTTCTACCAAAATCCCTCTCAAGAGCTCTGCTGGAGGCCAGCGCGGTTTTGATCTTTACATCCTCGGGCTGTCTGAATCCTCCCCGAATTGTCCCTACCAAGGCGGGTGCACTGTCTGGCCCTAGTTCGATGCAGACTCCCGAGAGAGGGCTTCAGCCAAATTTAGTCCACCGCCTGGTCAGCAAATAATTTGTCCCGCCATAGGAGACAGATCAGTAATCAACAAACAAATGCATTAAAGAAAAGGAGCAGAAAGCTTAGTCATGCAAATCAGAGAGAGAGTAAAGAAAAGGACCTCATTCATATTCTGCAACTCAGGCGGGGCCCCTCAGCCGATTTCTATGAAAACACGGGCCCAGAGCCGCAAACACTCTGGCCCATTAATTTAATAAAGGTTTGTTCCCAAGCGGAGTAAACACCACCCGTTCCCAGGACACAGAAGCAGGAAATTAGCCGGAGGTTAACCAGGTCATTAGCCGCAGCACAATGTGGGTCCGCCTGGGTGGAATTGAGCTCCTCTGGCTGGAGGCACGGATGTCGTGACCGGTTCTCACAGTGGGGGCCGGTGACTTCGCAGCCTGCGGAGGTCTCTTGGATACCAGGGGAGCTGTCAAGGTGATTCATGGCGTCTCTGACATCACAGGGCATTCTGGGGTTCGTAGAAATGACCCTCCCAAGCACGTAAGGGGCCCGGGGTGTGTGTGTGTGCTGTGGTGTGTGGTGGCAGAACGGGTCCCACAGACACACACACAGGAGTGTGCCTAACTGGTCCTGCCATGGCAGTAAGCGCTTTCCAGATGAGGGTCTTCGCGGTCTTCAGCTGCGTGGATATCAGGCAGACGGCAGGCATAAAGTTTAATGAGTTGAAGTGTTCTAATTATGCATGCTGCATATGTTTGGACTTTTCATCTTTTTATCTGGAGAGTAAGAAAACCAAACAGGGCAAAGGAGTCTTGGGGAAGCAGCCTGCCTCCCCGGGCAGAACCAGCGGGAAGAGGGAAGGAAGGCCCCTGGCCTCCACTCGCGCAGGGTAACTTGCCTGGAGCTGCTCCGGGGTAGGTGATGTGTCTGTGGGTATCACTTGTGACCTCACAATTTCCTTCTTCTTTTGAAGCGCTTAACCACAGGTAGAGGCCAGATGAGGAAGGAGTCCAGCCCTGAACTTCAACTGTGCAAGGAAGCCAGCACCCTTCCCTATGAAGTTACAAGATCACATGGACACAGGCAGCTTTCCATTTGGTAACCGTAACTCGGGTATCCATTTGGTAACTTTTGTACCTGTGTCTCTATGTTTCCTTCTGGGATGTAAAATCTGCCCAGTGAAAACTAACCAACTGGATTCCACTGTAAAAGCCATACTGCAGCCAATGGGGGACGGCGCAGCAGCCTTCGTGTTAGGGGGTAAAAGGCTGAGCGGAGCTGGGCACGGTGGTGCACGCTTATAATCCCAGTACTGGACAGCCTCAGCTACTTTGTGAGGCCCTCTGCAACTTAGTGAGACCCTGTTTAAAAAAAAAAGAAGAATAAAACATGGGGCTGGGAGTGTAGCGCGGAGGTAGAACGCCCCTGGGTTCAATCCCCAGTATCACACACATACAAAAACAACAAAAAAAGAAAGGGCTTAGGGTCACAGAGTGAGCAGGTGGTGGGCGGGGGCTTGGTCCCCAGTAGAGGGCTCCTGACTCCACACCGGTCTCCCCTGCGCCACCTCCCCTGTCCAGGAGACCACGTGTGGAAGACAGTAAGATTTCCCAGCAGGGAAACCGGGGCGGCGTGGAGCCAGCTCTGCTTGCTCATCAGATAAGGACTGCAGTGTCAAATAAGGGCTTCCCGGGAGAGGTGCGAGTGCTTCCAGCTCTGTCAAACTCTCCAAGTGCACCTCTTCCCCCATAGAACAAGAAATGCGCAGGGTGGCATTATTCTTCCTCAGGGCCAGAGCTACAGGCCCTTCCTTCCTTCCTTCCTTCCTTCCTTCCTTCCTTCCTTCCTTCCTTCCTTCCTTCCTTCTTTCCTTTCTTCCTTTTTTCTTCTTCATTCCTTCCATACTAGGGGGTTGAACCCAGTCCTTTTATTTTATATTTTGAGACAAGATCTTGCTAAGTTGTTGAGGCTGGCCTCGAACCTGCTCTCCTCCTGTCTCGGCCTCTCAAGTCCTGGGATTACAGGTGTGCACCATCACGTACAGCCAGCAGTGGCAGTGGCTTTTAAAAGCCGGCTTCTGCCCACCCAGCTGTGAGGGAACCTGAAATTCCCTGCAACTCTGGCAGGGCAACATTCATTTTAAGTTCCCCCTGAGCTTGGCAAGGCCTCGGTGATCCTGTAGAGAGACAATTTGTCTGGCCAAATGTTTCTGAGCAGAAACATCTAGCTGCCCCCAGTGTCCCTCCTCTCTTCTACCCACAGGGCCGACCTCACGCTGCCCAGAGCGGAGCTTAACTGTTTCCACACACTGAAGCATGGGGCAGCCACGTGGCCCAGTTCTGGTCAAGAGTGAATACAGTGAAGGGGCGGGTCTGACGTCCAGGTCCTGCACTTCCATGTGACCACCATCCTTCCTCTGTCCCCTTTCTGAGGGCTGGAGTGTGGGCCTTGTGGATCCGGCCTGGACCAGGTGAGAGCGGAACCCCAGGACAGCCGGAGTCCAGCCTGGCCTGCCCTCTTTGCGGGGTGGAGGAGGGGCCGTGGCGGGCAGGCGGACACAGTTCAGCGGCAAGGTTTATCGCCTGGTGTCTCCTGTGCCCATCAGGACCCAGGGGGCTCTGTAACGTTGAAATTGAGTTGGGGGTTGAGAAGGAGGCAAACACCAGCCAAGTTTTAAAGGCCTCTTTCATTAAACTGGCACCGTTAGGCGAGGTCTGCTGACTGTGGAGGAAGGGGCCGATGACCGAGCAGCAGAGTCACGCAGTCAGCAGAGTCACGCAGCAGAGAGGAAGTGTGGGTATTTATCATGGGGTGGAGCTAGCGGTGCGGGAATGCCGGTCCTCTCATGACAATCCGAAGTCTCACAACCTCTGGAGTCTGCCCTGCAATGTTGGGCGTCTCGCGGCATCTCCACTCTGGCTTCCTGGGTTCCGCCTCCTGTCCCCACTGAGGGGTCCCATGAGGGAAGGGAGGGACCCAACCTATCAGGCTCATCTCTCCTTCTCCCACAAAACCTCCTTCCTTCTGGGCTAGACGTCGCTGTCCTGTGTTCTAGATACGGGGCGGGGGTCACCTGTGACCAGGAGAGGATGGGCCTTCAAGGCCACGGATGGTGGCAGGAATTCGGGGCAGTGTAGACACCAGGATCTCTCCATGGCTGGGGGTCCTGTTGGAGGGGACTTCGGGGGCCATGCAAGCTGCCTTTGTGTGATAAGCACCCTCACATGTTATAAACTCGATTTTGCCTGGGGTGTCTTGGGAAGCAGAATGGGTTAAGCCCAAGCCTCCTCTAATATCCTGAAGGCCCTTCCTGGTGATAGGGACTTGGGTGTCTGTGTGTGTGTGTGTGTGTGTGTGTGTGTGTGTGTGTGTGTGTGTTACTGAGGATGGAACCCAGAGGCTTTCTACCTCTGGGCTATACTCCCAGACCTATTTTTATATTTTATTTGGAAACAGGGTTTCACTAAGTTGCTGAGAGCCTCACCAAGTATCTGAGGGTGGCTTTGAACCTGTGCGATCCTCCTGTCTCAGCCTCCCAAGTGCTGGGATTACAAGCGTGCGCCACCATGCCCGGCTGGGTGTCTTTTTAACACGAGAAAGAACTTGTACTGGGCTCTAGTGACGGATGGAGCCACACAGTATGGAAGCAGGCATACTTTCATGGAGAGTAATGGAGAGGCAGTGACTCGTGGCCAGCGTGTTAGGAAGAGATTCCTGCATGGGCTGAGGGGCCGGAAGGAGGACCGGAGCCCTCGAGCCTGAGCTCAGAACCCTTTCATGGCAATGGGAACTAGAAGATGGTAGAGCCCTGAAAGAAAGCTCCATTTCCCACTCACATTGCCTGCCCCACGGCCCACCACAATGCAGCGAGCTAGGTGGCCATGCCAGAAATGCTTGCAGAGGCCGAGCACATGTGTGGGCCAGCTTTTCGTCACTGAGATGGAACACCAGAGAAAAATAACTTAAAGGAGGAAAGGTTTATTTTGGCTCACAGATTTCGAGGTTTCTGTCCACAGTGGGCCGGTGGCATGGGTCTAGCCCAAATGGAGGAAGAGCATTGTGGAGAAAGGAGGCAGAAGGAAACTGAGATAGAGAAATGATAAATAGATACACTAGATAGGTAGAAAAATAAGAGAGAGAGAGAGAGAGAGAGAGAGAGAGAGAGAGAGAGAGAGACAGAGACAGAAAGAGAGAGAGAGCGAGAAGCCAGGGCCAAGAGATACTCCAAGGGCATGCTCCCAAGGACCCCTCTCTCCAGCCGGCCCCACCCTCAGAGTCTCCACCACAGTGGATCCGAGCGTTCACTCACTCTGGCCCCCACGATGGGCTAATGCACTGACGAGGTCAACGGCCTCCGGGTCCCCAAGCACTCCCCAAGTCCCCACCTCTGACCATGGCACTTCGTACCCAAGCTGTGCGGCAACGTTTCCATGTTGTCACATCGTCACATCAACACTGACTCTTCACGGTGATCTCTGGGGGAGGCGGGGGCTGGAGACCAGGACTCTGGAGAGGGATGACCTGTTACATGCCCCACATTGGGCACCAAAAACTGTTACGGTGGGACAGACAGCAAAACTGTACTGGTGTGAGATGTGGCCGCAGGCTCTTATTCTGAGCTACTTAAGAAAAAGAACAGCTCAAGCTCTACTGCTGTAAGCTCAAGCAATCTTATTATTACAAAGATAGGTCAGAAATTAAGGCACTACATGAGGGACGCAGTGGAGTAACTTGAAAATAAGTTGCTGAGGTTTTGAATACTGAACAGTTTTTATAAAGATTTTTATCCGGTATCTTTGCTCAACCAATCATCTTCCTGACCCGGGATAGGTGTGGATCCATCAGGGCAAGCCTTTTGATGTGATGATTTCTTCCTGTAGGCCTGCACTGTCACAGACCCAAGCCTTTTGTTAAGCCCCAAGATGTGTTAATTGATTCTAGAAGTTGGGGATCTCTTGAAGGCTTGTGGCATCCTCCCACATCCTAGGGAAATTTCAGCTTGTCCTAGAAGTTACTTATTATGTAAAACTTGTCTTTAGAATGCAAAGGCCCTGGGCTACCTCTGTTCCAGGAACTCTGCAGGATTCCTTCTCTGCCTGAGTGCCTGTGCAACACCCAAGCCCTGACTACTTTCTATATTTTAAAATTAATGCCAAAGCATTTGAAGTCAATACATTTTGGAATTAGTACCAAAGATGTTTCCCAATACCGGCACATTACGTACTTCTCATATCTATCTATCTATCTATCTATCTATCTATCTATCTATCTATCTATCATCTCTATCTTCTATCATCTCTATATCTTCTATTTATTTATCTATCATCTATCTACCTATTATTTTTGCCTTACTGGGGATTGAACTCAGGGCATTCTACCTCCAAGTTACACCCCTAGCCATGATTTTTTTATTCTGAAACGGGGTCTCAGTAAGTTGCTGAGTCTTGCTAAGTTTCTGAGGCTGTCCTCAAACCTGTGATTCTCCTGTCTCAGCTTCCCACGTACTGGGATTATAGACATACATCACCAGATCTGGTTTAGATTTTTTTTAATTATAAAATCAACACAGACCCATAAATAATTATAAAAATCCAACGGTAAGACGCAGCCAGAATTGAAAAGGGAAATTCCTCCTCCTCCTGGGTGTTCATCGCTGCACAATGGCTGCTACTTTTAGACTTCTTGGCGGTAATTACCGATAGTCTCAGCGACACTGGCAACTGCCACCAGCTCCGTCACTGCTGGCCGGCGTGTCTGTTACCTTCCCTCTCCCGCTAAGGAAAGTGAACATTTTAGCTCTTCCGTGGCAGCTCCACTGACTTTCTCCATCCTGAGATGCGTCAAATGCATTTGTGTTTTAAATCCTCCTGTTGACTAACTTTGCAGCTTTAATAACTTAAACCTCTTTGCCCACCCACTAAGCTCAGACACAGGCATCCTGTGCTCATGACACTCCAGGAAGGAACTGACCCCCAATCCTCCTCCTCCTCTGCCCCCATTGACACATCCCTATTTCCTATTGTGTGTGTGTGTGTGTGTGTGTGTGTGTGTGTGTGTGTGTGCGCGCGTATTGAACCCAGGGGCATTCTACCTCCAAGCTATACCCCAGCCCTTTTTATTTATTTTTTTTTGCAGTACTAGGGTGGAACCCAAGGGCATTCTACCTCCGAGCTACACTCCCAGCCCCATTTTTATTTTTTATTTTGAAACAGGGTCTCACTGAGTTGTAAAGGGCCTCGCTAAGTAGCTGAGGCTGTCCTTGAACTGCGATTCTCCTGTCTCAGCCTCCCAAATGCTGGAATCACAAGCGTGTACCACCACACCCAGCTTCCCTTTTTACTTTTTGGTTTGGAAACAGGGTCTCATAGGTTGCTGAGAGTCTCATTATTTTGCTGAGGCTGTCCTTGAACCTGTGATTCTCCTATCTCATCCTCCCAAGTCCTGGGGTTACAAGCATGTGCCACCATGCCCGGCTTGTGTTGGTCCTGCCTGGCTTCACTCTGCACAATCCTGTGTCCCCTGAGTGACAGCAGGTGCCACTCTGTCTTCTGTGGTGGACGGCCAGAGAGCAAGAAGTAGGGGTCACATCGGTCAGGGACAGAGCCAAGGCGGCCTGCAGCCCACTTCTGCCGGCTCCCAGGGCTCCCTGACTTCCTTCGGGCTGCTCAGAACCTCCGTCCCTGAGCCTGCCGCCCTGAGTTGCCCTGAGTGCTGCCGGAGGAGCTGTGGGAAGAGAAGAAAGGAAGGAAGGAAGGAAGGAAGGAAGGAAGGAAGGAAGGAAGGAAGGAAGGCAGGCAGGCAGGCAGGCAGGCAGGCAGGCAGGCCACCCTTCCCAGCCCGGCTGGTAGGGCCCTGCTGCCCTCTGTGGTTCTCAGGCTGCCTGGGAGAATCAGAAGCCATTTTCCTGCCTGCTGCTATGGTGCCTGGCAAAGCCTGCCTCTCCTCCATGACTGGACGAGGACCTTCCTCCCTCCCAGGACTGAACCACCTCCCTCTGCTGGCTCCACCTGGACAGAGGCTCCTGTGGGGTCCACTCCTGCCAGGCACAGCCCAGCCCCAGCCCAGGCCTCACTCCCAGCCTGCCCGCCCTGCACCGGGCTCCCGTCGCCTCTGGCTTCCTCTGCGTGGGCCAGGGCAGGAGCAGCTACCGGGCAGGTGTGTTTCTTCCCTGTCCCTCAGGCTGCCTCTGTCCCTCCAGGATGGCCGTCCTCTGCGGAGTCACTTCCTTCCTGGTCCCATCCTCTCTGGGGTGGGAACATCTCCTTCCTGCTGCTATTCTGTGTGCCTCGATGTCCCTGATTGTGCCTCAGCTACAAATGTCCTCTGCAAAGGGTTCCTCAGTTACCATTTCACTGGAACCTCAAGGGTGGTGCTGACCCCGTGCCTCTGAAGTCTTTGGAGGCCTCTGATGTGAACCCAGTGGGCGGCGAAGTCTGAGCTCACAGTGATGATTATTACCACTGCTTCATCAAGGTGCTAAAGGAGGCCGACGTGTGTCCTCCTGGCCAGAACTGAGCAAGGCCAGCCCAGCGAAGGCTCCCTGACTGCTCCCGAATTCGGCCACAGCAATGACCACGAGTGATGGACCATCGTGACGGAAAGCACCTGGGGGGAGCGGCCTCTGGTTGCCGGCAGGCTGGGCTTTCCCAGGGGCCAGTGAGCTGAATGGTCGCTCAGGAAGATGCAGATATATTAGTTCCTTCAACAAATGCTTGTCGGGCACCCACCGTGCGCCAAGCGCAGCCCCGTGCAGCAGGCAGACCACCTGCTGGAGGAGGCAGTGATGAACAGAGAAATGTCACATGGGCTAAGGAATGGAGGGGACTGCGGAGGCAGGTGGTCAGAGGAGGCTGCCTGGAGGAGGTGTGTTTGGGTAGAGGGCAGAGATCATAAGGTGACCTGGAGGAGGACCGTCCTGCCCAGGGCGTGCCGTGGGTCCAGGGCCCGGCTGTGGGAGCAGGGGCAGGTGTGTGGGAGAGCCCAAGGTTAGAGGGCAGCCAGAGGTCGGAGGGCAGCCAGAGGGCAGAGGGCAGCCGGGCTGCAGTGGACTCAGAGGCTCCTGGGCAGTCGATCTGCTTGTGTAAGCGTATCTAAAAGCATGTCGTGCACAGCGCAGCGTGGCTGTGAGGGGCTTTAAGTGGCACGCACACGAGTCTGCGTGTGTTTGTCTACCTGTGTGCACGCTGAGCCCTCTGCACTTGGCTTGCCGGGGGCTCTGTCCACATCCGTGCACGAGCTCTGCCTCTGTCCCTGTACCCAGCATTCCCTGGGAGAGCCAGGTTGCGGAGCCCCTCCTGGCCAGCTGGTGTTTCCGTGGCTCCAACTTTCCCCCACTGCAGGTGGGAGGCAGGACGCCTCCTGTTCACAGAGGGGCAGTGCCGATTTGTCCCGGGCCCTGCACACTGTCCCTTGGGCACTCCATCTATTTGGTCCACCTGCCTACCCAGGTAGTGTCACCAAGCCCCTGAGGCTGCAGATGGGGAAACTGAGGCAGTAATGAAGGTGCCGGCTCAGGGGCATGGCAGGACCCCAGCCTGTGTATGCAGTTCCACTGCGGAAGCCACGGTATCTGGGAAGCTGTGAGTGAGCGGGCATGGCCCAACGGCACGTCGTTGGGAAAGGAGGCTGCTAGGCGGAAAGGCCATCACTTCTGCGGGGCAGGTCCTATCGATGTGGGGAAGAGGCTGTCGTGTCCTCTGACCTCTTCTGTGAACCTTTGACCCCTTCTGAGAACCCTTTGGCCAGGTCTGCCTTAGCTAAAATTATGCACACCAGGCTGGGGCCAGGGTGGGTCCTTATGCAGCGAGACCAAAACAAGCCTGAGAAGCCCTGAGTTGGGGGGATCAGCTGAGACAGCCGACAGCCCCGGGCACTGTGGTAAGAAGGCGGAAGGCAGGTCAAGATGTAGAAAGGCGTGCACAGTCCGCGCCCTCATTCATCTGGCTGTGGAAGAATAGAAGAACGGCCCGTTGCTTGGAGGGAACATTTCTTTTTTTTTTTCTGCCAAGGGACAGACTCACAAAGGATGCTATTTACATTTTCCAGAAGCCTCTAATTTTCTCATTTATCATCTCTCAGAGCCCGAGGCCCTCCCTCAGTGCAGGGAATGTTTGCAAACATCTAATGATCCCTTTCACCAAACATCTCGGTCTCCACCAGGAAATGTGTTAATGTGGCTGAGACTGCTGATTCAATGTGTGTATCGCTCGTGCTCTCTCTCGTAGGGTCCCTGGGTGTCTGAGATCACCAGGAGCTCTGTAGCTCTGGGACCACACGCTCCTCCTGCACCCCAGGTTTCCCCAAGACAGGGGAGCCGCAGAAGCCATCCCAGCAGCAGTCAGTGAGGAGGGGCCGAGCACGAGGGGGGACGTGGCCTTCGGGGCCAGGGCCGGGGTTTCTAGAAGGCCACTCAGGCTGAGGTCACGGGCCCCGTCCAGGCTCGCTGGCCTTGCCCGGTGCGGAAGGGACAGGGGGTTCACTGCCTGACTGTTGACATCACCACCTGTGACAGCCGTTGGCATCTGGTTCTTGGTTGACTGACCCATGTTGGCAGAGAGAGGACAGGTGAAGGGTCAGAGCAGCATTAATGACTGGCTCTGTCACTGCCCAAAGATTTCCAAGATCGCCTTGTGGTCCATTTCCGGGGCCCGAGGGGACTCTGGCTTCTGGGGATGTGGCTCATTTCCGTCTTCCAGCTCAGAGGATTTCGTTTCTCTCCTCCGACTGGACTAGAAATGGGAAGGGCTGTGGTGGCATCCTCTCAGGGCCCAGGTGGCTCCCCTGGGCCCCGGGTCCTTCTGAGCCGTCTCCT
Source organism: Muscardinus avellanarius (assembly GCF_963383645.1). Taxonomy (NCBI): domain Eukaryota; kingdom Metazoa; phylum Chordata; class Mammalia; order Rodentia; family Gliridae; genus Muscardinus; species Muscardinus avellanarius. The sequence goes on from NC_137805.1 coordinate 32,036,489, forward strand.
GGCTCTGAGGAGCGTGCGGGTGGGGAGGGGTCGCAGCTCCCCTTTATAGCAACACAAGCTCAGGCACTTGCCCGAGGGGACATATGGCTGGGTATAAAACAGACTTTGGTGGCGCCGCCTGTGACCCAGCGACTCAGTGAGAGGACTGAGTTCCAGCCAGCCTGGGCAGCTTAGTGAGACCCTCTCACAAAACCAACAAAACACAGATACTTCGGCAGATGCAGCTGAGATCCACACGGCAAGAAAGTCAGATGTCAGGCAAAGCAGAGGGTGGACCACTGCCCCTGGGAACTCTTCCTCTCTCCCTGGAAAGTTCTGGACAGTCCCAGGACGAGGCTCCTTGCACTTGGGGCCACGGGGTTACAGCGGGGAGAGAGCCTCTGCTCTCCCCTGCTGGAGACACCGGGGTCCCCACACTGGCCCTGGCCTGCATCTGGTTCATCCCGGGCTCCCTGCTGATCCCGCGAGGCCAGGCTTCCTGCGCGCCTGCTGGGACCACACAGGAACTGGGGGCGCTCGGAGCTCCGCAGCCCAAGCAGAGGTCTGGGTGCTCGGACGTGACCCCTGACCCTAGGCAGGCACTGGGCATTTGCGGGAACCGAGGGCCAGGCAGGTCTGGGCCAGACCCTGAGGAACAGTCACAGCTTTTGTGTGAATGTAGCAGGGCCGGGAGCCTGGAGCTTAATTATGGGTCTGCGTGTGAGAGGCCGCCGGGAGGAAACTCAGTGAGTGACCCTCAGGGGTCAGGTCACAGCTAGCAGAGCGGGTGCTGGGCTGGCCGTCTATGCAGCAGGGCCTGAGCATCCGCTGCGGTCTCAGGTGGGCCGGGGGTCTGTGCGGCCCCTGCGGGGTCCCGTGTGAGGAGGGGGCCGTGCAGGAGAGCCCCGGTGTTTTCCAGGATGGTCGCTGCTGGGGTTTCCTGAGAGGGAGTCGGGTGCCTCAGGCCGCTCCTGCGGTTGCTCCGCTGTTCCGAGGCCCCTCAGGTCCCTTCCGCGGCTGGGAGTCTGCAGAGCTGCGGCGGCGTGTCCTTTGGGCCAGTGTCCCTGTCCTGTCCGCGAGGGACCTGCACAGATGCAGCGGAGGAAGCCCATGCTGCCGGGCTATTTAGTGTTTTCTCCCAAACCAACCAGTGCGCATTTTCACTTAAGTAGATGCTCTCACTAGGGTCCTGCCGACGTTCACGTCGTCTCGCCTTCACGAAATCGCAGGCTTGTTATTTTCTTAGTCGGCATTAAAGTGCATAAACACGTATTAGGATAATACATGTGTTCCATCTTTATTGGTGGATAAATTCACCAGGTTGTCCGAGGCCCACAGCCCCGGGGTGCAAAGGGACTGGGGCCGGCGGGGTGGTCACGTGACAGGTAAGTGCTGGCCCCCGAGAGCCGAGCACTGCAATCCAGCGGCGTTTTCTTTCTCGCACGGCTTCCACTGTCCTAGACTTTGTAATTTCCTTCTTCTTTTTCCTGCAAATTTTGCTGACAGAGACTTCATCACCCCAGCCCTTCATCGCTTAACCCCTCCCGTGATTTTCGAGCTGTTGGGACCACAACCTGTCATAGGAAATGTGTTTAGCAGCGGAGCCCAGCACTGCAGACAGACAGACAGGCAGACAGACAGACACACACACACACAAAGTGCATACGAACCAGACACTCACAGAACTGCATTTCGCAGAGCTGTCTTCCTCTTCACTATGAGTGATGCCTGCGATGTTTCCTCTCCATCCTGTCGGAGACGGTGCAGCATAGACCGAGAAGCCACGGGGGCTGCCGCCTCCCCGGCCTCCACAGCCTCCCCCAGCCGCCCTTTCCCCTGCCCTCCCGTGGCCGGCAGCTCCCACCTGGACACTTCTCTTGGGCTGATAAATTTTTCTTTTCCAGAACTGGGGGCATTCTACCTCCAGGTACACCCCTATCCCTATTTTTTATTCGTTATTTTGTAACAGAGTTTCACTAAAGTAGCTGAGGTTGGCCCCTGCTGAGGGAAGGATTAGCCCAGCCCGAGCCTTCAGTTCCGTACAGCATCTCAGCTGATCGATTAGGCGTCAGATGGAGCGTCCACCTGTCGATCGCATCCTCCGGCAGCCTCGCCACAGAGCAATTACCCGACATCTGTAATTTACCAGCGTGGTTACGGGAGAAACAGGACCCATCCGGAGCCGTGCGCATCAGCAACCGGGTCAGCTGTCCTTGGACTCAGCATCACTGCCGAGGACGGCTCTGCCTCCTCTGAGCCATTTAAGACATCAACTGGCTTTGCGTCACTTAATAGAGTCCTCAGAAAATGATCCTAAACGTCCTGTGGGCTTCGAAGCTGTTATCAGAGGGACCACGCGCTCCTCCTGGGCGGTGCCGCCGCTCGCCTCTCAGCACTGACCTCGGAGGCGGCGTGTCTAGGGAATGGCCGTCCTAGACGCTGCTGGGACAGTTAACTGGGCAATGCATGCACGGAGTCAAGGCGGACATCACACCGAGAGTCTGGATTTCACTTCCAAACTCCTGCGGGGGCAGGAGCCATTCCTGGCACGGCTGCACTGGGAATGAACAGGTGCCGTCCAGTCTGGAGCACCGTGCCCATGATGGCCGTCAGTCACTGCACAGCCAGGGTGGCCACCTCCCTTCATGCCGAGCCGCGCACCCCACCAGGTCGAGCTGTGCTGCGGGTCCTTTGCAGGAGGCGCTGATTCTCTGGGTTTTGAGCTCTCTGGTCCTGCACTCCTGCCCAGTTAGGAGGCTGTGCGTCTGGAGGCCTTGCAGCGCTTCCCAAGCAGAGAGGTGGCGGGGCCTGGAGCTCCTCCTCTGGAGGAGCAGACAGAAGAAGGCATCTTCCTCCTCTGCATCGGGCTAGGCCAGGGACCTGGCAGGCTGCTCTCAGACTTCCCCCAGTTTCTAGAAGACGCCTGTCATGTCCCCCCGGCAAGCTTCATCTCCTTTCCAGCATCACATGGAACACGGCGCCATCATCTTGTCCTGTGAGAATCCCTTGTCTACTTATGGTTTTGACCCTGTTTCAAAAGAAAGAATAAAAGATAGGGCTGGTACGCAGCTCGGAGGTAGAATGCCCCTGAGTTCAACCCCAGGTACTACAAAAACAAACAAACAAAAAAACAAAACAAAACAAAACAAAACACAAAAAAACCTCCAAAGCATATGTCCTCCGGTGTGCTGTGCACAGCCCCCGCGTGGACCTCCGCAGCTTCGTGGTCACCACCTTCCTCCTCAGGTTCCCCAGGGCAGGGACCCCGGGTCCTTGGTCTTGGTGGCGCCAGGACACAGTCAGGGCCCCATCAATAATTGATGTAACAGAGACCCCGAAAGCAGCTGTTCCTGAGGGGCGGCGGTGCTGGCTCCTCTAGGCATCTTCTAAGACCGTTTTATTTGTTTCTGATTTTTTTTTTCCATTGTAAATGGATGGACTCAGTGCCAGGGGAGAGCCGTGGGCTTGCTGAGAGATGGACAAGAGAAGCGGTGCAGGATTGAGGCCCGAGGGTGCCGGGGCCTGGCCGGCAGTGCAGCGCCTGCAGGTCCCTTTCCCTACCCAGCTGCGCTGAGGCACTAGGAGCCCCGAGGCAGGAGCAGAGAGAGGAGGGAGGATGAAGGCGCCCAGGCTCCTCTCCAACAGGAGGACGGGGACCAAGACCAGCAGGTCTCTGCCCGAGGCCCTCGCTAGCAGGTGCCCTCGAGCCTGCTGCTCCAGGCCCTGCTCTGGGTGCGGGGACAAGGGGACCGCAGCAGTGTCCCTGTCACACCGTGGCTCCTTCCTAGCCTGGAGGGACGAGCTGGAGCCATTGAACCCACAACTGTAGGTGTCGGGAGGTGATGGTGGCTAGAGAGGCCGACAGAGGTGGCGGGCAAGGTCACACAGTGGTCAGGGCGGCCTCTCTGAGGAGGTGAGCCCTGGGCCAAGCAGCCAAGCAGAGGGTGTGGCCTGTGCAAAGGCCCTGGGGAGGGGAGGCCTTGGCCATCCCTGGAGGGGATGCTCAGTAGAGTGAGAAACACAGGCAGAGCTGGACCTTGGCTCCGGCTGTTATGGAGGAGACAGGAGTTTTGGTGGAAATGCAGGAGGGTTGGGGCCTCCGATACAGGAGCTTCCCATGGAGATGGTCCTGGGGGGATGGGCAATTGCTCCATCTTGCTTCTTAGCCAGAGAATCATCCTCGGGGCTGGTTGGCTTTGGACATGCTGGGGGCTTGGTGCCCAGGGGATTAGCCACCCTTAGCCACTGCCGCGGACTGCACAATCACCCAGCTCCCCTCATCTTTGGGGTCACTCTGAGCACCTTCTGCATCCTCTAGGGATCCCAGGTTGCTTGGCCACCAGAGGAGGTTAATTACACGTTGGGGTTCGTCCTGAGCTGTGTAGGGCATCTGTACCATCCTTAGACTCTGCCCAGGAGATGCTGGTAACAACCCCACCCAGGCCTGACAACCCAGACTGCATCTGGACATTGGTAAATGCCGCAGGAGGGAAAAATTGCCCTGGTTGAGGCAATTTTAACCTTAATCACTCAGATTTACTGCCGTGGCCCTTAATTACATCTCTGCGATGATTGAACTCCTGTCTGCTTAGGACCTTCACAGACAGACAGGGACCAGCCAGGAGGTGAGCCTCAGGACTCCCACTGTGCATGAGGCCTGATCCTGCCTGGGGCAGGGACAACTGAGGGAAGAGGGGCCTCAGCACATCAAAGGTTCTGCTGGACTGGGAGGCTCACAGCGGGCACCACCTCTGGATAAAGAGCAAGTCCCCGGACAGGGTGGTCCTGGGTACTCAGGTCCTGGGTACTCTGCGATGAACGGCAGAGTTCTTAGAGGATCCTGTGGAAACCAAGGTCTCCTGAGACCCCCACTCCAAGTGGCGATGGCCACCTCCCCTGCCACCCTGTGGGCTCTGAGCACAGCTCTAAGCTGCTTTTACACGCACTGTCCCATCCACAGTGACTTAGGTACCCAGGGTTCAGAGTTCGGGAACTGAGGCCAGAGCCTTTCAATGTCCTGGGCACGTTCAGAGTGAGTAGGGGATGGAGCTAGCTTTGTCCAGGGTGGAGCTCAGAGCTACAATTCCCAAGGACACCATGGCCCAGTCTCCTTGAGCGGTCCCTGTTTCCATGTATTGTGTGACCTGCAGGACATAGCACATCCCTGCAAAAGTGGTGCCCAACGTGGACTGGTCTCCTACTTAGCACAAGTCTTTATTAAATTAGAGTTCTAGCCGGGTGTGGTGGCGCACACCTGTAATCCCAGTACTTGGGAGGTTGATACAGGGAATCGAAGGTTTGTGGACAGCCTCAGGTACTTAGTAAAGCCCTCTGCAACTTAGTGAGACTGTATTCAAAATAAAGAATAAAAAATTGGACTGGGGATGTAAGATAGAATGCCCCTGGGTTCAATCCCCAGTACCAAAAAGAAAAAACAAATTAGAGTTATAGCTAGGTGTGGTAGCCCACACCTGTAATTTCAGTACTTAGGAGGCTGAGGTAGGAGGATCATAGGTTCAAGGACAGCCTCAGCAATTTAGTGAGGCTCTCAGTGATTTAGCAAGACCCTGTTTCCAAAGAGAGAATAAAACTGAGCAGTAGCACAGCAGTAGAATGCCTCTGAGTTCCATCCCCAGTGCAGCCATGACTGAATAAAGCAACTGGGCTCCAAGTTCAGTGTCTGAGCTGCGTCACTCCGTCACCCCAGGGTGCTTGGTCCTGCGTCTGGCTCCCGTCTGGCTCTCAGACTCAAGCACATCCTTGGCACGGGGCTGGGCCTCACCATCTGTTGACTTGAAGGGTTTGGTGCTTCTGTGTCCCCTTCATCAGACCTAAGCATTTTTTTTTTTTTTTTTTTGGTGGTACTGGGGTTCCTGGAAGCCCTTCTACCTCCGGGCTACAATCCCAGACCTATTTTTACATTCTTTATTTGGAAACAGGGTCTCCTAAGCCAGCGCGCGCGGCTGGCTTCGAACCCGCGCGATCCTCCTGTCTCTGCCTCCCAAGCGCGGGGATTACAAGTGTGCGCCACCACGCCCGGCTGACCTAAGTGTTTTGCCCAGAGCGGTCACTCAGGAAATACTTGCCAAGTGACACTAAGACAGACCGATGAGTCCCTTTTCAATTGAGTGGTTTTCATGGTCCTTTTAAGTGAATAAAGTTAAACAACTGCAAACGTGCTTTTATGACCACACACTGATTACCCCAGTTAAATTCTTCAGAGCGTGCGGCGAGCAAGGTCTTCGGATTTGAAGCTCGGGGCTTCTCAGCTTCGAGACGGGCAGGTTTGGAGGCCCGAGTGCGCCAAGGGGATTGCAGATGCTGGGAGGCCGTGATGCTGTGGACAGTCTAAAACACGCTAAGAGCCGGGCGTGGTGGCGCACGCTTGTAATCCCCGCGCTTGGGAGGCTGAGACAGGAGGGTCACGCAGGTTCGAAGCTAGCCTCAGCTGGTTTAAGAGATCCTGTTTCCAAATAAAACATAAAATAGGTCTGGGAGTGTAGCCCAGAGTTGTAGAAGGCCCCTGGGTTCCATCCCCAGTACCACCAAAAAACAAAAAAACAAAAACAAACAAACAAAAGACGGTAAGGAAATTGATACCCTTAAGATGAGGGGGTTCTGGGCAGGGACTCAGCACAGTCAGTTTTAGGGAATTTGCTTCAGGGAGAAAATTGGAGAAACAGCAAGGGGAGAAGCCAACGTGGTGGTGACAGCCCCAGGGACGAACCCGGGCTCAGTGACCTGAGCGGAGCTGGGGCAAGCGCAGGCCCAGAGCGCATGCGGCGCTCTGTCTGGCGTCTGCGTGTGGGGGTCAGGGAGGGAGCTCGTCTGGGCCCCAGAGAGCAGCACCGCTGTGACTCCCAGCAGTCTGCCTGGAGACCGTCAGAGGGGCCTGGGGTACTTAACCAGGTCCCTGAGGACCGCACCCCGATGGTGGGGATGGGGCTACGGACGGGAGAAGGGAAGCGTGCATTCACTAAAAAGAATTTGCAAAAATGTCCACATGTGCCGGGGAGTGTGCTGGTTGTGAGTACGGGTATATATGCACATGTGTATGTGCTGGGGCATCCGTGTACATACGTGTGTGTATACTTGTGTGTGTAACCCTCTGTGTATGTATATATGTGCTGAGGTAGGTGTGTGTGTGTGTATGTGGTATGTGTGTGTTGGGGTAGGTGTGTGTACACCCTCTGTGGGTGTGTGTGGATGTATGTGTATATGTGCTGGGGTAGGTATGTGTGTGTATGCACGTGGTACATGTATATGTGTTGGGGTATATGTGTGTGCACTCCTCTGTGTATGTATATGTGTGTGTGTGCACGTGGTACGTGTGTGTGTTGGGGTAGGTGTGTGTGCACCCCTCTCTGTGGGGGGGTGTGCATCTCCCCCCCTCTGTTTCCACGAAGGCCCTGCAGGCCAGGCCCCTGTGTCTTTTGTGGGTCCTCTCCTCCGCTCCCAGGAGTTAGGGGTATTTAATTGTCCTGCAGTGAGAGAAGATGAGCTGAAAGCAAAGTCAAAATTATTTGTTTTCAAGTCTGAAACATCCAAGCTGGCTGAGAAAAAAATAAAGAAAACATTTTCATCATGAAAACATTTAGTGGCCTGGAGATGGGTCCACAGCCGGGTCCCTTCTGCTCGCGCGGGGATGGGTTTGGTGAGATTAGGTGAAAGCCAGGCGTCCCCTCAACCCCACACGGGTTCATGCTGGGCCGCGGCCATGCTGGTCCAGGCAGGACTTCACTCTCACCTGCAGAACTGCTGACCATCGGTCTACGCTCGTGCTAACACTGACATCTACTGCATGAATCCCTCTCCCCTTACCACGGCCACTAAAGGACACCATACAGGACCCCTTATCCCGGATGCACCCCGCTTTGCCCTCTGCTTTATCTATCAACAGGATGAGCACCAAACTGCAAGGGCTCTCTTATACAGCACTTAGACCCTTAGCACAATCTCTTTCTCTCTCTTTCTCTCCCTCTCTCTTTGTCACTGGGGATTGGACCCAGGGGCTTTCTACTTCTGAGCCACACCCCCAGCCCTATTTAATTAATTAATTAATTAACTAATTAATCAATTTATTTTGGTGGTATTGGGGTTCCTGGAAGCCCTTCTACCTCCGGGCTATAGTCCCAGACCTATTTTTACATTTTTATTTGCAAACAGGGTCTCCTAAGCCAGCGCACGCAACTGGTTTCGAACCTGCGTGATCCTCCTGTCTCTGCCTCCCAAGCGCGGGGATCACAAGCGTGTGCCACCACGCCCGGCCTATTTTATTTTTTATATGGAAACAACAGGGTCTCACTAAGTTGCTGAGGCCGGCTTTGAACCTGTGATCCTCGTGTCTCAGCCTCCCAACACTGGGATCACAAGCGCGCGCCACCAGGCCTGCGCACAATCTCGCATGCGGTCACACTGGCTGCCGTCCTTCTCTCAGTCCTCTTTCCCTTCTGGAGTGTGAAGTTTGTAGGCAGCAGTCGGGGCTGGTGACAGCTGTTATGTGGCCACAAGAAAAAGTCAGCAGGAGACAGGCTCAGCTACTTTAGTGAGGTCCTCTGCAACTCAGTGAGACCCTGTTTCAAAATAAGGAATGAAAAAAAAAGTAGGGATGAGGGTGTAGCTTGGAGGTAGAATGCCCCTGGGTTCCATACTCAGTACTGCCAAAAAAAAAAAAAAAAAAAAAAAAAAGAAAAGAAAGAAAAAGAAAGAAAAAAAAAAAAAACAGTCGGCAGGAATGAAGAGTGCAGGTGGGGACAGAGCCAGCCAGGCAGAGATATGGAGCCCAAGGCTGATAGAACCCCAAGGCAGAAGTCAGTGTAGTTCTCTTAATGTTGAATTCTGTTTGACTTTTGTGTTGCTATTTTCAACCCCAAGCAAGTGAAGTGATACACTTTCTGTCTCCTGCGGTTGGCCGGAGAGGGAGGCCGGGGTTACCTGAGAGGCTGAGAAGGGATTTCTCCTCTGGGGAGAAGACTGGCTCCACGCTTAGCAAAGCGCCTTCCACGACTTCGCAAATGCACTGATTGCTGTGAAATGTGTGCGATGCATCTGCTGTTTTGTGTTTTCCAACTCAAGCTGGCCGTTTGGGTACACTTAAAAAAAAAGATATTTTAATTATATTTACATGCGTACTTAACGGGAATATTAAAGGTGGGAAAACATGGGGAATCCCTTAAAGAAATTAAAGGAACGATTACGAGGTTTTCAAACATCTGCCAAGATGGCGGGAGAGCCACACAGAGGCTTTGTGGGCGCGGAATGTTCCATGCATCTCCTGGAGGATGCTGGGCTCCTGGCTGCAGGATGGCACTTGTGGTCAGTGGGGACACCCCCAGAGACAGGAGAGACAGGACGAGATCTTCCGTGTCTCCGCCTCACTGAACTCGGAATTGACTGGGAAGAGAGCAGGGTGGAAGAATTACCATAGAGAACACATCCCTAAGACGGGAGGCGCAGAAGCCTTCTCCCCACTGAGCCACTGCCTGGGTCGTTACCATGACGACCATGTGGTCCAGGCATCCGGCCTGGCTGGGCCTTTGCAACAGCCTCTCTTTGGGATTCCAGAGTCCTGACTCCATGAAGTTCTGCTGGCTGCCAATAAAATGTGCCCCAGAGCCTTACTCCACGCAGCAGGTTGGGGAGCCGGGACTGTCTTCGGAAGCCAAAGAAGGGACGGGCGTGACCTTGCTTGTGCTCTGGGAAGTCCACTCTGTCCAAGGTATGGAGTGATCAGAGCCATGCCGACCCAGGAGGTGGCCAAGGCCTCCATGCAGGTGAATTCGGGGTGACCCCTGAGTCAGTGGGGGCAACAGAGGAAGACGGGCTGGACCCGAGTCAGAGGCATTTGGGACCCAGCTCAACAGGACTTGAAAGTCAATGTGAAGGAGAGGGGGGAATTAATAGGAGAAAAGCCTGGGTTCCAGCATGGACCTGGACAGACAGAGTGACCAGACACTGGGCGGGGACACCTAAGGTCTCCCTCGAGGCTGAGTTCAGGAGCCCACGGACGCCCACGTGGCCACGCAGGGCTGGGGCCCCAGAGAGGGGCCTGGGATGGCTGTGGTTCAGGAGACCCTGAGGAGAAGGCAGATTTGGTGGAACCCGAGGGGCCCCTCTGTCTATGGCTGGAGAGGCTGGGCTGGGGAGGGTGCTGCCGGAGGCCCCCGGGCTGAGGGGCCCGTGGAGGGCTGTTTGCAGAGCATGGGGACAGGAAAGGGCTGTCATGGCGCTGTGACCACATGTCACAGGAGGGAGGGGGACAGGCATCCTGACCTCCCTTTCCTCCCACCCTTGGCCTTCAGTGGAGCCTCTTTGGACTTCAGCCATTTGGACACCAGAGAGCAGAATCCCGGGAGACCTACAGCTCTCAGGAATGAGTTTCCAGAACAGAGAGGCGCAGAGAAGGGACCCGGGGTAGGAGGGTGGTGGGAACGGCCCTTAGCGCACCTGTTAGGAGGGTGGTGGGAACGGCCCTTAGCGCACCTGTTCCTTCTCCCTCCACCTGTGCCAGAGGACCACGCCCTGTCCTGCCTAGCTCGGGTGGGGGACCTCGGGAGCTCAGGGGAGAGGAGGGCAGGGTGGGCTTTGGTGGGCTGGGAAGGGGCTTGGGAATCTGGCGGTAGGTGAACAGGAAGTGGGGGGAGGAAGCAGGGGCTCAGAGTGAGCTAAACGTGGTTATCATTTCTGATACGCTAATTTTTTGGATGAGTCGTTTTGCTCAATTCACACGTCTTGTGTCCGGTCCCCATGATCTCATTCGTCCAGTTTGTGTCCACTGCTTAGGAGCTGTTTGGGCCTGAGTGCTACATTTGGGGTGTGGATTTCCTGCTCAAGTCAATTCGGCGTGGTGGAGACATGTCCCAGTGTGTGTGTGTGTGTGTGTGTGTGTGTGTGTGTGTGTGTGTGTTGAGGGCTCCAAACATTAATACTGAAAGATCACTACATGTTTCCTTCTGTGTAAGATTACAAATCATTTTGGCTTTTAGAGATAGGGCATGTCCCGGCAGCTCCATCTGGTCAGAGACAAACAGGGCTGAGCTGAGGTTTCCACTGGGGTCGCTCTTGGCTCTGACACGGGACATCTATCACTTTACACTCATGGGCCTCAGGCCTGAGCGCAAGCCAACATCTGAGAAAATACGGCCCATGTGCCGGGGGCTGCCACGAATCCTCACGGAGCGAGGAAGAAGGGTCCTTCTGTTTAACTCTCGAGCTTTCGTCCCCCACAAGAGGGGTCATGCTGCTGTCCACCAGAACCTACTAAGGATTTCTTAGTCTCTGGTTCAAGAAGTGGTGGCTGATGCTAAGACTGGTGAGATTAGACTCTGAATTCAGGCGTCTGCGGTCCAGCTGGGGAGGCAGGAATACGCAATTCAAACGCACGGTTGATAGTGGAAGCGCTTTTCTGGAGGTTGAGACTCAGGGAACCCAAGTTTTCAACAGGTTCATCTGGCCCAGGGGCATTACACACACACATCACTAGCATCTTTCTTGTATGAAATCTGTGGAAGAGAGAGAGAGAGAGAGAGAGAGAGAGAGAGAGAGAGAGAGAGAGAGAGAGAGAGAGATATTTCTCCTTGTATTTCTTTCACAACCCCTAAAATGCTCCCCCAATGCATACTAAGTATTTCTTGACTTGTCTGAATTTTGACAGGTGACCAGAGAGACTCCCTTTCTCTGTTACTAGCAAAAGCAACAGAAGGTCAAGCCTGGTGGCACAGGCTTGTCATCCTAGTACTTGGGAGGCTGAGACTGGAGGATTGTAGGTTCACAGCCAGCCTCAGCAACTTAGTGAGTCTTTGTTTCAAAATAAATAGATAGGCCGGGCATGATGGGGCATGCTTTGTAATCCCAGAATTGGGAGACTGAGACCAGAGGGTTACAGTTTGCAGACAGCCTCAGCTGCTTAGCAAGGGCCTTTGCAACTCAGTGAGACCCTGTTTCAAAAATAAAAAGACTGAAAATATAGGGCTGGAGGTGTAGCTTGGAGGTACAATGCTCCTGGGTTCAATCCCCAGTACTGGAAAATAACAGATAGATAGATAGATAGATAGATAGATAGATAGATAGATAGGGCTGGGGTATAGCTCAGAGGTAGAATGTCCCCGACTGGGTTCAATCCTCAGTACCACAAAAATAAACAAATAAAAATAAAAAGCTGCAAAACACGGACCATTCTCGAGCACCAGAGGCCTGTCCGGCCTGCGGGGTGAGTTGTTTCTGGCTTCTCAAATACACTGAGCACGGCTTTCCCCCACATTCCAGGTCCCCTATTTCTGTCCACCTAGAGCTGAAAACCAGGCCGTCCCCACTCCAGTGACTCAGCACTAAGTAAGTCATCAATTTCAGGTCTAAAATTAGCTGCAAAATGCAAAAAAAGAGACAATTCAGCAGAAGGAAGGTGAGTGTGAGCACGTTTTGCAGCATAAAAAAAAACTGTTCCAGGGTGGAAAGCCAGAGCGCGGGGGCAAGGGCTGCCAATTCAGGGGCAGCAAATGCCACGTTGCTTCCAACTCTATAGGAATTAATCATCGAAAGATCGGTTCCCCGCGATGTTATTTGGGGGCGATCTCTTTTATACTGGCGGACACTCTTCTGTTTAGGACTTAACTGGCTGGACAATCCCAGCATTCCAATTACAGCCTCTGGCAAAGAAGGCAGCCTGCCTGCGCACGGTGCCTCATCAATGGACTCATTTCTATCCTTGTCTCGGGCGGTCCAGATGAAAATGCTCAGGAGTTATTTAGCGTGAAATCAAAGAGCAGGAGGACGGAGGAGGGAGGCGGGGCATGCTCTCTTCTCTTCATCCCGGCCGTCCGCCCGGTGGCGGGCTGCTGGGCGCTGCCCGGCTGGAGGGCAGTGGCTCGTGACCTCGAAGGGCCCGCTTTCATGTCGGAGGACTAAGAAGATCGGAGGACCTGTGGCTTCTTCTTTTGATGGAGAGGGAAAGCTCCTCCTTGCGCCGTGCTCAGAACTCAGTGCTCGCGTCTGCTCATGGCAAGTGAGGCCTCTTGGGAACCAGTCTTCAATAAGGGCAGACAAGACAGGGGTCAGTTTCCCAATAGGTGGGTCTGCTAGTTACTTTTTGCCGTAATGATGATATATATAACCTACCAGTCCCAAATTCAGTGAAAAGCAAACATTTGTCTTTTCTCCTCCAGGATCTGTAGTGTAGGCCGGAGTCAACTCACAGTGCTATTTGGTGTCCGGATCACCAAGACCCGGTTTGCAGCAAAACCAAAGGCCAAAGAGACTGGCGGTCAAAGAGAGGGTGCTCTGGTTACATAAAGAATGGCCCCTTGAAGGGCGCATACAATGATGTTTAGAGTTGATATGATTGCGTCTTGAGGGTTGTAATCCCAGCAGTGGATACGTCTGTTGTATCTGGGTGGTGGCTGGAGAAGGCCTTGGGGATTATACATGGCTCCTCCTCCCCCTGTTCACTCTTTTGCTTCCGGCCTCCATGAACTGAGGAGCACAGCCTTGGGCCCTTCCTCTCTTCGCCTCCGACTGCCATGCCCTGAGACGGGCGGTCCCCAGCCTCACACGGACTGAGCCTAGAACTGTAAGAAAATAAATCTTTTTTCCTTTTCATCACATGCTCAGGTCTTTAGACCATGGCTGTGAGAATTCTGAGCAGTGGAGAAGAGAGAGTTTTGCTTGTGAATCAGCTCTCATCTCCACGGGGCTGAGGGGCTGCAGATAACAGGGCAGAGGCTACAAGGGCGGGGGGGATGAGCTCATAAAGGGGAGGGTGCTGAGGTCTTTTCTGGGAGTAGATGGAGGTCTTTCTTCCAGGAACTCAGGAGCCGCCTGTTCCTCCTCTCATGGTCTGGGATTGCAGCCATGGTGGCTGTAGGTGTCTTGAGGGGAAGAGAGAGATAATAGGTCAAGTCAATCTTGGTTTGTAGTTCTGGACAAGCCATTTTTCAAACGAGCAACATGTCTCCTTGCATTGCTGAGCATAACCTGACGCAAAGGTTAAGGCCGCAGAGGAGACAGACACAATATGCAGGCAGAGATGCTGGGCCATCTTGTCCTGTTTTAGTCACCCCTCCACCCAAGTGAAGAGTTGGTGCTTTGGGCAAAGGTGGCCTTCTGGTCCCTGCAGAGTAACCTAGAAGACTTATCATCCTAACCCACATGTCAGAGGCACAATCTACAGCAAACTTAGTACTTGAGAGGCTGAGATAGGAGGATCATAGGTTTGAGATCAGCCTCAGAAACTTTGCAAGAGTGTAGCTAGGAGGTAGAATACCCCTGGGTTCAATTCCCAGTACCATTAAGGAAAAAAAAAAAAAGTATTGCCTGGCTGTGTGACCTCCAAATGTAGAAATTTCCAAGTTATCTAAGAGCAAGCAAAGCTGGAGGGTTTATTTAGGGTTTTCTGCAGTAACCGTTGCATGAGACTCCACCCACACGGTGGCGTTCCGTCTGTACTTCATCTGTCTACTTAGGGGATCCTGGGCCGGGCTCTCCTGATCTGGGGTACTTTTGCACTACCACTGACTTATGAAAAATAACTTTAATTTTAAAAATAGATAAAAGCAAAAAGAAGAAAAAAAAAGAAAGTAAAAGTAAAAGCATAAAGCAAATCAAGCTGAAGATGTCTGAACTAATTTCTAAATCAGTGATGATTTTACACGTGCTCTTGAGAACTAAAAATTGCAGCTTGCTTCTTTCAGAAATGGGAGAAAATTCAGGGCCTAAGATTAACCCTGGTAATCAGCAAATACTTAGAAATTACCAGCATCGTGTTTGACGCCCAACTTTTGGAACTTCACATGCTCGGGTAGACAGGATCAAATGACTCAGAACAGAGAGAGCAAGTCCCACCTCCTGGGCGACTTCTTTTTAATGGGGCTACTCAGACGGGGTGTGGGCGGAGTCAAGCCAGACCCCGCCACATTGAGATGTGGGGATAATGAAGCCAAATAAAAAGGAGGGAATCATTTTTCATTTCTCTCTCTCTCTCTCTCTCTCTCTCTCTCTCTCTCTCTCTCTCTCTCTGTGTGTGTGTGTGTGTGTGTGATTCTGGGGGTGGAACCCAAGGGCTTTTCTACCTCCGGGCTATACTCCCAGACCTATTTTATACTTTATTTGGAAACAAGGTCTCACTGAGTTGCTGAGAGTCTCACTAAATAGCTGAGGCTGGCTTCGAACCTGTGGGATCCTCCTGTTTCAGCCTCCCAAGCCTGGGGATTACAAGCGTGCGCCACCGCGCCTGGCCATTCCTCTCTTTATATATGCTAATGCATCAGAAAATTGAGAAAAAAATTAAAGTATAATAAAAAGCTCTTCCAAAGAATTCAAGATTTGGAGAACATGGGAAGCAACTGGTGGAAGATGTAAAGAATAAAAATAATCTTTTTTGATGAAGTAGCAAAATTACATAAACCTATGCTATTTTGTGGCTGTGGCTAGGCACTCATTTTGTACTTGTACGTGTGTTGTATGCTCCACTCCACGAATCTTCCTGAATGGCGGCCATTTTACTTTATATGACCTTTTGATGACCTTTATATGACCTTCCAGATGTTAGACTTTGTTTCAAAACTGCCACCTGTCATAGGAATAAGCCAATCACTGCAGCATTGTACTTTCTTTGTCAGACTTTGTTTCTGAATTCCTGTCTTAGAAAAGAGCCAATCTTGCCGAGTTGTGGACCTGAGCCCTCACCAGCGAGGGCAAGGAACAGGATGTGGCAGGGATGAAAACCAAGCGGGGTGCCCTTGCAGTGTGCTTGCTGACCAGACTTTTTGTCGGCTGCACATCCTTCTACAGAAGTTAATTGTCTTTGGAGTCACTTTCTATTTCATGAGTTTTTATTTGTGGCTTCCCTAGACTCTGTTTCTGAAAGAGATCTAAAGAGGCAGAGGTGATGTAGTCCTTTGCTAAAGAAAGCGGGATGTATTTTTATGTCAGAATTGACCCCTGGGTGAATTTTTCTTCCTCTCCTTCCCCAGGGTTAATTGCAAGTTTCAAGTGAAGTGGATTCAACCTAGAATTCATTTCCACCTGAACCAAAAAATCTGATCAGACGGGATGGTCCCCAGGTTGCTTGAAGTCAAAGCTCTCAACAGTGTCTTAGATTCCCTAGAAAGAGAGCCTGAGACGAGGGTTTGTGTCAGGTAGGTTATTTGGGGGATGAAATCCCAAGATCTATATTTAGGGCACTGGGAAAAACAAAATCAGGAGAGCAGAAAGGCTCTCTGAACCTAGGGGCATTCTACATGCCCAGCTACATGCCCAGCCTATTTTATTTTTATTTTGAAACAGGGTCTTGCTAAGTTGCTGAGGCTGGCTTCAAACCTGCAATCCTCCTGCCTCAGCCTCCCACACCCTTAGACTTGTGTGTGTGTGTGTGTGTGTGTGTGTGTGTGTGTGTGGGTTTGGGGATGGAACCCAGGGGCGTTCGACCTCCGAGCTACACCCCCTGTCCTATTTTTTATCCTTTATTTTGAAACCGGGTCTCACTGAGTTGCAGAGGGCCTCACTAAGTAGCTGAGGCTGTCCACAAACCACGATCCTCCGGTCGTAGCCTCCCGAATGCTGGGAATACAAGCGTGCACCACCACGCCTGGCTTACCCTTAGACTTTTTAATGACATGAGCTAATAACTCTTCCTTCTGTGCAGTCAGAGCACTTTGACTAAAACACAGATGACCAAAACACTTTGACTAAAACTCAGGGAAAATCCCAGATGCTACTGACTTACTGGTTGGAGACATCAACTGTAAGACCCCACAGAGAACATCCTTTCTGGCCACACAAATGTCGCCTTTCACCTGGGGCTGATGCGCTCTTGCTCCTCCGTATTCTCGAATCCTCTAGCTTTGGCTTAGACCTCAGCGTGCCGGACGATCCCCCGAGAACGTGTACACCCAGTAGTGACTTCACGTGGTTCTGGGGATGCCACAGACTGCACCATGCCTGAAATGTATTAGCCTCTTTGTCATTTAATTTGTCCTATAAAACACAGACAAATAAATACGATGTGCATAATTATTAATGTTTGGCCAAAATGATGCATAAAAAAATAAAATCTCAATTTTTTTTGAAACTTCAAAATAGGCGTGTGTTATCTGGACTTTCCTCAAAGCCCAAAGGTTTCCTTCTTATCTATTATAAAATCAAAGGTGGTCTAGTTTAACTTTTTATTCTTCCCCAAGGATTGCCTTTCATTCCCCGCAGCCCCAGGTCTAATTAAACACATTTGGACATGATGTAACGTGTCAAGGTCTACAGCACTGCTGGAGAAACTTTATAAGAAACTATTTTCGTTTTGGCAAGATTCAGAATCCATAAACACATTCTGTTATGCGTTCTCTTACTGTTTACATATATTTTTAAAAAAATCACTGATTTTCCTTCTGTTTCAGACTTGTGTACATGTCCTTTCTAGTTCCTCTCGTAGTTTGCTGCCAGACAACAAAAATATGTTTAAAGGAAAAGATAATTCATCTCTCCTTCCCCAGTGACCTCTAAAAATGTAAAGGACAAATCAGCTCTTAGTTTATGGAACCTCTTTTTTCTTGAAGAAATACAGCGGACCTTCAACATATGCACGATGGTGTGTCTTACATAGGGGAGAAAAAGGCCGGCGGGCGTTAACCACTTTCCATTTGGGGCTGTCAGGAGCCATAAGTCAGAGAGTCAGCATGGCCACCTTCCCTGAACAGAAAGCCATCTGTCAGGCTTCTGGAAAAGGCTAGGAGTGCCACCTTTTCACTGAGGCTGGGCTTCACCTACAGTGACCTTGTGGAACTGCACACATGTGTAATAATAAAAGAAGCCCTGTGGGATCGAGATATTATATACTTTTGTGGAGCACTGTGTGTGTGTGTGTGTGTGTGTGTGTGTGTGTGTGTGTGTGTTGCTAGGGATGCAATCCAGGGCCTTGCCCATGCATATCCATACAATATATTTTTGGGGTATTATTATTATTCTGGAGAGTGTACCCAGAGGCATTCTACCCCTGAGCTCAACTTCCAGCCCTTTTCATTTTATTTATTTATTTATTTATTTATTTATTTATTTATTTATTTATTTTTGCAGTACTGGGGACAGAACACAGGGACAGGCTACCTCCAAGCTCCACCCCCAGCCCTATTTTTTATTCTTTTTTTAAATTTATTTTTATTGGTGCATTGTAACCATATATCACATTGGAATACAAGACTTGAGAGGATATACAAGCACACATCATCCAATCAGCCCTCATCCAGCCCCCATCCCATTCCTTCCCCCTCCCTTGATCCCATGCTTGTTTGGTGATTAACTTTGATACATTTGTTTATGTACCTCCTGAGTTTTAAAGAGGCTCCATCCTCCCCTATTCCATACCCTCTGATTGGTCACCTTAATTGCTTCACTATAGGGCCCTTTCTATAGCTCGACCTCTTCCTGTTGCCCCTTTCCTCCTAGTTATTTCTGATTAGGGGAAGCATCTGTTTTTTTTTTTTTTTCTGTGATATTTCTCTGTGCATGCCACGTTGCAAGTACTGATCCCACTCTTGACGGCCCCAGTAGTGGCCTGGCTACCTGGTGGACTGATCCAGACCTCGCTGGCTCAAGCAGCGGCCTTGCCTCATGGGAGGCCCCGATTCAGGTCTCGCTGGCCCCGACACCAGCCTAACCCCTCGGCTGGCTTCGATCCCAGCCTTGGTGGCCTCTGCACTGGCCTAGCCTCAAGGCAGGCTCCGATACTGGCCTCGGAGGCCTCAGTAGCGGCCTTGCCTCACGGCAGGCTCCGATGCTGGCCATTGGCCCAATGGCACCGGTCTATCCCCTTGGCAGGCTCCGATCCAGGTCTCGGAGGCCTCAGTAGCGGCCTTGTCTCATGGAAGGCTCCGATGCCAGCTGCTGGCCCCAGCACTGGCCTAACCCCTCGGCAGGCTCCGATCCCGGCCTCAGTGGCCCCAGTACCGGCCTTGCCTCACGGCAGGCTCCGATGCTGGCTGCTGGCCCCAGCATCGGCCTAACCCCTCAGCAGGCTCCGATCCTGTCCTCGGAGGCCCCAGTAGCGGCCTTGCCTCATGGCAGGCTCCGATGCTGGCCATTGGCCCCGGCACCGGCCTAACCCCTAGGCAGGCTCTTATCCCGGCCTCGGAGGCCCCAGCACTGGCCTTGCCTCATGGTAAGCTCTGATCCCGGCCTTACTGGCCTCGGCACCAGCCTAACCCCTCGTCAGGCTCCGGTCCTGGCCTCGGAGGCCTCAGTAGCAGCCTTGCCTCACGGAAGGCTCCAATGCTGGCTGCTGGCCCCAGCACTGGTTTAACCCCTCGGCAGGCTCCGATCTCGGCCTCGGAGGCCCCAGCACTGGCCTTGCCTCACGGCAGGCTCCGATCCCAGCCTCGCTGGCCCTGGTACCGGCCTAACCCCTCGGCAGGCTCCGATCCTGTCCTCGGAGGCCCCAGTAGCGGCCTTGCCTCATGGCAGGCTCCGATGCTGGCCATTGGCCCCGGCACCGGCCTAACCCCTAGGCAGGCTCTTATCCCGGCCTCTGAGGCCCCAGCACTGGCCTTGCCTCTTGGTAAGCTCTGATCCCGGCCTTACTGGCCTCGGCACCGGCCTAACCCCTCGTCAGGCTCCGGTCCTGGCCTCGGAGGCCTCAGTAGCAGCCTTGCCTCACGGAAGGCTCCAATGCCGGCTGCTGGCCCCAGCACTGGCTTAACCCCTCGGCAGGCTCCGATCTCGGCCTCGGAGGCCCCAGCACTGGCCTTGCCTCACGGCAGGCTCCGATCCCAGCCTCGCTGGCTCTGGTACCGGCCTAACCCCTCGGCAGGCTCCGATCCTGGCCTCAGAGGCCTCAGTAGCGGCCTTGCTTCACAGAAGGCTCCGATGCCGGCCGCTGGCCCCGGCATCGGCCTAACCCCTCAGCAGGCTCCGATCCCGGCCTCGGAGGCCCCAGTAGTGGCCTTGCCTCATGACAGGCTCCAATGCTGGCCATTGGCCCCAGCACCTGCCTAACCCCTCGGCAGGCTCTTTTCCCGGCCTCGGAGGCCCCAGCACCGGCCTTGCCTCATGGCAGGCTCCGATGCCAGCCTCGCTGGCCCCAGCACCAGCCTAACCCCTCAGCAGGCTCCAATCCTGGCCTCGGAGGCCCCAGTAGTGGCCTTGCCTCATGACAGGCTCCAATGCTGGCCATTGGCCCTGGCACCGGCCTAACCACTCGGCAGGCTCTTATCCTGGCCTCGGAGGCCCCAGCACTGGCCTTGCCTCATGGCAGGCTCTGATGCCAGCCTCGCTGGCCCCAGCACCAGCCTAACCCCTCAGCAGGCTCCAATCCTGGCCTCAGAGGCCCCAGTAGTGGCCTTGCCTCATGACAGGCTCCAATGCTGGCCACTGGCCCCGGCACCGGCCTAACCACTCGGCAGGCTCTTATCCTGGCCTCGGAGGCCCCAGCACCGGCCTTGCCTCATGGCAGGCTCCGATGCCGGCCTCGCTGGCCCCAGCACCAGCCTAACCCCTCAGCAGGCTCCAATCCTGGCCTCGGAGGCCTCAGTAGTGTCCTTGCCTCACGGAAGGCTCTGATGCTGGCCGCTGGCCCTGGCACCAGCCTAACCCCTCGGCAGGCTCTGATCCTGGCCTCAGAGGCCTCAGCACCGGCCTTGCCTCATGGTAAGCTCTGATCCTGGCCTTGCTGGCCTCGGCACTGGCCTAACCCCTCGGCATGCTCCGATCCTGGCCTCGAAGGCCCCAGCACCGGCTTTGCCTCAAGGTAGGCTCTGATCCTGGCCTCACTGGCCCCAGCATTGGCCTAACCCCTTGGCCAGCTCGGATCCTGGCCTTGGAGGCCCCAGTAATGGCCTTGCCTCACGGCAGGCTCCGATGTCAGCCATTGGCCCCGGCACTGGCCTAACCCCTCGGCAGGCTCCAATCCCGGCCTCGGAGGCTCCAGCACCAGCCTTGCCTCACAGCAGGCTCCAATCCCGGCCTTGCTGGCCCCGGCACTGGCCTCACCCCTCTGCAGGCTCCAATCCGAGCACCCTCTTCGCCCAGCCATTTGTCGAGGGTGCGTTGTGGTAGCATTCTGCCTCTGGGGTTGTTACTTCAAAGGTTCCAGGTGTAATGCATCAGATCTCTGCCTCCCCTGAGTACTTGCCGCTGCCATTGCCACTGCCTCCACCATTTCAAATCTTTCCCAAGCTCTTTTTTCCACTCTGAATGTTGTCCAGCATGCATGACGGTAGCATTTGACATTTGGTATAATTTCTCCAAAAAAAATGTTGGTAGGATCCCATTTCTGCTTCTCCTGAATACAAGTCTCCACCGCCACCACAGAGACCTCTTTCAACACCGCCTTTCTCCTTGGTCTCCGCTAACCTCACTCCTTACAGGTGATGTCCAAGATTCTTAACAATGTAGAGAAGAAGCAGTCCTCCTTCACGGGGAATTTTTCCAAAAGCTCCAGTTCATTTGAATAAGTTTTGTCTGCATCTCCAGTATCCTGGCATCTGCCTCGGCCTTCTTGACCCCTCTCCGATATTTTTCTTTTTTCTTTTTCTTTTCCTTTTTTTGTTTAATAAGAGAAGACAGTATGTGTTGTTTGAGGAGGTAGTGGGATCAGGCACTCAGTAGCACTGTGACCCCGCTTGGTTTCCCCGGGGGTCCTGCATGCTCCACACGACTCCACCTGGGGCCCAGAGTCCTGCAACCTGGGCCCCGGCTCTTCCAGGGGCCCGGCGTGCCCTGCCCGACCCCTGCCCGGGACCCAGGGTCTGAGGACCGGGCCCGGTTTCTCCATGGGTCTGGCGCGGTCTGGCCCAGGGCCCAGAGTCCTGTGACCCGGACCCCGGCTGTTCCGGGGTCCGGCGTACCCCGCCCGACCCCTGCCCGGGATTCAGGTTCTCTTTATTCTTTATTTTGAAACAGGGTCTCACTGAGTTGCAGAGGGCCTCAGAAAGTAGCTGAGACTGTCCATGAACCGCAGACCTCCTGTCTTAGCCTCCCGAATGCTGAGATTACAAGCGTGTGCCACCACGCCCAGGTTTATTTTTTGTTTTGAAACAGGATCTTGTTAGGTGGCTGAGTCTTGCTAAGCGGCTGAACCTCCTGTCTCAGCCTCCCAAGTACTGATATCAGACGCCTGGGCTTCCATGCCTGGCTGGGTTTAATTATTGTCAGCCAGGAGTATACACAAGTATCCTGCAGCCAGGGACCTGGAATCTTCCCCAGAGGCTGCCTTTCCTTCCTAGATGGGCTCAGGAAGTGTCTCAGAGGCCCTCCATCAGCCATGCAGGAGGAGCATGAGCACTCACCTCCTCTGCCTTTGGGATGCACGGGGTGGCTGGGCATGGGGGCCGGCGGGCTCAGGTAAGCTAGGTGAGTGCAGGGTCCATGAGCCGCTCCTCCCAGCGCCGGAACCCCAAGCCAAGAGAACCTGTGTGCACCACACGGGACTCGCTCCCTCCGTGGGTCTCCCCCGGCTGCGTCAGGTGGATGGATGAGCAGCTGGCAGAGCCGAGGTCGCCTCACTTGGGGTGGGGTTCCAGGAGGAGCAGTGGGTACGGGGAGGTGGACTTCCTCACCTTCGCAGCCAGGACTGGTGCCGCCCAGGGAGGGAGGTCGATGTCACAGTGGCTCGCTCAGACGCGCCTGCAGGCCAAGACCTTCACGTTCAAAGAGAAATCCGCACTGATGAAATTTTCATTAAAGACGCACCACCCCTTCCCGCCTCTTGTCATCTGTGGCTTCGGGAATCAGGCTAATTGGGGCTTGATTACCCGGCGATCTGAAGATCGGGGTATTCTTAAACATTTAGACAAGCGAGGTCTCCCCTCCTCTCCCAGCCGGAGCACGAGGGGCTCCGCTAACGATGGCGACGAAGTCGGGGCGTCGCGCCAATTAGAGAGCTACCTGCAGTGCGAGGAGAGTCGCCCCCTCCGCCTTCCACGGAATTAGCTGCGTGGCTACGGGACGCGCCATTTAATCGACAGAATGCACCAAAAGAAGATATTCCCTCCTTGACCCTGTTTTACAACCAAGAAGCTGTGTGTGCCTGACCAGGCGCCTCCTGTCACCCCATCTGTAGTGTTAGGAGGGATGGACCAAATGTCACTTAAACATGGTGGTCGGTGGGGTGGATCCGCGCACAGGGAGCTCTGTCTGCAAACTGGTTTATCTGTTGTTGTTGTTGAAAATAGATGGCTGATCACAGGACTGTTGTGTATATATACACCATGTTCCATATACACACAATGGAACATTACTCAGCCATAAAGAAGAACAGATAATGTCATTTGCAGGAAGATGAATGCAACTTGAGAAAATTAAGCGACCTGAGATTAACTGGTCTCAAAAACCGAAAAGTTGTATGTTTTCTTTGATATGGGGAAGCTAGATAGAAATCTGAAACAGGGTGATATCCAGTAGAATGGCAGGGACTCCAGTGGGACAACAGGGCTGAGGAGAGAGAGGACGGGGGACTGAGATAGAGCATGGAACCGTGAACAATGCTAGGTACGTTCACAAAGTTGCCCTAGGTACGTTCACAAAGTTGCCATTTCCGATGTCAAAGACATGAGCAGGGAGGGGCAGGGAGAGGGCTGGGACTCTGAGGAGAGTGTTCCAGGAGCTGTGTGTGTGTGTGTGTGTGTGTGTGTGTGTGTGTGTGTGTTTCTATCACTCGATGCCCCAGTACCATCTACGATTACACTGCACCCAATAGAGGTATTTAAAAAAGAAAAAATAAGCTGGGCGTGGCAGTGCACCCTTATAATCCCAGCGCTTGGGAGGCTGAGACAGGAGGATCACACAGGTTCGAAGCCATCCTCAGCTACTGAGTGAGGCTCTCAGCAACTTAGTGAGACCCTGTTTCCAAATAAAGTGTTTAAAAAAATGGTCTGGGAGAATAGCGCAGAGGTAGAAAAGCCCCTGGGTTCCACCCCCAGTACC
Source organism: Muscardinus avellanarius (assembly GCF_963383645.1). Classification (NCBI taxonomy): domain Eukaryota; kingdom Metazoa; phylum Chordata; class Mammalia; order Rodentia; family Gliridae; genus Muscardinus; species Muscardinus avellanarius. The sequence continues at coordinate 32,060,366 of NC_137805.1, forward strand.
ACCAAAAAATAAATAAATTTATTTTTAATGGATACCTAAAAATATAAAATTGTCTGTATTCATGAGGTTAGGTATTCATTTCATGAACACCACAGTCTCCTAGTGTTATTGATCCCAGGTTTCATGAACTTTAACTTAATAACTTCCCCAAATATCCCACGAAGTAGGTGCTCATATCATTCCTACTTTACAGAAGGGGAAATCTCTGAGCAGTAGGTGTGAGACAGATAACCTGTGGTGGGTCCCTGTTAGGCAGGAGTGAAGGCCGACTACGAACCCAGCCAGTCTGAGTTAGAATCTATGCTGTATCATCTCAGCTACAATTTCTCAAAAAAAATTTTTTTTTCATTACTGATTTTTTTCTAAGCAATGCTTCAACAGTAATTAGGTACCAATTTTTTAAAAATGTTTCTGTTTTGCTCCAAAAAGTAGAAATGGCACATTAAAAAACTGGAAGCTCTGTATAGGTAGCTCCCCAAGGGTTCGCTCTTCCCTGGAAAATTGCCACGTTGCGCTGCCAGGAGGCCGTAACAGCTAATGTAATGTAGTGTTTGTCTGTGAGGAGAGATGGCAGCCTTTAAAAAGAGAACCACATTCTCCAAAAAGACTAACCACGTATAAATATCAATAGGCTGGAAGCGGGTGGGAAAATCCTGTTTGAAAGCATCAGAAAGCAACTGAGGTTGCCAGGACTGGAGGGACCAAGGCCCAGGGAGCAGGGGACACGCTGAAGAAAGCCCTTCATTCTCCGCTTCATTTCCTGTGGAGGAATCTGCCAACTTGCGGATGGAAAGGAGCCAAGAGTTACAGGAATGGAGAACTTTTCAGTGAGTTCGTGGATCTGGAGACATAAAACTGGAAGTTCAGGACTAACGTAGCCGGTGTTCAAGGGTCCAGTACTGCTGGGACAATGGACTCCCTGGGAGTGAATCTAATTTTCTGTAGTGCCTCCCCCCGGGGGCATTCCCTCATTCCTAAGCTGCATAGATAGTCTTCTGAAGCCAAGTAGAAAGTGTACAGCTGAGGAGAAAAAACTAAATAACATTGACCCCAATGTCATGATGTTCTAAGAGCAATATTTGGAGTGCAGGAATTGATTCCTAAGCAAGCGGAGCCATGGAGAATGCATGGGGATAGCTCTTCATCCCTCGAAGACTTCATCTAGAGAAGGAACGTGAAACCAGAACAAGCCACACCTCAGAAAGATAAAAATTATATTGTATTATTATAATCACAGTGATCTATACTCAGTACAGTGGCTGTCAGGGGAAATTTTTTTTTTCTTGTGGAAAGGTAATGTTATCAGAGACGAAATATTTTTTAGAAAGAGCTGGCACTCATAAAAATATTATGAAGCATATCAGATAGTGTTTAGTAACCCCCAAACATAAGAAAAAAAACCCCAGAGGTTGGTTAATGAAGTTATTAGAGATCATTTAAAAAATATCTGTTATTAACATGTTCAACAAAAAGATGAAATGATGAGGAATTTTATTTGAGAAACCTAAAAAAGAATAACACGAAGAGTTGCTAACTCAAAAGCACAAATAAAATCGAAAACAAATAAAACAAATAAATGAAAACAAAATCGAAAAATAGAATAATTTAACAGCATATTAGACGAAGACAGGTTTGTTGAAGATATAGAGAAGGAACCATGGAGACCAAAAAAAAAAAAAAAAAACCCTGCATATACACAAAAGAGCGTTAGACAAAAAGGTCTAACAGAGAGTAACAACTCCTCAAGAGAGAAGAAAAGGAAAATCAGGCAGAAATGTTGTACATATAATCATAGCTAAGAGTTCTCCAAAGTGGATGAGAGACATTGTCAGAGAACCAAGAACCCCTATGAGATACAGAAATGTAGCTTTGGTCACATATGGAAAAGCTGCTGCGAAGGACAGACATTGTCTCTAAAAGGAGGATCAGTAAGAAACACAGTCAACTCCTCAGCAGGAACAATGGGACCACAGGACAATGGAATCACATACTATCCTGAGAGGAAACAACTACCAATATAAGCATGCATTCTGTTAACACTGCTCCTTGAAAGTGAGTAAGAAGTACCCGCTTCTGAATAAGCACAACCAGATACTTCATGGCCAGCAGATCTGGATTACAATCAACACTAAGTGGAGTTTTTCAGGCAGAAGGAAAAATGATTTGAAATGGAAAACTGCAGGGGGAAGGAAGAGCAATAGAAAAGAGGGACATATGGGAAACCTAAATTACCCACGAGTGCACAATGCTGCAGTAAGAATTAGCTTTAGAAGTTGGTGATTGTCTTCCCAGCATTCGGGAGGCTGAGACAGGAGGATTGCAGTTCGTGGACAGCCTCAGCTGCTTAGCGAGGCCCTCTGCAACTCAGTGAGACCCTGTTTCAAAATAAAGAATAAAAAATAGGGCCAGGGGTGTAGCTTGGAGGTAGAAGGTCCCTGGGTTCCATCCCTAGTGCTGCCAAAAAAAAAAAAAAAAAAAGAAAGAACAAAACAAAAGAAAGAAGAAAGAAATAATTAAATTATTTGGCAAGATTAATAAAAAACCAGAAGTAGTTTTAATCATTTTTAAAGAATTATATCCACTGTAAAAAGGGTAAAGTTGTAATTCAGATAGACTCTAATAAGCCATATATATATATATATATATATATATATATATATATATATATTGTCATCAGCAGTATTATACTAAGGAATAATAGAAAATAAAATAGATCACTCAATGGAAGATTATAATATAGAATAATTTTTAAAACACTTGATGCACACACCTGTAATCTCAGCATTTGGGAGGCTGAGACAGGAGGATTGTAGGTTTTGGCCAGCTTCAGCTACTTAGTGAGGTCCTCTGAAACTTAGTGAGATCCTGTTTCAAAATAAAGAATAATAATTAAAAAAAAAGGGCCAGGCATGGTGGTGCACACTTGTAATCCCATCGTTCAGGAGGCAGAGACGGGAGGATCACAGTTCGTGGACAGCCTCAGCTACTACTGAGTGAGGCCCTTCACAACTCAGTGGGACCCTGTTTCAAACATAAAAAGGACTAAAAAATACAGCTGGGGTGTAGCTTGGAGGTAGAATGTTCCTGGTTTCCATCCCCAGTACCACAAAAAAAATAATAAAAATAAAAATAGGGCTGGGGTGTAGCTCAGAAGTAGAATGCCCACAGGTTTAATCCTTAGTGCACCAAAACAAAACAAAACAAAACAAAACAAAACAAAAACAAAAAAACAACCACCACCACAACAACGAAATCTTGATCAAGCCAGGTACGGTGGTGCAGACCTGTAATCACTGGACTTGGGAGGCTGAGACAAGAAGATTGCAGGCTCATGGACAGCCTCAGAAATATAGTGAGATTCTCAGCAACCTAGGAAGATTCTGTTTCAAAACAAAACAAAACAAAATTAAAAGGGCTGGGGGCATAGCTTGGAGGTAGAATGCCCCTGGGTTCAATTTCCAGTATCACAAACACAGCAAAACACTTGCTCAATCAATAGAAATAAGGCAGGAAAGGACATTAAAAACAGATGAAATTTAGAAACAATCCTAAGGAAAGTTTTAATCATGGAAAGAATTACACTAAATGTAAACAGATTAAATTTTAAAAGAGAAGGCCCAGTCTCATTGATTCATCAGGTGTGTTTTTCATCTATCGCAAAATTGTTTCAATGGTAGATATACTCATAAGTCACCCGAGGAGCTAGAAAAGATGTTTGCCTCCCGGCCCAGCTTCTCTGGTGGGGGTTGGAGTGAGAACCTAAAATTTAATGAGCTCCAGATCTATCTGAGAGACAATAACTTATTGTATGGAAGGGGAAGAGAGAGACTGGAGCCATGATTTGAAAATATATAGCTTAGTTGTTATGGGCTCAGAGCTTAACAAGGGTTAAGGGTTAGATACAAGTATACAATCAATGCAATGCAAGAAATTGTAAAATAACCCCGTTCAGGGAGAGACCTTTGCCCCTCTGCAAACGGCCTGGCCAGAGCCATTAGAGGTCTTCCTGAATCTTAATTAATTAGGTCTCTGCAGCTTGGGAGCAGACCAGCTGGGGTCAGGGATCCAAAGGAAGGCAGGGATCCTCTAAACACTGGTGTGTTTGCTTATTTTTGCAGCTGGAGCAAAGAAAATTAAAACAGGGCTGGAGCCCAGCGGGGAGAAGGAGCCATGTGCAGATCTGCTGGGTTCCGTGTCGCCCGGGACATGGTCGCGCCAGTCAGGCTCCTGAAGCCAAGGCCTTTGGGACACAGGATGCAGTGTTGGGGGCTGCGGGGAAGGGCGGGACTGCAGGGGCAGGGGCAGCAGGCTGGTGTCCTGGCTACGGGTGGGAGGGCTGAGCCAGCCTGGGGGTGCTTGGAAGGTCCTTGTGACCTTCTGGACCCATAGAGCTGCTGCACAGGCCTGTCCTGCCTCAGGCCATGTGGGTGACAGGTTCAGGGCTCTGATTTCTCCTGGAAGCCTGAAGGGTTGGGGAAGGCAGAGAGAGCTCTCAGCCCTGTGGCCCAGGGTCCTAGGTTCTGTCTAGGGAGGTGCTGGTGGCCATGAATCTGGGCATACCAGCTTTGCTTACGCTACCAAATTTAAAAACGTAAGAAAGAAAGAGAGAGAGAAAGAAAGAAAGAAAGAAAGAAAGAAAGAAAGAAAGAAAGAAAGAAAGAAAGAAGAAAAGAAAGAGAAATAGAGATGGCTATGGGTAGCTTTCTCCTTTTGCCATTTTTGGAATTTTACAACTAATTTTTATGACAACGCTAACAGATGGTTATACTTTCTGGGCCCTCGAAGTGTTTAGAAGAATTATTTTTAAGAGACGCAGCACTGGGAACACCATCGTGAATTCATAAAGATCCAGGAGGAGGAGGAAACCCTGAAATCTGAAGGGAGAAGGTGCTGATCTGGACAGAGCCTGAGGACTGAGGTCACCCGGGAGCCAGCATGGGCAGCACCCACATTGCTCTTGCAAATGCACAGTGGGCGGCAGGGCAGGGCTGGGACAGAGTGGGGACGCTGCAGACCTCCAGGGCCACGGAGACAGCGCTTGACCTTTCTCTGGAAGTTGCAGGAGGAAGAGGTTTCCCCCAAACGGTGGGCGGATTGAGGCGGGACGCCGTAGGGCCCCAGACACAGGCTTGAGGAGTCCCCAGGCAGGGGACTGCGGGTGGAAGCTCGGAAGCAGAGCCTGGAAGCAGCCTGACCCTCAGCTTCTGCCATAAGAACAAATCAGTCCCCTGCCAGAGGGTGGGTGCTATTGAGAGGGGACTGAGAGGCAGGGCAGAGACGTTAGCGATGGCTACTGATAGCTACGTGGAAAGTCCAGAAAATGGGAGAAACTCATTTATTTCTGGGGGGAAAATGGAGCCTAGAAGGAAGACAGTGCAGCTCACACCTGAGGGGTGGGCCGTGAGCGTGTACCACACACTCGTGTGCAGCCGCACGTCGCCTGGATTCATGCACTGCGCTGGGGCCAGGGGACTGTGTCAGGGGGAGAACGCCACAGCCAGACAGCAGGCGAGGTCTAAACCAATAGCACCAGAGACCTGTTATTTAGCAACGTAGAAACAGAACGCCCTAGAGCTAAGTGAATTAACAAAGTTGGGGGTTCTGGAGAGCAGAAATCAGGGGCGGGAGGTGGTGCCAGCCTGCAGCTCTCACTGAGAGCATCCTCACCCCGGGGCGTGGTCCTTGGTCTCTTTCCTCTCTGCTGTGCGGAGCAGGTCGCTTCTATTATTTGATCCTCCGCTAGATGAGAGGTGGACGGCATCAGCTCTGTTCCTTCCGTTCTGTTTAGCCTGACTAGGCGGTATTTTTCAATTTTGGGTATTGTGTTTCTCCAGGTCTAAAATTTCCACTTGGTCCTCCATAATATTTTCCTTCCTTCCTTCCTTCCTTCCTTCCTTCCTTCCTTCCTTCCTCCTTTCTTCCCCTCCCTCCCTTCCTTCCTTCCTTCCTTTTCCTTCCTTCCTCCCTTCCTTCCTTCCTTCCTTTTCCTTCCTTCCTTCCTTTTCCTTCCTTCCTTCCTTTTCCTTCCTTCCTTCCTTCCTTCCTTCCTTCCTTCCTTCCTTCCTTCCTCCTTCCTTCCCCTTCCTTCCTTCCTTCCTCCTTTCTTCCTTCCTTCCTTCCTTCCTTCCTTCCTTCCTTCCTTCCTTCCTTCCTTCTCCTTCCTTCCTTCCTTCCTTCCTTCCTTCCTTCCTTCCTTCCTTCCTCTCTCTTTCTTCTTTCTTTCTCTTTCTTCTATCTTCTTTTAATGAAACTTCCCAACCCCTTGCTGCATGCTTTTGTGTGAGAAGCCCAACCCCGGTGTTGTCTTGGATTTGGCCTCGGTTGGCTGTCTTTTTCCACTGGAGCTAAACTTCCCTGGTTCTTGGTTAGATGATTCCAGTGGACCCTTTGACGTGTTGTTATGCTACAAGTCTCTGGATCTTAACTGTTAGGACCTCAAACAAAATGACTCCATCTTGGCCAGACACTCCCAAGTCCTGCCGGGTCCACCCTCCCCTCTGCTTCCTGAAACCTCCCACTGTCTTGCCTAAGACTTGCCCATAAGCCCCTAGCTCGTCACACGCCTCTGCTTACAGGAGAGCCTCATTACCCCGCTCAACCCGATGTAACCAGCTTCCCTTGGCGATGGTTAGCCCACGCTCTCCCTGCCCTGTAGCATGTCCCCTTAGCAGCCTCCCTTGGCAATAGCTAAGTAGCCCACTCCCCTCCCTGTAGAATCTCTCCTTAAACAACCTACATAAACTTCTAGTCTATGCCGGGTGTGGTGGCCCACGTTGTCATCCCCGCGCTTGGGAGGCGGAGACAGGAGGATCCCGCTGGTTCAAAGCCAGCCTCGGTGGCTTAGGAGACCCTGTTTCCAAATAAAAAATATAAAAAAAAATAGGTCTGAGAGTGTAACCCGGAGGTAGAAGGGTTTCCAGGAACCCCAGTACCACCAAAAATAAATAAATAAATAAATAAATAAATAAATAAATAAATAAATAAATAAAAATAAACTTCTAGTCTGTAAGTGAACATGGGCTCTAGCCTTTCCTGGAGACGCCTCTGTAGGTTTTATCCCTATAAAGCCCATACTGCCATCAAGCCATCTCCTGCCTCCTTCCTCCCCAAACCTGTCATTACCTAAATCTTTGGGGATGGGGAACCTCCTTTTTCCCATGCCGGTGGGGAAGAACAGTGCCTGGCTGTGGCTGGGTTGGGGGCCAGAGTTCTAGGTCTCTGAGGATGGAGGGACCTTCAGTGCTGCTGGACACCGTCGGGGCTCAGCTAAGTCTCTGCTGGCAGCTCCGTGGCTCGGAGGTGCAGGGGCATCTCCTAGGGCTCCCTGCAGGGTCTGCCCTGACAACACGGAGTGGGGGCTGGTGCCATTGGGCGGGGTGGGGTCTGGGCTCCCCACCATGCTTTTCCTTCTACCAACAGCTGGGGCTTGGAACAGGGCTTGCCAGGTGGGTGAGGCAGGGCTAAGGGTTGTCTGGAGGGAGGTGTTTATTGTCTACAAGTTTCTGTCTTGCAAGTCTGCCCCACTTCTGGATGATTCAGCGAATGGAAGCAACTTTTCTGAAGATATTCTTATTGTCTCTGCCCCCCCCCCCACTACACGGTGCTCTCCTGTCCTGGGCCCCCATCCATCTGCCTTTGACCCCCACCCCCCAGAGCTCTGTGTCCCTTTACTGATTAGCTGTTAGCAGACTTGCCCAGGGGCTGATTTCAGGGTATCAGGTTAGCTTTATTTAGAAGACTATGGAAACATGTGTCTACTCCGTCTGGCCAGAAAGGAAAGTTGGAACACACTTGGGTCCATCTTTTGCCTCCTTCTGAAGGGATGCCCCTGGGTGGTTCTCCCTTCCCGTGGGTGGCCCAGCTCTGAGGTCCAGGAACCCTACTGCTTCACCCTCAGGATCCCAGCGCTGCTGGGGGCTTCCCCGGGCCTCAGCCACTGCCCATCCCAACCCCCTTCGGCCACCTGCAGAATTCTTTCAGATTGGAGTGCCTTCTCTTTTCCCGCCTGGACCCTGATTTACACAAAATCTGTGACTATTCTTATTTTAATTTGATAGCTATTACCGGGGTGCCCATCAGAATACCTGCACCTATCGTCTAGTGAGACGGATAGGGGTATCTGTTTACCCGCAGCTTGGCAAGCCCTGCCTCGCTCATCTGATAAGTGCATTGAATAGCCCGTTTTAATTTGCCTAATTAAAAATCAAATTCTCATCTTTTTGTGTGTCTATTGGCTATTTGCATTTCTCTTCTGTAAATTATCCCTTCATATCCTTTATCCGCTTTTCTATCAAATTATTTGTATTTTTCTTATTCTCTTGTAGCATATTAAATTAATCCTTTGTTGCCCATGAGCTGGGTAGTACTTCCTTGTCTTGGTTTCCGCAGTGCTTTGTTAGGCAGAAGTTGGAAGTTTTGATGCATTCAACTTTGAGAGAAACCTGACCCTAATAGGATTCGGAACAGAAAATGCATCAGCAGGAAGTGAAGACACAGTCCTGTGATTCTAGTACCTGGGAGGCTGAGACAGGAGGATGCAGGTTCAAGGTCAGCCTCGGTAACTTAGCAACAAGACTTTCAGCAACTTAGAACCTGTTTCAAAATAAAATATCAACTAGGCCTGGGGGTGTAGCTCAGAGGAAGAATGCCCTTGGATTCAGTCCCCAGTACCCCCACCCCCAGCACACAAATTCACAGGCTCACGTGACTTCCAGACAGGTGTATTTAGGGGATCGTACGGTGCCACGGGGATCTGGTTTCTGCTCCTTAAGATGGTGCCATTTCAGGGCTCAGTAAGTAGACTCAGGCTCCCAGGAGTTCTATTTATCAGGCTGAATCTAAGTAACCACGTCTTGCCTGGAAGTGGCTTAATTATGAAGTTCTGTTTTTCACACAAAAAGCCCAGAGGCTCTCGGGGTGATTCAGTAACTCTAAATGTCAGAGCTCTGAGTATCTTTCTTCTTCTCTTCCTGGTGAAAAATGACTGGCGCCTCTTGGTTTTACCAGGACCCTCCTGTTCCCACCTGTGCCCCCCACAGCTGCTCCCTCATCTCCATGTGACTGTATCCCCACCGCAAAGGAGCGTGGGAAAGCCAAGACCAGAGGTGTGGCCTCCAGACCCGGGACTGGGGGGGCAGAGGGTCCGCAGATTGACTTCCAATGGCATCTGGTCCGAGCATCCTTGATCTCCCCCTGCTGCGCTTGCGCCGGTCACCTGCTCATCCTGGACCACTTCCGGGTCTGGGGGATTTGCCAGCTGATTGGCCAGACCTGGTCACATGCTCCACCCTCAGCCCCCCCCCCCCCCATGAAGCTTGCCCAGAGTCCCCTGCATGGATGGAGGGGGAGAGGGATCGCTTATTTATCAGCGTATGATGAGCAGAAGATGCAGAAATGGAGGCCAGCACGCCGCATTAGGAGTTCAGACTAGAGAAGCCGCTTAAACGCGCAACGATCATTACTGGTGTCAGGCTGATCTCTAAGGCAGGAGCTCTGGCTCGTGCTGGGCAGACGCTGGTTCTCCTGCCATTCCTCCCATTCCTCTTGCCGGGGAACCGTGACAGGGACTCGCAAAGGAGCTATTTCTACTCGTCTGGACTGTCCAGGCCTCCCCACCCCCAGCCATGCCTGTAATTACCTGCTTAGAAATGACAGCAAGCCAGGCATGGTGGCGCACACTTGTAATCCCAGCATTCGGGAGGCTGAGACAGGAGGATTGCTGTTCCTGGCCAGCCTCAGCTACTACTTAGTGAGGCCCTTTGCAACTCCGTGAGAGCCTGTTTCAAAATAAAGAATAAAAAATAGGGCTGGGGGTATCGCCCGGAGGTAAAATGCCCCTGGGTTCCATCCCCAGTACTGCAAAAAAAAAAAAAAAAAAAAAGGGGGGGGGGCAGTGAGAATCTGAGGAATCCTAGCCGACCACATCACACTGGCCAAGCTGAGTGCCCAGCAAGCCGCAGGGACACCTCAGGATCTCACTGGCTATACCCCGGAGGAGCTGGCGTCATCGCCAGGTTAAGGAAGACCCCCGACCTCCATTCACGGTCCCGTTGCTGCGGGTCTCACCGGAAGCTGGCTAGTTTGGGCTTTAGCTCCCCTCCTACCTACCCCGTACCAGCTTGTGAGGGATTGGAGGGAGGGCCAGGATCGACTCGGCTCAGATCCTGGCGGTCTGTGGCTTGCAGCCTGAAAATTACTCTGCAGTTTGTCTACCGCACATCCTGTGGCCCAGAAGGAGATAAAACGGGCCTCCAATGGCCCCGAGGCAGGACGGCTCCTCACTGGCCCCACTCACTGGCCAGGAGGGGCGGGAGTGTGTCCAGGGCCGCACAGCTGGAGGGAGGGCAGCTGGGCCCCAGCCGTCCTTGACCCCAGCTCCGCAGCACGCACCCGCCCGCACGTCCCTTCATCACCCTCCAAGAACCAGCAGAGCTGGTGAGCTCGCCGGCCACCCCAGCTCGATTTTCACCGTGGGACATCCGTGTTAACTGTCTTTATTACCAGGCCCTGGGGTAGGACCCTGCTTGAGCAGCTGGGAGAGGCCATGGCAAGGTGAAGGGAGGAGCCAAAGTGTGCAGAGAGTGGAGAGCGGGGAGCCCGGCCAGGCAGGCCTCTTGGGCCATTGTGAGGATGTGAGTTTTATCTGAGCGAGGCTGCGAGGGGTCTGTGGAGAGGTTAGGGCAGAGAAGTATGTGGTCTGATTTATACTTGACAGGACCACTCTGATCATTTTGTTAAAATACAGAGTCGGGGATGAAGCCAGGTTAGGGGCTGATGAATCTTGGTGCCAGCCAGGACTGCCCTGGCAGCAGCAGGGGTGGAAGATGTGGGGGGCGCTAGCTATGTCTTTCAGATGGCACCAAGAGTTGGTTCCAAGTGGATTGGGCATGGTACGCATGTGCAACAGAACTGCTGGTCTTGTGATGGTGTCAAGGTTGCTGATCTGAGCAATTGGAGAGAGAGAGAGAGAGAGAGAGAGAGAGAGAGAGAGAGAGAGAATGAGAAGAGTGTGTGTGTGTGTGTTCCTGGAGATTGAGCCCAGGGACTTTCTACCTCCAAGCTACACTCCCAGCCCTCTTATTTTATTTTATTTTTTGTTTGAAAACAGGGTCTCTCTAGGTTGCTGAGAGTCTAAGTTGCCGAGGCTGGCCTCGAACCCGTGATTTTGAGCTGTGGGTCCGGCCTGGGTTTATCAAATGTAGACAGATTTCCGACGCGTGAGTTCTGTGTTTGAGGAAGTAAAGGTGGGCACCCTCTCCTGCCTCGTGGTTTCTGTAAGAACACAAACAAAACGCCTACTTACGCGTCACTGATGCCAGATGGGCACTGGTCCCATACGGATCCCAGACTGTTATCTTTCACTTAAGACAACACGAACGAGAACGGGCCATCTCCTCCAACATCGCCAGAACCTTTTCAGCTACTGGTTCCTGAAATACAACAGCAGCAGCTGCCGCTGCAAAGCAAGAGAACTGGCCACTACCATTTGTGGAAACTCACACAAACAGGCCAGGAACGGTCCTGCCTAATCGACCTCCACCTGAGTTAGATACAAGATAGATGAGCCGGGATCAGGCCATCGCACAGCAGAAGGAGTTGCAGAGTCTGATGGATTAATAAGGTGCAGAAGCACATGTTCTGCAGATATTAGCTCTTAGGGACGCGCCTTCCTCTCGCTGCGTTCTGGGTATGAAATCCAGTATTATTCTAGGAAGGGAAACAAGGCCCTTGCTGTCGGATGGCGAGGTGCACCGCGCTTCAGTGGTCTCCGCGGCAGTCTCACACCCACCTGGTGTGCTCGGGAAGGCAAGAGAAATTGCCTCTCCACTTTCCCTCCTGCAGCAAGTTCCGGAAAGCAGGAAGCTTTGGTGGGCTGAGCCCGTGTGCACGCCATCGAGTGAGGAGGTCATAGTGTTCTGTATCTTTCCAAAATAACTGGACAACTAATAAAGGCAATAAACCCAACCGGGTGCAGTGGCGCGTGCTTGTAATCTAGTACTTGGGAGGATGAGACGGGAGGATCACAGGCTGGAGGCAGCCTCAGCAGCTTAGCGAGACTATGTTTCAAGATTAAAAAAAATAAGGGTGGGGTGTAGCTCAGAGGTAGAATGTTCCTGGGTTAAATATCCAGTACGAATAATAATAATAATAATAATAATAATAATAATAATAATAATAATAATAATACAATAACAACAAATGCATTTAGTGTTCCAGCCAGAAATCCCTCTCCTACAGATTTATTTGCAGGCATTTGCCTTCAAATCCTTATGAACAAAGTTCTCTATCACAACATTGTTTGTGTGAATTAAAGACAGCAAATAATCCAAGCATCCCTCTCTAGGAAGGTGGTTAAAAATAAGACCAAAAAACAAACAAAAATTAGGGGGTATGTACACACGGAACAGTACTGAGATGAATAAGATACATGGAATAATTATGGTTGAACATATACGAGGTCTAGTATGCCATTTAAAAGCAAGGCGCACAGCAGTATTAGAGGATGTTGCTTTTTCGTAGAAACAGGAAGAAGGTAAAGTAACCCATATTTATACTGCTTGTGTTTTCATGAAGAAGAAACAGAGGCTACATTGGAAAAGAAAACTGCGTTTATCTCAGTGGGGGTTGAAGGGCTCTGAGTGGGAGCCCAGTACATGCATCCTTTTATGCTACTGTGATTTTTAAGCCTTCTGAATATATTTGCTAGTGGAAACTTTGGCAGGTGGTTTATAAATGCCCCCCAACACACACACATATATATACACACATAGGCAGGCACACACACACACACACACACACACACACACACACGCGCGCGCGCGCACTTTGGAGCCAAGAGTACCGTTAGGACCACAGATCTGCCAGGGTTAGCAGGCGGCAGAGCCAGGGATGCCCGTGCACGTTCACCAGTCTGGAAGCGAAGGACGCAGTGACCATCCTGTGTTCCCCGGATGATGCTGGTGGCCGATGCTCTTGACCAGCCCCACAGCATGGTCCAGACAGCCAGGAAATCCAGTGGGACTTCACTAGAGGGCCTGGGGAGCAGGATGGTACCCATGTTTCAATTTCAGAAGTCAAGTTGCTGAGCTCTGGCCAGGGCGACCTCCCCTCGGCTGGAGGACTTCTGAGCTAGAGCCGGTTGGAAGGGAAGGGTGGAGGGGGAGGCACAGCCTTCTTGGTGTACCGCCCTTGCTGTCTTCTTTTCTTTTTGTGGTACTGAGGATTGAACCCAGGGGCATTCTACCTCCAAGCTACACCCTAAGACCTATTTGATTTTTAATTTGGAAACAGAGTCTCATTTGGTTGCTGAAGCTAACTTCAAACCAGTGGTCTTCCTGTCTCAGCCTCCCCAGTAATGGGATTACATAGGTGTGTGCCACCACACCTGTCTTCTTGACCAGAGATGAGGGGTTTCTGTATCTGAAGCTTGTGGGCTGAGTTCTAGCAGGACAGAAAGCAGCTGGGACAGGGAACCGCAGTTGGCCTCAGATTGCAGCTGGACCCCCTGGTGAACGCTGGGCAGTGAGGAGGACAAGCCAGTCACTCTGTTCAGCAGCTCCTCGTTGCTGAAATTTACCAAACAGGCCAACTCTGAAAACATGGTCGCAATTCAAAGGGGCAGTGGGCATGTGGCCCGGCCTGAAGTCCCCTGGGCATCTTGTGTTGCAACTGTGGGCTTAGGTGTTTGTGTCTTTTACTAAGACACAGAGATACCTGGAGAGGTCCAGGTGCCTCGATGTCCTGGAACCCTCCGTGTCCAGCCTGGGGCTTGATACCTGGCAGACACTCGGGGTGCAGGGCAAGCAGTTGTCCTAGTCTGAACAGCCATCCCTGTGAGTTCTTTTTGGACTCCTTATGCTGCTGCTGCTGCTGCTGCTGCTGCTGCTGCTGCTGCTGCTGCTAAAGATGATGTCGATGATGTTGATGATAATGCTGCTGCTGATGATAGTGATGATGCTGATGAAAATGGTCATGATATTGATGCTGCTGCTGCTGCTGAAGATGATGCTCATGATGATGCTGATGCTGGTGTTAATGATGCTGCTGCTGCTAATGATGATGGTGATGATGATGAAGATGATGTTGTTGCTGCTGTTGTTGGTAATGATGCTGATGGAGATGGTGATGCTGATGGTGATGCTGATGGTGGTGATGATGATGGTGGTGTTGATGGTGGTGATGTTGATGCTGCTGCTGCTGAAGATGATGGTGATGATGATGAAGATGATGTTGTTGCTGCTGTTGATGGTAATGATGCTGATGGAGATGGTGATGATGATGATGGTGATGATGATGGTTATGATGGTGATGCTGATGGTGATGCTGATGGTGGTATTGATGGTGGTGATGTTGATGCTGCTGCTGCTGAAGATGATGGTGATGATGGTGATGATGGTAATTTGCAATGCTGGGACTTGAACCCAGGGCCTCACACATGCTAGGGAAGTGCTCTACAGCTGAGCTAGCCCCCAGTCTCTATCTCCCTAATTATTAATAGTGGCTCCTTCCCATCTCCAAAGTGACTCATTTTGAACAACAAATTATTTCTCCACCAATCAATAACTCACAGAACCGCTCTCTGGCTAATAGAAGCAGAAGGAATGCACTAGATAAAGGATAGCACATCCTTTGTCTTTTGGTGGCTTTATCAAGACAAAAGAATTTCTCGTCTCACAGGCCCGAGAGAGAGGTCAGTCGAGAGTTTGCCGTGGACAGTCGTGGTTTTTATGCTTGTTGATTAATCACTGTAATGATTATGAATAGTGCTCCTATTTATTTCTATAGTGTCTGGGTTTAGACAATAAATTAGAAGGTTCTTTTAGGCAGGTAACGTGCCCAGCCAGATTCAGTGGTAAAATATGGCCCACAGGACACTGGAATTGGGTCTAGCCTCAGCACTTCTGGGAGCAATGGCCCCAGGGCCTTCACCTCAGATCTGTTGGGATTCTCCAAGGGGGAACAGGAATTATTTTCCAGGCTCTCCCACAAAAGGTCCAGGATAAATTCTGATTGAATCACTTTCCATTCGACCCCTGGCTACTCCAAACTGAAGAATTAGGAAGAATTGAACCTTAGAGACATCTGAATCTGAAGGATTCGGGTAGAGGGCCAGGAAGCCCAGTCTCCTGATTATATTCTGGGATACTTGAAGTTTTCTTAGGGCTGAGTAAGACTCTGATGTGTCTTATCCCCTGACAACTTCTGTCCTCTCCCCACCTACCACAAAAGTAAATCTCAATTCTGGAGAGTCTAAAAGTCCCTTCTATCTCTTGATTTTACGATTCTGTGATGCCTTTTAATGAATGCATATGCTTGAAGGTTATCTGAGGGCTGCCTCGTATCAATCTTAGGAAAAATAATGAAATCCTCAGGGTGTCCCAGCAGGGGTAGCCAATAAAAATATATATTTATTCAAAATTTTGATGATCAGGAAATTACTTCGGGGATGAGTTCTCTAGTGACTGATTTTGAGGGGGAGGATTTGCTGGCATGCATGCAAAATAAAAATGATGAATTCTAACTTGACATTTTTCCATGCAAATGGAGGTGCGGCAGAAATGACTGCCATCTCGCCTCTAACGGGGCCCACCTAAACGAAGAGGCAGACCCACCATCACGCTGTGGCAGGGGCTGGTTATATCTGCTTGAAAGAAAAATAGGTGTTAGATTTCTTGAGGGTTGTTTTGGCTCAGAGAGGTGGAGACATTTGGTTGGGATGTCAGAGCTTGAACATGAAGGACCTGGGGCCAGACCCTGGAAGGCCAGCTCCACAGAGGTCCCTCTAAGCCCTATGCTGCAGAGGGCTTGGCCCCAAAGGATCCTGGCTCAATTGTCAAGGGACCAGCTTCATTTAAATGTAAAGTGTTGCTGCAGCAGGTCCGATGCCCGAACTATCATCACTACCTTCTTCCTCTTCCTCTTCCTCTTCCTCTTCCTCCTCCTCCTCCTCTTCCTCCTCCTCCTCCTCCTCCTCCTCCTCTTCTTCTTCTTCTTCTTCTTCTTCTTCTTCTTCTTCTTCTTCTTCTTCTTCTTCTTCTTCTCCTCCTCTTCCTCCTCCTCCTCCTCCTCCTCCTCCTCCTCCTCCTCCTCCTCCTCCTTCTTTGCAGTGGGTCTCGAGTTCAGGGTTTCTCGATTTCTTCCGCCGAGGTACCTGGATCTGTTTTGGTTCCTGGGATATATTTATTTTGTTGGTTAAGACACTGCCTTCTAAGTAGTTGAACTTTATTTATTTCAGCTACTGAGAAGTGCTGTGTCTACAGTTTGTAATAGCCAAAATATGGAACCAACCTAGATCTCCATCAACAGATGAATGGATAGCAAAATTATAGGAAATACACACAATGGAATTCTATTCAGCTATAAAGAAAAATAAAATAATAGCATTTGCAAGAAGATGGAGGGAGCTGGAGAACATTACGTTAAGTGAGATTAGTCAAGCACAGAAAGAGAAGGGACATATGTTTTCTCTAATGTGCCCAAGCAAGGGAGCAGTGGTAATACCGGAGGGGCTCCAGATGATGAAGGGGAAATCTCAGCAAAGCTTGAACGGAAGGATAGGAGAGGAAGAAAGCTGAGGTTGTTCAATGGAGGAGCTACATACGGATATGTGTAATAGCATAAATACAACATGATTAACCTGGACACTCTCTATTGGGGGGGGAGGGAAAGGGAGGGGGAGGGCATGAAGCACAATGTAAATGTACACCACTCTCAATAGGTTCCACTTATAAAAAAATAAAAATTAAAAAAAGCTAAAAATGAAAAAAATGCATGCAAAAGTAACATAAAATATATGGATAAATTATGCCATTCTTGCAAAGAAAAATAAATATATGTCCCTGTTTTAATTTCTAAAAAATAAAATAAAATAAATAAATAAATGTAAAGTGTTTTGAGAAGTCAGGTGTGATGGTGTATCTCAATATTTGGGAGGCTGAGACAGGAGGATCGCGGGTTCAAGGACAGCCTCAGCAACTTAGTGAAATCCTGTTTCAAACATAATTGAGCCAGGCATGGTGGTGCATGCTTGTAATCCTCGCACTTGGGAGGCGGAGACAGGAGGATCGTGCAAGTTCGAAGCCAGCCACACTGGCTTAAGAGACCCTGTTTCCAAATAAAAATATAAAAATAATAAAATAGCCAGGTGTGGTGGTGCACGTTTGTAATCCCAGAATTTGGGAGGTAGAGACAGAAGAATTTGGGTTCTTGGACAGCCTCAGCTATTTAGTGAGACCCTTTACAACTCAGTGAGACCCTGTTTCAAAGTAAAGATTAAAAACTAGGGCTGGGGGTGTATCTTGGAGGTAGAATGCCCCTGGGTTCTATCCTTAGTACTGAAAAATAAAATAAAATAAAATAAAATAAAATAGGTCTGGGGGTATAGCTCAGAGGTAGACTGTCCCTGGGTTAAATCCCTAGTGTCACACACACACACACACACACACACACACACACACACACACACACAGTTGTTTTGAGAGGCAGGGAGAGAGGAGTCATAAGTCACTGATAATTAATTAGTCCACACACTAATTAATTGATAGGGCCCACAAGAGGGCAAGACAGCTGTGTTTTGGGGGCCATGGACGTCTGAAGGAAGTAGAAGCGTGTTGTATCTTGTAAGTCTTGGCCCAGCGGCTCTGTCAACTCAGGGCGGCCTTGACCTCGGGTGGCATCTTGGCACTGCTCACAGCTGGAAGCTGGTGCCCAGATCCCACAGGAGAAGGAAGAAGGGTTGATCTCTAGAACTGGAGCCTCACCTCTGCGGCCATCTGCTGCTGCTCTTGTCCAACTTCCCGCTCCACTTAGAGGGTTTCTGAGTGCCTTCTCCAAGAGGAACGGTGGCGTGTGCACAGGTGGCCAGGAGCCACGTGTCCCACTGCATGGCAGCCACCAACCTGTGCCACAAGGGAAGGATCCAGCAAGAGGAGCCTGGTCCCTGTCCCTTCCCTCGGCTCTCCCAGCTTTCGTAAAGTGGACGGTCACACCCTTGTGTCAAGGACATCCAGCTGGACTATGTAACTTCTTGGGGCCAATAGGATCCTTGTGATGTGGGAAGACCTGGGGATGTGCCTGGTGGGATGCTTAGACCCTTCCCAGAAGGCAGGGCTTGAGCAGGGTAGACCCTGAGCATCCTGGGAGCCCAGGATGGAGACCGTAGATCCCAACCTCACAGTGATGCGCAGTGGACCAGCAACCTCACAGCGAGAGAAATGCTTATTTGATTTTTACAACCCTCCAGGATTCTGGGGCTGTTGGTTATGGAACGGCGTTGGCTATTTATCCCTTTGAGAACTAATCATGGCGGCTGGACAGAATTAAGTCGGTTTTGGACATAAGCCTAAAGACCTTTGCAGGTGCTCAGGGTGGGGATATAACTGAGGGGACTGAGCCCAGGGATATAATTTTATTCAAAGTCGGGTGAATGAAGGGGAAGGGGTTAAAGCAGCTCTTACCTGCTATGTAGCGCATGTGCTTTTAGTTTATGACATAACCACGGGCCTAATGCTCTGGACCCCTTGATTCAGTAACCTTCTCACATCTCTGTGGCTCGTTTATTATGGGAATAAAAGCAGTCTGAGGCTCTTTGCTTTCGAAGGCAGTGGTCCGTGTTCAATTGTCCGGTCTCTGGTGCAGAATGTATTTTCTCTTACATTCTTCTCCTTCCTATTTCCTAAAAGATTGAAATAAAATATACATCACACCATGTATGACAGGACTTATTTAGCTCACGTAATGCCCACATGGTACCCAACACCCAAGTCCCACGGCTGTCCCTCCTGTCATTTCACTTGAAATACAGACCTTGGAAAATGTACACTTGGCGATTTCCAGGTATAAATCTCCATTGACAGAACCATTAAAGTGTCTGTCCCCAGTGTCAGAGCTTCTAAATGTTTCTTTCTCCTCCGTTATATGCATGTTGGGGGCCCAGATTCCTGTCCGCTGAAGTCAGCTGCTGTCTTGTCGGTAACAATCCTGTGTTTTTGTTAGGAGAGTTAGAGGGCCAGTCTGCTTCTGAAGGTGAGCTTAAAGGACGTTGTGAGCATTTGGTGTGTTTTCAGGCAGCACACGATGGTGGTCTTATAGTCAGGACAGGCAGGGTTGTGCTGTTTCAACAAATGTCACCAAACCTGCAACAAAATGGATTCTGGATATCTAACATGGGTTGTTAGCAGGTCTTTTTCCCTTCACAGTCTCAAAGGTCTAGGCTGTCAGAGGCCCCACCATCTTTCAAAGTCACCATCCGCATGTTCTTCCATGATTACCATTGTTAAGTTGGTGAGGCTGGCCTCGAACATGTGATCCTTTTACCTTAGCCTCCCAAGTACTGGGATTATAGTCACGCGCCACCACACCCCTCTGGCATAGGGAATATTATGCCAGCTTTTACATGGTTCTCCCGGGAAACAACTCCTGTGATTTCCTCTCAGATCTCCTTGGCCAGGCATACACAACGTCAGGGTGGGAAGTGTGATCCTGCTTCGGGGTTGGCAGGGGAGGGGCCTGGGGCGTTGGAGCATGGGTGTTATTTCTACCCTGATGAGTAGTAGTTGCATAAAGGAGAGATAGTCATCTTGAAAGACACCT
This sequence comes from Muscardinus avellanarius, assembly GCF_963383645.1. Classification (NCBI taxonomy): domain Eukaryota; kingdom Metazoa; phylum Chordata; class Mammalia; order Rodentia; family Gliridae; genus Muscardinus; species Muscardinus avellanarius. The sequence goes on from NC_137805.1 coordinate 32,079,956, forward strand.
TCACAAATGTGGTGGTTCTCTCTTTGACACTTTGGATCTTAGCAAATGATTAGGTTTCTAAGTGGGTGGATTAATGAGGAGCATCATTGGCAGCTGGGCACATTCTGCCCTCACTGTCTCTTTCTCTGATCTTACTTTCATTTGCAGGAAGACATCAACAGACATCTTCTGGGCTCCGGGCCAGGTGACTCGCTGTCTTCCTCTGTTGCTGGGTCTCCATGGTGCCGGCCTGGGCCAGAACCAAACAGCGGTCCCAGCCAGGAACTGGGCCAGGGCTCGAGACTCCGCCAGGGAGAGCGGGGCACACTCCTGCGCTCATGACGGAGCCCACCTTCTCGAGCGCCACCGGCAGGACCAGGCGCCGGGGACGAGGCCACTTGGAGTCTGATGAGTGGCATTTGGCCCTGTGCCCGCATCAAGCTGTCATCGCCCTGGAAAAGAGACAGGACGCTTCCATGTCTACAAAAGCCTCAGGCAGGCGTCTGCCATGCCGGGTGGGATTGTGGTAACCGCCCTGGGGGGAGCCCAGCCCCCCGGGCTCTGCGAGCACCAGGGCGGGTGAAGGTTCAGGAGGGATGGCAGGTTTCTACTGTGGATCTGGAGGCCTGCAGCTCCAGCCAAGCTTTTTGTCCATAATGAAGGGGAAAAAAGTAAGAAGAAAACCTGACCTCAGCACTCCAGTCCTCCCGGACATGTCATAAAACCGCCAGATAGGAAAAAAGAAGACACAATCTAGTTAAAAAGGGAGGGAGGCTTTGCCCAAAATGTCACACTTTCCTCTGCGTCGGAGACCAGCAGAGCCAAAGAATTTCTGTTCCCATCTCTGGTGTGAACAAGGGCTATTTTCAGGAGAGAGAAGCCTCCAGAAATAGGGAATCGGAAGAAGTGGCAGTCTGTCAATTATTCACAATTGGGTCTAACAACTCTCCCAAATTAGGCAGAAATGGCATCCGGGGCAGCTTCTAAAGGGGCTCCCATGGTCCCCACCACCCAGTGTCATGTCCTCACGGGATCCCTCCCCTCGAGTGTGGGCTGACCCTGTGGCCTTGCTTCTAACAAACAGAGAAGTGAAGGGTGTCCATTGTGAACTCAGGACAGAACAAGAGGTGGTGATTCTGTGTCTGGCCTCTCACCTGTGGGCATGGCTCCCCTGGGGCGTCAGGCATCAGCAAGTTGTAAGCTTTTGTTCTGTTTACACATAGCACACAATGGTAGACCTATTAGTCAGGATAAGCAAGGTTATGCTGCAACAACAAACAAAACCAAGAAGGCTTTAGTGCTGTCTCCAGCAACACCCCTGGAAGAAGAGAGGCCATTGGGTCCAGTCTACTAGGAGCTAAATTCTACAACAACCACTTGACAGGCCTTAAAGACAGATCAGCAGCCCGAATGAACCTTAAGAGGATGCCGCAGCCACTGGAGACACTTTGACAGTGAGCTTTGGGAGGCCTGGTGCCAGGGGACCCAGCCAAGACACCTCCAGCTTCCTGACTCACAAATCTATGTGATAATAAATGTGCATAACTTTGAGCACCTATAATTTGAGGATACTTGCTGTACAGCAGAAGATAACTGGTACGTGTGGCTAAATTTAGGGAGAGCAGGAGGACCCAGACCTGGATACTGCTGTTTGAATTTCCTGGCAGAGAATTTTCTGATGGGTTTGAAATCTAATGATCCAAGGGCAGACTGAAGAGCCATTCTCAAATGCTTAGGTGTGAAGACTCTCTTTAAAGGAAGCCTGAGAGCTGGGTACGGTGGCGCACGCTTGTAATCCCAGCATTCGGGAGGCTGAGACAGGAGGATCGTGGTTCATGGACAGCCTCAGCTACTTAGTGAGGCCCTCTGCAACTCAGTGAGACCCTGTTTCAAAATAAATAATAAAAAATAGGGCTGGGGGTGTAGCTCAGAGGTAGAATGACCCTGGGTCAATCCCTAGTACTGCAAAAAAGTAGAGAGAGGAAGAGAGAGAGAGAGAGAGAGAGAGAGAGAGAGAGAGAGAGAGAGAGAGAGAGAGAGAGAGAGATTGGAAACCCAAGGAGAAAGACTCTGGTGCTGGCTCTGGGCCCAGGCAGGCTGGTGGGCGGCAGGTGGCCTTATGCCCTGGCAGCCTCCTGAGGGCGGATGGAAGTTCTGCTGACAGAGATGCTGCCTCTCTCTGGACCTTACAAGCCTCCCGTGTCCAGCCCGGGCAATGGTTCCGCTCAGATCCCGCAGGAATGGCATTGGCAGTTGCTCTCCTGGGTCCGGGCAGCTGGAGGACATCAGGGCCCTGGGGAGACAGCCAGCTGGCAGCTCCTTCCTGAGCCATGATCAATAGACAGATCACTGCGGGAGCACTGCAGGGAGGACAAGCTCCTCCCCCACAGCCCTGGCAGAGCAAAACAAAGCAAATCCGAGGGCCCCAGAAGGCCAGGACAGCACGAACCTGCTGCCTAGAGGGATGAGGAAGGGTCCTCACATTTGATGCACCCTCGCTTGATTTCGTTGCTGTTTTGGGGGACGCGTGTCCAGACCTATAGAAGAAAGTTAGGTAACAAGCACCTGGGTGTGCCCTCTGCACCCTAAGAAATCAGCCTTTATTTTTTCATACTTATATTGGTGCATTATAGACTCACATCATAATGTAGTTTCTAATGATAATGACGTGCATGGACATAGCACCTGGTGGGCTTTCCCTTTAAAAGGGCCATACAAGCTTCCCAGGCGCTCTTTCCCATGAGGAAAAGATTTCCCATGAAATTCCCCTCTCTCCCCAAGAGGCCCTCACATTCCTGAGGTTATCTAAGAGAACACGCAGACCTGCGGGAGACAGAACTCATTTCAGAGTAAAGAAGATGACGCCCCGTGCACAGATTGTCCCTTGACTGATTTTAGATACTTTAGGCATATAGAAAAGCGTTATGCAGCCGGGCATGGTGGTGCACGCTTCTAATTCCGGCATTTGGGAGGCTGAGACAGGAGGATCACAAGGTTTGAGGACAGCCTCAGCTACTACTTAGCGAGGCCCTTTGCAACACAGTGAGACCCTGTTTCCAAAAAATAAAGAATAAGTGGGGTGTGACGGCATGTGCTTGTAATCCCGGCACTTGGGAGGCTGAGCCAGGAGGATGGTGGGACTTGCTTCCCACACCAGCTGGGTGATGTCTTTGTGGCTGTGTGGATCAAGATGGCTTCTCCCTCTCCCACCCTGGCCAGGAGTGGGCATTTGAGTTCAGCTAGGAAGGCTCCTTCTCAGCGGGAAATTGATTGGGCATGGGAGCACAGACATGCATTTGGGGGTGATCTGAATCCCTGGAAGTACTGCCTACCTGTTGCTTCTCCCTAGAACTCCAGAGATGGCTCTGTTCATCTTTCTTTGGAGAATGTTTCTTCAGGATTTCCTTCCAGTCTCAGAACCTTTGTTTGTTTGTTTGTTTGTTTATTGGTACTGAGGAATTAACCCAGGGGCATTCCACCTCTGAGATATACCCTCAGACTCCTTTTTAATTTTTTTTTTAAATTTTGAAACAGGCTGTTACTAAATTGCTGAGGTTGGCCTTGAACCTGCGATCCTCCTATCTCAGCCTTCCAAGTACTGGGATTATGGGCGTGCAACACTCCAGCCAGCTCTGTCAATCAGTAGTTGTTGAAGGCTGACCAGAGCTGGCTTCTGTTGCTTGTAACCAAATATCCCTGACCCTGCAGTCACTTGGGGGCAGGTGGAGAAAAGACGCCACTTTCTCACAAGAGAGGGGGCCTTGTGGACATTTCCTCTCTGCCCCTCAGATCCCTTCCCCTTTTTCTGGGTACCGGCATCTCCTCTACTTGGATGTTTGGAAAACCCGTCTTCCCATTCTCAGTCTCATTCAGTTTCCTGTTGTAGGGATTCTCGTTTCTTCCCACAGCCTCAACATTCCTGCGATGCCCTGATGCTAAGAGATTTCTCCTTCCCAGGTCACACATACCTGATCTGAGACGTGAACCCAGGTAACAGGAAAGCGGCTTCACCTGGCAGCAGGAGGATTATGAAACTGCTTCCTTGCGTCTCACTTGATTGTATAACTCTCTTAAATGAATGTGATCTTTGTAGCATACACTTATTTTGGCTACCCAGAATTCACTGTACCATTTTGGGTAACCAAATTCCAGTTTCCCCTAGGAAAATATACCCCCCCACACACTTCTCACCCAATGGATGGACCAACCCTTTTTGTCAGGTGGACTAAGCCACTAGGACTCCTCTCCCTGGATACTCTGATTGGTCCAGGGGTTGACATGTGACACACTCAGGGCCAATGAGGTGTGAGTAGGCCTTTGCTGTGGCTTCTGGGAGGGACAAGAGACTCCTGTCTACTGCTCTGAGTTGCTGTCCTGCAGCCAGGGCAAAAGATGCCCTCAAGAAATGGCCTTAAGTGGAAGAAGGGTGAGCCAGAGACCAGGAGACACTAGTCAGATCCTGATGACGTTATCAGAGCCTCTGGATCCAGCTGTGCCCGGAAGCTCACAGATATTCCAGCACACTTCAGTCATCCAGTGTTAAAAATTCACTTAAAGTGCTGGGCGTGGTGGTGCATGCTTGTAATCCTCGCGCTTGGGAGGCTGAGACAGGAGGATCGCGCAGGTTCGAAGCCAGCCTCAGCTACTTAGTGAGGCTTTCAGCAACTTAGTGAGACCCTGTTTCCAAATAAAATATAAAATAGGTCTGCGAGTGTAGCCCAGAGGTAGAAAGCCTCTCCTCTGGGTTCCACCTCCAGTACCACCAAAAAAAAAAAAAAAAAAAAAAAAAAAAAATTCACTTAAAGTAATATCACTTGAATTTTCTGTTGTGTGCGACCAAGAGCCCTGACTGTTCAAATCTTTCATGTACAATCAATCACGTGTCACTTAATGATGGGGACGAGTTCTGAGAAATATGTCACTAGTCAACGTTGTCATTGTGTGACCGACATAGAGAGTGTTTGCCCGGACTAAACTGTCTATGAAGTTGTAGACAACACAGTCTTAGGGGACCACCCTTACGGCCGCAACGCACTATCAGCTGAAACATTACGGGGCCGTTGCGTGACAGGCTGTTTTTTACATTAAAAGGTTTGTCCCGGCCTGGAAGGAGAAGTCGTGGCGTGATAGCAGGCACGTGGCAGCTCAGAGAGTTTCTGAAACCACGCTGGGGGCTGGGGACTGGTCACTACTCAATCTCTATGTTCCGCTGGCTTTACAAGAAGCATCGTCACCTTATGGAGTTTCTGCCTTTGTTCCCGCCGAAGGTGAGCTCCTGTCCCTTTAAAACAGTGCCCACATACCTGCGGGTGGTTTCAATTAGGCGTACGCTTAAGAAACCGATGGAAAGATTGAAGCCACAGCCCTTAGAATGCGGTGATGTACACTGTCAAGAATTTTCCTGGAGGAGCTGACCTCGGTCAGGGTGTCGACCGGGTCCTCTGTTTCCGTTCAGGGTCCCGATGTTGCTCCCCGCTCTCCTAAGACCTCAGACAGACGAGAAGAGAGAAAAGGAGCTTCCCGGTCACCAGGAGACTTCTCATTGTTCTCCCATCTGTCACCGTCTACACCGCAGTTGTTGATGTTGCCGGGTTAAAGGAGTAAAGGTTCCGGCCGCCTGCAGGGCCCGCTGTCTCCGCGCGGTGACCTGTCACACACCTGCAGGTTGGCATTTGAATCTGCCACTGGGTAGCTGGAATTTTAGGTCATGTGCTTTAGTCTTGCTGGTCAGCGTATTTTTTTCTGAGTTTCCTGGGCTAATGACTTTCTCTGGTCTCCATTAGCTGCCCAATGTATTTCTTTTGGAAAGAGCTTTCTGGTTATTTATATCCTTATTTAGAATGATTTTTGACACCAAGCTTTGCTTATTGGTCAGTGAGGTTGACCCTAGGTCAAAGCAGAAAATAGGACTTCAGAGAAATGTCCCAGAGGTCATGGGCTCTAGGATCAGCCCAGTACTACGCACAGATCTACTGCTCAAAAGGCCCTGGTGGGTAGCAGAGGACACCGTGAAAGTGGATTCCTGCAGCTGCTGGCTCAGGTCCCACACTGAGCAGAGGCCACAAGCTTGACAGTCCATACAGAATCTGTCCCAAAGGTGGGTGTGAAATTCAGACCCAGAGAAGCACCGACGTGCTCCAGGTGGAAAAAGAAAAGATGGCTACCAGAGTGAGATGCACATAGTAGGACCTCCTATTTTAAGCATTTGAAGGTTTAACTATTGTAAAGTAGTCTGTGTATCAGTCAGAACAGGCTGGCTTATGCTGCAGTAATAAAAGACCCCCAAATCAGAGCAGCTTACAATAAGAACCAGTTGATTCTCACAAATGTTGCGTTTTCGTCTCTGGGATGACAGGGGTTTCTGCACAGTGCATTCACTCAGGGCCACAGGCTTCATCTTTACACATTTCTAGAGAATCGCTGAAGCAGGCAGATGCTAATGCGGCTTAATGAACACTGGCTCAAGAATGCCACACACGCGCCTCACGTGTCCTAGAAGAAGCCGGTCACACGGCTGCACCAAGTCTCTGCAAGGCTGGCGAGGACGTGCGGTTCTAATAAAAAAGTAAGAAGGAAGCCGGGCGTGGTGGCGCACGCTTGTAAGCCCAGCATCTGGGAGGCTGAGACAGGAGGATCACGTGACCAGCCTCAGCTACTTAGTGAGGCCCTCTGCAACTTAGTGAGACCTTGTTTCAAAAATAAAGAATAAAAAATAGGGATGGGTGTGTAGCTCAGAGGTAGAATGCCCCTGGGTTCCATCCCCAGTACTTAAAAAAAAAAAAAAAGGTAGGAAGGGGGCCCTGGAATATTTAGCAAATAGCCCTGGTGGCTGCACACACCCCATTCAATGTGCAGCTGAAGGGTGCAAAGGTGGGGTGAGAAAATAACTCTGAGCTGGTGAGAGTGGCCCACCTGCCGCTCAGCGTCCGAAACCCAGGAAGAACTGAGATTGTCTCCCATCCAACACGTGAGAAATGGATTAACAATAATTGTTCTAAATGGACAGTGATCTCCAACCAGAAATGCATCCTCTAGAGTCAGAAACGAAGTCCAAATTATCCATGATCTTGGCCAGAAAATGGCTGTTGGGGGGGGGGGATGAAACACAGTGAAATGTAATTGTAACCAAAATGAATGAAACGCTCGCGATCACGTTCTGTGCCAAACAGACGCCTTGAAGACGGCGTAGACATCTGTTTCGGTGGGAAGGTGACCCACAAAATAGCCGCTTCGTATGGGGGATGCATTTTCAGCCACACAACTGTTTGCAAACGAATCCTGGAGTCGGGATTCAAGCGCACTTGGATGATGAATCCACACGGAAAGAAGTTCTGTCGGACCCGGGGGCAGCGAAAGTAAAACACATCTGCCCCCTGTGGTCCTCGAATGTATATCTAAGCGTCATTCCAGGATTTACTTGTGGATTCCGTTCCTACTGGAATTACCAGCGGCGCCCAACCGTTTTTGCTTTACTTTGGATTGCGTGCTCATTGGAACTGTCAGTAGTCCCCGACTGACGAAAAAAAACTGAAGAAAGAGTGACGTGGTGATGGTTTCCATACAAAAGATATTTGTAGGGAAAAGGCATCCCTCCAGGAGCCGGGAGAGATCACCATGGAATCTTGACCTAAGGCGCCCTGGCCCCGGCCCCCAGTGTGCTGAGTTGCTCTCCTGTTTGATGGTTAGGAGGTCCGTACATCGAGGTAGATGCTGTGGCAGGTTTAGGAGATGGAGATCGTGTCTTTCTTCATCAAACAGGAGAAGGATAACTGGAAGGGGGGGGGGGGACAGGGAGCCGACCACACAGCCGATGAGCTCTCGGGCAGACCGCTTTAGGGAACTGGCATCGCCTGTCCCCTCGTCAGGTGTCGTGGGGTCCAGGTGAACCCTCCTCCACTGAGCCAGCCTCGCCCCACTCAGGAGATTTTTGTTCTCTTTCTCTGCTCAGATAGGAGGAGCCGAAATGGTGTGGGTTGATATTAGGGTTTAGATATGAGATGTAGCTGGGCGTGGTGGCGCACGCTTGTAATCCCCGCGCTTGGGAGGTGGAGACAGGAGGATCACGCGGGTTCGAAGCCAGCCGCGCTGGCTTAAGAAAATAAATTTTTTTTATTTTCCAAAAATAAAAAAAAGTATAAAATAGGTCTGGGAGTGTAGCCCAGAAGTAGAAGAGCTTCTAGGAACCCCAGTACTACCAAATAAATAAGTAAATTAATAAATGAATGAATGAATAAATAAATAAATAAATATGGGATGTCCTCTGGAAAAGCTCTTGTGTTGGGAGTGCAAAACTGTTCAGAGGTGAGCTAACTGAATCAGGGTTCTCATTTTATCAGGAGGGTTAATCCATTGACGGGTCAATACCCTGGGTGGATTTACTGGGTGCTAATAACCATAGGCGGGTGGGCTGTGGTTGGAAGAGGGTAGGGGGTTACACACGGGGACCACATAGTCCTGGTCCTTTCCTCTCTTCCTCTCTCTGCTTCTGCCCACTGTGAGCTGGGGGGCTTGCCTCTGCCATGCCGTCCAGCCGCCATGATGTTTCTACCTTGGAGCCCACCAACTATAGACTGAACCTCTGAACCCGTGAGTCAAATAAACATTTCCTCCTCTCAGTTATACGTGTCGGGTGTTTTGGTTACGGCCACAGGAGAGCTGGCTAAAACAGTTGCGGCTGACCCTTTCAAAGTCATCATCTTACCTGTCTTCTCTTGGCAACGCCCTCAGGCGTACAGGCAGGAGCCGGCCTCTACCTCCTCTGGGTACCAGCCCCTCCAGGGTGAGGGAAGGTCGAGCTTACGATGCTCGGGACTGTTTCCTCTGCTTCCCCTCTCCGTCCCCTTCTCCTCAGAACCTCTTCTGGTCTCCCCTCTTCCTCCGCCTGTCTCTTGTCTTGGTCTAACTTCTTTCTCTGTCATCTTCCTCCCTAAAATTTGCTACAGAATTAAGTTCTGAGAGCTATTTGCATAAAACCATTACAAAGGGGGGCAGGAGTGACATTTCTTTATGGACCTGGGTCAATAGCTTTGACGAATGAGGCTGTTGGCAAGGAAAACAAATTGTTAGTGTTATATTGAAACTTCGCTGCGGGTATTAAATATTTGCATGAGGTAACCAAACACTCTGGGGCTTAGCAGATGAATTCTATTCCAAAACCACTAAAATGAAAAGCCAACTGCAAATTAGGTTTGAAATGGAACTGCCTGTCCTCGGAGATTCTGCAGTGACTAATGGATTAGGCCCCGAGTGGGGCGCAAACCTACTTTGCTTTCAGAGAAGCAAAGAAGACTAATAAAGGCTGCAATCTCTCCGCAGCCCGGAATCGCGCCGGGCCCTGTCACCCTCTGCTTAATAGCCCGGTGCTTCTCCACTGAGCTTCTTAATTAAGTTGCAATAAGAGTCGGCCCTTAAGAAATCCCCCAAACACCTGAGTCCTTGGTTTAATATTCTTTACTCGTTGTGGTGCGAAGAAATAGCTTGGAATGAAAACTTTAGCCGACCTCCTCCAAATCTATGTTAGTACCCCCACCAAGAACCTATAAAAATAATCATTATGAAGTTATTTATTTTCTTATTTATTTATTACTTATTAATCTTATTTGTTTATTGTGCTGGGGACAAGACCCAAGGGCATTCTACCTCTGAGCCGCGTCTCCAGCCGTATTTTATTTTTTTTAATTTGGAAACTGGGTCTCACTAGGTTAATGAGAGTCCCACTACTTGCTGAGGCTGTCCTTGAACCTTTGACCCTCCCGTCTCAGCCTCTCAAGGAGTAGGACTCAAGTACTCGGATTCCAGGCATGCGCCACCACATCCAGCTTTATTTTTACCGATCTGAGATATACACTCTGATTAGAAACCAGATGCTCTGCTGAGCGCTGTGGCAGGGCTGAGGCTTGGGACACTCATCCTTCTGTGATAATTCCCCTCCTCCCTTCTAGGTTCTGTATCAGAGCTGGGTGTGGTGGTACAACGCCTACAGTCTCAGTCATTGGGAGACTGAGACAGGAAGATCACAGGCTGGAGGCCAGCCCAGCAACTTAGCAAGACCCTGTTTCAAAATAAAAAATAAAATAGGACAGGGTGTAGCTCAAAAGGTAGACTGCTCCTGGGTTCAATCCCCAGCACAAAAAAATAAAAATAAAGAAAGAGGCTGGGCGTGGTGGCCCATGCTTGTAATCCCAGCATTTGGTAGGCTGAGATCGGAGGACCTTGGTTCAAGCCTCATCTACTTAGTGAAGTGCTTTGCAACTCGGTGAGACCCTGTTTCAAAAGTAAAGAATAAAAAATAGTGCTGGGGCTGTAGCTCAGAGGTAGAATGCCCCTGGGTTCCATTCCTAGTACCTAAAAAAAAGAAGAAGAAAGAAAAGAAAAGAAAGAAGGAAGGAAAAGCAAAGTAGCGCTGCTCTGATCTCATCTAGTGCAGGCATGAAAGGAGACCCTGACTTTGTCCGTCTGTGCGATTCCTCTTGCGACAGTCATTTATGGGGCCCTGTGACGTGCGAGCGGGGCTCTAAGCAAAAGCATCCTACCCTTCCCAGCAGCCGCAGGACGTGGCACCGTCATTCGTCTCTCTTACTTCACAGAGCTGGGAGCCGAGGCCCGGGGAGGCGGCTTTTGCTGATCATATGCCTTGGGCCCTTGGAGTGAAGGTCTCCTCACTCAGAGCCCAGACCACCAGCAGCTCCCCCAGGTCTGAGTCACGGCCTCTGCAGCTGCCGGACCCTCCCAGGAGGCATCCAGGACCCCCGGGGCGGGGCCTCCTTTCCTCTCCACGGTGCTGGCCAAACTCTGTGAGGTGTGTCTGCCGCCCGCTCCCTGGGGGAGAGCCCTGCTGCAAGGTCCCAGCAACTGGCACAGGCTGGGAGGGTCTGAATGGACGTGTGGCCGGATGGGTAGCTTCTCAGAGGGATTTCTGTTGGGCCTGGCCTTGGCATGTTTATATATGATGCTGAGAAAGAGGGAAGGGGCAGAGCCACAGAAATGGAGAAAGGCAGGGAGGCCCAAAGAAGCCCCCTGAGAGAGGAAAGAGGAAAAGGAGGATGGGGGTCCAGAGCAGGCTAAATCCCAGGGCAGAGGAATCCCACTCCTCTCCTCTGCTTCAGCCATCCAGGCTCACTGGCCATGCAAAGCGCAGTCTTGCCCCAGGGCCTTTGCACAAGCAGCTCTCCATGGACAGAATGATGCTCTTCCCCAGGACCCTTTCTCATTAGTCGTGGGGTGGGGAGTGGGTGCTCTGAGTCTGCCAGGATGACCCGGCAACACTAACTACAGTTACCACTACAGGTTTTGTTTTCAAAATACTTACCACCTGGGGAGCAGGATGTATCTATGGGCTCCGCAATAGGGCCGTCTAACCATGGAGCACAAGGGTCATGAAGGCTGACTGTGTTCTGCTTTAACTTCTGTGCTGGGCTTATAGTAGTAGCTACTTGGTGAATATCTATGGTGGATGAAGAAAGAAAGAAGGAAAAGAGGGAGAAAGGAAGGAAGGAAAAAAGAAAGAAAGAAGGAGGGAGGGAGGGAGGAAGAAAGGGACAGAGAAAGGAAGGAAGGTCCCTGTCCCTCTTCTCTCCTTGCCACGCCCCACTGCAGGACACTGCATGCAGAGGTAGGTGCAAACTGTGCGAGGCAGGTGTGAACTGTGCAAAGACAAGTGTGAGCTGTGCAGGCAGATGTGAACTGTCTGATGCAGGTGTGAACTGGCCCAGGGAGGTGTGAATTGTCCTCGGCAGGTGTGAGCTGTGCAGAGGCAAGTGTGAACTCTGCAGGGAGCAGGTGGAATGGCGCCTCCCTTGTGTCCCTCTGTGGCATAAGGTCTGAGGCCCAGCTCCTGGGAAGAATGTTCCTTCTCTGCAGCGGACAAGGTCCTGGGACAGGCTGCCCGGGGCCTCTTCCATCCTCTATTGTGGGATGAAGAGCACAGAATTCTCCAAAAACAGGCCAGCGGTGGAAGAGGCACATTGAAACGGGGACTCAGAAGAAGGGAGCTAATCACTTGTCATCCGGACAGGGAGGGCCGGAGGTCACCGCTTTGTGTGGTGGTTCACGGCCTGTGAGGATGGCTGCTGCTCCGCCTCCCTGAGGAGCTGGGGGCGGAGGGAGGTCGGGTCACCTTCACCTTCAGGAAGGAGACTCTCTCCACTCCGGAGTCATCTGCCGGGCGTGGGTGGTACCCACCTGCCATCCAGTACTCGGGAGGCTGAGGCAGGAGGGTGGCAGGTTCAAGGCCAGACTCAACAACCCTAGTTTCAAAAAAATTTTAATTCTATCTATATCTATATCTACATCTATCTATCATCTATCTATCTATCTAATCTACATATCTCTATAGATCTATTTCTCTATATATAATAAAGTTGGGGTATAGCTCAGAGGTAGAATGTCCCTGTGTTCAATCCTTAGCACCACAAAATAAAACAACAACATCAACAACATGTGTATGGTGCCCGCTGCTCTCTGTGGCCTGTTTTGCATCTTCTGCCACCTACACTCAGGCCCCCGGAGGCTGAGCCCAGGCACAGAGCTCTTCAAGGGATGGCTCTGGATCCACGCCCACCGGGGCCGTTCCCCTGCCTCCAGTGCCGGGACCCTGAGCCCCAGTCTCCTCATTGGCAGAGAGAGCTGGACTTTGCCCTCTTTCTGGAGGAATCCAGGGCCCGGGAGTCCTTATGGGCCGCGGGGAGGAGGGGCGGCTGCAGGGGACAGACACCTGTCAGGCCCAGGCCCCGTGCTTCCAAATCTCCTTCTTCCCTTAAAGACCCTTGGAAATCTCTGGAATGATGGATGGAAAAGCATGTAAACATCTCATGGTCTGGGTTGAGCCAGGGGCCAGCAGTTGTCAGAACAGAGAACAGGGCGAGACAGGTCCGGGGGTGTAGCTCAGAGTTTAGATTGTCCCTGGGCTCAATCCCTAGTGCCAAAAAAAAAAAAAAAAAAATGGAGAAGACATAGTACAATATGTGACCTTTAAAGAAGGGTTAAAAGAATAGAATAGACACCAATATCACCTGTTAGAAAGATTTACAACCCAAGTTCTTCAAACATAAAATGAAGTTTTAATTATTAATCACTAACCATGGAGAACACACGGCCATCTGAAATGCCTTAATTCATTAGGGTCACAGGGTGAGGACTGATTCTATTGCCGTCATAGGACTTTAGGTTTCTTTTTATGAAGTGCCGTTTAATCGCACAAGCGATGCAGGAATACACTTTCCTTATTAAAAATAACGGACACATTAGCATGCAACGGCAGGGCCCTTGGACATCTGGTGCTGTTCTGCAGGGACATAAAATGAAAGCCCAGATCTTGGCAGCTTCATGGGACTAGGTTGATTGACTGTTCAAATCCACGTGCATCTCAGAGAAGTGGGGTCTCCACGCCACACTCCAGACGACCCGGGACGGCCGGTCCCCCGCCATCTGGAATGTGTCACCCAGGCCAGAAAGCAACGCGTTCTGAATTGCCAGGGCATCCTCTCCCGAGCGGGGCGCACACTTCCTGCCACAGGGCAGGCCAGGGTCACCTGACCGCCCCTGGCTTGACCCACCGAGGGAGGCCAGTCCCGTCACACACCCGACTCTCCACTTCCCAGCTGTGTGACCTCAGGAAAGTCGCCCAACTTTTCCGCTCTCGTTTGTAAAATGAGAACGGAAATTGAATACGTTACTTCAGGAGGATCGCAAAGAGGAGTAGATGACATTTAAAACGTAAAGTGCCGGCTGGGCGTGGCGGCTCAGGCCTGTAATGGAAGTACCTGAGAGGCAAAGACGGGAGGATCATAGATTTGAGGCCAGCCTTCGCAACTCGGTGAAACTCTCAGCAACCTACTGAGGCCCTGTTTTCCAACAAAAGATTTAAAAAGTGTGGGGGGTGTAGTTCAGAGGTAGAATGCCCCTGAGTTCAGTCTTGAGTACCACAATAAGTACATACATACGTATATACATACGTACACACACATACATACATACACACATATGTACATATGTACATACATACATACGTACACACATACGTACATACATATGTACATACATACACACTACAAACGTACACACATACATACATAGTACAAACGTGCATACATACGTACACACGTACATACATACACATATATGTACACACGTACAGACATACGTACAGACATACGTACACACACATATGTACATACATGCACACACGTACATACATGCATACGCACGTACATACATGCACGCATACATGCATACATGCATGCATACATACGTATGTACACACGTACATACATACGTACATACGTACATACACGCGTACATACATACATACATGCGTACATACGTACGTACGTTAGAAAGGTGCCCAATAAAAGCTGGCTACGATAATGATGATGATGGTGATGTTTTACACCCTGTAAATAAAGTATCCTGTCTGTTTAGGAGTGACATATTATTGTGGTGTTATCCTGCAATTTATACATGGCCATATTTTGTTTTTTTTTTTTTTTTTTGGTGGTACTGGGGTTCCTGGAAGCCCTTCTATCTCCGGGCTACACTCGCAGGCCTATTTTTACATTTTTATTTGGAAACAGGGTCTCCTAAGCCAGCATGCGTGGCTGGCTTCGAACCTGCGCGATCCTCCGGTCTCAGCCTCCCAAGCGCGGGGATTACAAGCGTGCACCACCATGCCTGGCTACATGGCCATATTTTCAATAATAATAGAATAACCTCCTATCATATTCCGTAATTTCAGGGTGCGCATGAATGTGTGTGCCTGTATCTATGCACATATGTACTGTAATGTAATATGATAAAATAGATGTGCAAACCGCCTGTTTCTTTCTGCTTCTGTGAAAACTGCCCCGGACCCGGTTTGCAGCTTTGATCTGAGGCCACAGCACCACCCGCAGAGCAAACGTGGCTTCACGTCTGTGATCTCCTGTGGGAGCAGGAGGGGGAGCCGCCCTCAGCCGCAGCTTTGGGGACACATGAGCCGGGGGCTCAGGTCCTTGAACGGTGATGTAGCTGGCACCCAGAGGCCAGATATCAGTGATGGAAATAAAGTGAGTTGGCGTCAGAAGCGGCACATGCCCCTTCCCGGGATCGGGTCTGAAGAGAGGGGAGAGAAGCAGGTGTGGAGAAGCCGCCATCTACACGCACAGGAGGAGCCCTTGGCCACGAGGTCTTCAGGGTGGCTCTGGAGGGCCACGCGTACTGGACAGTGTGAAGGCCCAGCTGCCCTGCACCTGCCCAGTATGCACCCGACCCTGGGGCCAGGAGTGGAGCTTGTCCTGAGGTGATCACGTCACCCAGGCTTGGCCAATCAGGCACCAGGTGCCTCTGGCCACATGATTGGTTTAGGAATAGCATGTGACCCAATCAGAGTCCATCAGAGCCAATCCCAGGGCCTTTGCTGGAGGGACTGGGGAGGGTTTTTTGAACAGGGAGCTGGGATGGAAGATAGAAAGTCGAGGATGGAGACTTTGGGAGCCTGTCTCAAGTCAATCCAAGCGGTTGTTCTGAGAGAGAAAGGGAGACTCGTTCCTTGGCAATAGAGTTTTTTTTGGTCTCTGGAATGGACAGGCCCAGGCCAGCTCTGTCCCCAGCTTTTCCTTGGCCCGAAGCCATCCATTCTTTCCTTTAAGTCAGCTGAACTTGGGTCTCTCGCTATTTGCAAACAAGTGTATCCTGACGGAGGCGCGGGGCCTCTGATGGCTTGTGTCCCTTGTCCCGAGAGGAGAGGGGGCTCTTCTGCAAACCTGCAGTTTGCTCTGATTCTACCCAAACCTTGTGTTGATCCTCTCTGTAAGGGCCTTCCTGGCCGCTCACATCAAGTTTGTTTTTGCTCATTTGTCCTACGTGATTAATACCACGCGCCCGCCCAGAAACCCCCACACCAGCCAGTCATTGTTTGGTCAATTTGGTTTCTTAACAAAATAAGAAGCCTTAATTGAACCCCGAAAGTGTGTTTACTCTGAATGTGTTATGGCTGCACTTATCAAATTACAACTGTATTACCCCTTAAATTACCTTGAAAACAAATCAATAGTTTATTTAACCAGAGTCAAGAAAAAGAAAAGGGGGGAAAAATGCCCCGAGGAATCAGCGTAATAAGTTTTACTTGGAAGAAAGCAACGCGGGTGAACACGGAGAACGGATCGCAGCGTGAGGCGGGGTGTTCGGGTAGCTTGGAGGAATAAACGGGCACCTAACTTAATTTTGTTCATTTCTGTGCGCCTTCTTTCAGATTGCTCGCCAGGCGTCGTCAGGGCCAAGTTGTTTTCTGAACAAGCAACAGAAATAAACAATCTTAGGGCCTTGTTGGGTGACAGCAGCGGGGTCTCACATGGGGATGTGCACCGATTTCTTTGTTTTTCTTGTGGTCCTGGGGATTGAACCCAGAGGCATTCTACCTCCCAGCCACACACCCCCAGCCCTATTTTAATTTTAGTTTTTTTCTTTTTGAAACAGGGTCTCCCTAGGTTGCTGAGAGCCTTGCTGCTTGCTGAGGCTGGCCCCAAAGCCGCGATCCTCCCGCCAAGTACTAGGATTACAGGCATGCACCATCGTGCCGGGCTTATACTATTCCTTTAAATATTTGAGACCATTACAAAATGAGGCGGCTAATCCCTGCCTCCAAGTTGGACTCTAGGGGAAAAATTTGATCTAACTCAAATGCTACCACTTAAGGGGTGTGTGTGTGTGTGTGTGTGTGTGTGTGTGTGTGTTCACATTATATTTCTGCAGGGTTTTCTGCCCCGAGTCACAGTTCCTCAGTACTGAATGGTAAAGACAGGTCCCTGTAGAGTGTCAGATGTGGCCCAGCACCCTCTAAGCCTTGAGACTCCCCATCAACTAGTCTTCTGCCGGCAACTGGAAAATATCTGATTGTAAGTGGGGATGTAAATTCTTTAAGAACTGATGAGAGGACTGCCCCCTGGGGACAGCTGGGTCTCGGAGGTCACAGAATTCCCTGGGTATCGAGACATCAGCAGTGATTAAGAAGAAAGGCATGCGACATTAATAATGCAGAGCAAACGAGCAATTCCTAGTAAATATCACTCAGATATTCACTCTGTACTTCCCGACCCTGGCCCTGACCCTGATTCTGAGCACACAGCGGTGACCAGGGCAGACGTGGTCTCTATCCTGTCTAGATAGAGAGGCAGGAAAATAAATAAATAAAAAGAGAACAGGCAAACACATCAGCGAGGAACTCTTAGGCTGAGCTAAGTGTCTCAGAGCAAATAATGTGCCCCAGGGTGAGGGGGAGAGCGCCATTGGTCCCTGGGGCCTAGAGTCCCTAAGCCAAGACCCAACCCACCAACTTGTCTTCCCAAAGACCTCACACGTATCTTTCCAATCAAAGATTGGAGGAGATTCAGTTAATGAAAGTCTGATTCTCCTCTTTGTAACCCAAGAGCCTATGAGACACAGTAATAATAAAAACACAGTAATAGAAAAATAATCGGTTCTAATAAGACCATCCTCAGACGACCCGGAAAAAGTTAAGTCAGAAAATGGGGCGGGTAAGGTAAGGCCCGTCCTGTCTGCAGGGGACCCTCGGTGTAGATTCAGCTGCCCTGTATATTTGAACACCTGTGTTGAGGAGAGTCCCCAAGTGGGAAAGCATACCATCTCCAATAGAGAAGCTGGAAGCTGATTCCTGACTTCCCCCACAGGTAGAGTCCTGCAGCCTGGCCTTGGCCATCAGCACCCAGGTGCAGGCCTCTGGAGCTGAGGTGAAGACAGGTTTGTGAGTGTCTGCTCTGGATGGCCGTGACCACTGGTTTCCATAAGAGCCATGAATCCCAGAGGGTAATTCAGACCTTATTCCCAACCACACACTAGGGTGCTTCTTAGAAGAAGCAGCCTGATTATCTGGCTCTAACAGAGAGTGTGTGGGGTCCTGATGTTGTTTACACGATGATCGTGGACCTAGTTGGGGGAGGCCCCACAGATATGTCGCTCATTCCTTCCGGGTTTGAAGGAGCCGCCACCCAGGTGTCTGAAGGGGCAGGCGCCTCCCCTTCCCACCTCGGTTCTGACAGACAAAGGGAAGAGAAAAGGGTTATTTTTGCTTCAGAATGTGGAAACTGGCTAGTAAATCAGCGGAGAAGCCCATCTGTGAACATGTTCGCACACATTCTAAATGTTCCAAGTTGGAGGACAAGAAGTCCCTGGAAATTCTCAGTATTGGTGTTAGCAACTGTGCAGACAGGATTTTCCTGGTGGATGGGAAGGAGGGTGGCTCTGTGCCCTGGTCCCTGAACCCCATACCAAGTGGTACCTAAGGGTGGGGGCCAGGGCCGGAGAGAAGTCAGGGCAAAGGGAGCAGAAGGCACCGGCCGCTCTGGGGATCTGTGGGTTGCCCCTCAGTACCCACTGTAAGAACTGTAAGGCCTTTTCTTTAAACCCCAAACAAAGACATCTCCCTTTTGTATTAATTTCCATTTTATGACATGCTATTTGGTCTATCTCTTAGAATCTAGAAATGCTAACGAGCTTAAAAAGTGAGTAATGTGCTGGTTGAAACCAGCCCGCTGCACAGAGTTGTGAAGCCAAGCTTTCACCAATTAGGGTAGGGAGTGGGATTGTGACTGCATCGGGGAGAAAGTCCCGATGGAATTCACGCGAAGTGTGTTTGCTTACCAGATTTTTTCTGTGTGTGTGTGTGTGTGTGTGTGTGTGTGTGTGTGTGTGTGTGTGTAGGGCATGTCTGTGGTGCATCTTTTTGCAAAAGTAAAATTTTGTAACGTTCAAGTGTTTATTTCTATGGCCAATTCCCACATCATGACCTCCTCTGATCAAAGAGCTCAGGGTCTGTCTGGCAACTCCTGTAGGCCTCCTAGATAGTGGAAGAGATGGCCAACTGCGGTGTGGGATCTCTGAGCAGTGTTTCCTGGAGAGCTCTGCCCTGCTCTGGCCATACCACAGTGAGAAGCCCGGCGCTGAGCCTGGCGGAGCAACAAGGTGGAAGGGGCCTGGGCTTCAAGGTCATGGGAGTCACCAGACTAGCCTTAGACTGTCCATGTTTCTATGACACAGAAATACCTTCATGTCTTGGTTAAGGCACCGTCACTTTTGGGTTTTGGGGAACTTACTACAGAATAAAATCTCAGTGGACACAGTGACTGTCTTGCTCAACACAAGCCTAGAAACCCTGGGCAGAGGGGCTTGGAATTGAGACGTTTGTATATACTTATAGCAAAAGTCTGGTTAAAAAGACAGAATGAAGCCGGGCGTGGTGGCGCACGCTTGTAATCCCCGCGCTTGGGAGGCAGAGACAGGAGGATCGCGCAGGTTCGAAGCCAGCCTCAGCTACTTAGTGAGGCTCTCAGCAACTTAGTGAGACCCTGTTTCCAAATAAAAATATAAAATAGGTCTGGGAGTATAGCCCAGAGGTAGAAGGCCTCTGGGTTCCACCCCCAGTACCACCAAAAAAAAAAAAAAAAAAAGACAGAATGAAGATCCACAAGCTGGGCCTGGGCAGTGCCGTGGGACAGAAGGTATGAGATCTTGGGTTCTGAGTGAGGGCAGACACCCTGGCTGGGCCAGGCTGGGCATCTGATTGCGGGATGAGAAAGCAAGGTTTACTGCCTTCTGAAGCTCTTTCCCAAATCAGAAGCAGAGACCCAACTCGGGCCAGAGAGGGTTTCTAGGAGGAAGCCAGTCTGGACGGGGACTCTCAACACTTAGGGTGCATAAGGGTATCTGGTCCAGCTCAGTGAAGCTCGGTAGCGCTTGCCTTGTGAGCAGAGACTGAGTGACCAAGCAGAAGGGGCAGTTTCCCGGCTCAGTGCCTGAAAGACAGGTGCCAGGTCGGCGCACTGGGGTCTAAACATTCAGCTCCCAGCCGCTTGTGGGCGAGCCGGGCAGAGCGTTAACCGGCGTCCTCATCTGCAGTCTGGTGATGCAGATGATACAGCCTCTCCTTTCAACAGAAGGCAGACTGAGACAGAGATAGAGAGGTCGATCCCGATCAAGAAGTGGGTGCGTGCCGCTTAGCCCAGGGCCCGAGACTCAGCAGGACTCAGTAAGTGCAGAATCCTAACAGTGTGCTGTGTGGTTCATTGCACACCAGAGTCTCTCTGGGTTTGCAAATTCTCACTTTCCAAGTGTCCTGGCAGCCCTCCCCGGGCGTTTTCTAAGCCCGCCCCCGGCTCAGGGTCAGTCTCTGGTCCTCTGGAGAAGAGCTGCTCTGAGCACTCGGCAGTCTCGCCCTTCTCTGCCAGCACCTCATTACTGCCACGCGGTGCTGGGATAGGGCTGTCCTGGACAACATGTAGATGCTTTCTTTATTTCATGCCTTGGATTCCTGGCCACAAGGTCAATGGAAGCGCCCCCAGACAGCTGGCCCACCAATGAAAGTATATTGAAAACAAACCCCAAACATCCGGCCCAGCTGGATTCTCCAGACTCATGGCTAGCCAGCTTTCCATCATGGTAACAACACGCCTGAGATAGTTAACTAATGGGCAGAAAAGGCCTATTTTGGCTCACGGTTTGGGGGCTTCTCGTCCGTGGTCTGCTGGCCCTGTTTCTTTGGGCCCGTAGATGGGCAGTCGTTATGGTAGGAGTGTGGAGTGGAGAGGAGTTGCTCACCTCACGGCCAGAAGCAAGGTGAAGGACCCGGCTACAGTCCCCTTGGGGCCAGGTCCTTGAGGTCCTAAGAACTTCGCCCGAGGCCCCACCCCCAAGGAAGGTGGCGCAAGCCTTCCGCACTGGGACCAAACTACAGCATTCTCCCTCCCACTTCCTCCCGCATTAAAAATAAAAAAGAATCGCCGGGCGTGGTGGCGCATGCTTGTAATCCCCATGCTTGGGAGGCGGAGACAGGAGAATCGCGCAGGTTCGAAGCCAGCCACGCTGGCCTAAGAGACTCTGTTTCCAAATAAAAAGTATAAAAAATAGGTCTGGGAGTGTATCCCAGAGGTAGAAGGGCTTCCAGGAACTCCAGTACCATCAAAATACTACTACTACTACTACTACTACTACTACTACTAATAATAATAATAATAATAAAATTAAAATAAGAAAATAAAAAAGAATCACATTTTCAGCACCTACATTTTTTATCAAAAGTCGAAGACATCCCATCAGTATCTTTAATATTTATAGTCTGAAAGAAAACATCTCGATTTCACAGCGTGTCCAGTGGAAACTCAATATCATCGTGATCAATATCGACCAGCCCCGATTTTCAAAAGCACATGAAAAAAAAACCAAAACAACTCAGCTCTGGTGTCGGGAATCGCGCCTGCTCCCTTTCCCCTTGACCGTCTACTACCCTGGTAGGCGCTCATGGGCGTATAGATCATATTTTTATCCTTGGAAGTCTTTTATTGATCGTCACTCCTACGAAAAAGCATGTATAAATTACAACGGAAAATTTTCTAAGTGTCTGAGACCAGAAGGCTTTGAATGCTAAATGGGTGATTCCGACTTTAGTTATCACTACGGTTATAACTAGGGCTCATCGGATCAAAACAATGTCACTGCGGTCGGGCTGTTTTTAGAATTAATTCATGTGTTCATGTCATTGTTATAAAGAGGTTTCAGCATCGATGCTACCTCCCTTTCTGTGTGTGTGTGTGTGTGTGTGTGTGTGTGTGTGTGTGTGGTATTGCAGATTGAACCCAGGGGCCTTCTACCTTCAAGCCACACACCCCAACTCTATTTTTCTTTTTCGTTTGTAAACAGGGTCTTGCTAGGTTGCTGAGAGCCTCACCAAGTTGCAGAGGCTGGCTTCAAACCCATAATTCTCTAGTCTCAGCCTCCTGAGTACTGGGATCCTAGGCCTGTGCCCCCATACCCGGTGCCTCCCCCACTTTTAAAAATTACGGCAAGGTTATTTTTGCTTGCATACACAGATACTAGGGGATGGGAGAGCTCGGCTAGCACTCATTGTTTTTAACTCGGCCCATCTAAATGGGTCCCTTGCTCTCTGGCGTTGGTTAGCTTTGCTGATGCATGTGGAAACCCCGCTGGAGGGTGGGGTAAGAGGCCTGGGAGATGGGGGTCTTCTTCCCACAGGCCCCCCCATCATGTAGCATATCCACTCCAGGACGCAGGTTCTGTCTGGCGGCCTGCTCCTCATACCCTCTGCCTCCCCAGTCCAGAAGTCTCCGTTGCTTTGCTCACCCAAGGCCCCGCTGTTACAAGCCAGGGCTTTGGACTCTGCGCCATCACCGCCCTCGTGCTGGCCACAGGTTTTAAATAGCATCTTCAGGAAGCCACCCTCCAAGCCGTCGCTGTGAGCCTGCCATCTGTCTCCTGCAGACGCTGCCTGCGCAACCCTGGCTTTGTAGAGCAGGGGAAGGGCGATCCTAAGAGAGGAACCCACGGACCTCATGTGTCCGCTGGAGGATCTGAAAAACGCACGTGCCTGGGAGGAACCCCTTGTGTGTCCCGGGGCCCAGCACTCCAGTTTGACAATGACCCGCTTCTCATACCACTCCTCTCTTCTGTGCCCCAAAGCTGCAGGAACAATCCTGGGAGCTGGGAAGTCACTAGAGAAAGCGGCGAGTGTTTTATCACCGAGGCCAAAGGCCAAGGATGCTGGGGGGACCATGGCGTGTGAAGCAAAGCCCCCTGGAGCTGGTGTTTGGGGGAGACTGTTCTTAGGACGCCAGCCCCCCCACCCCGTGTGTCCTGGAGCCCAGCACCCACCCCTTCCCCTGAAGGGCAGCCTGTCTCGTTTCTTTGTCAGCCAGATACTCTGCAGCGCTGAGTTAGAAATTCCAGACAACCCGTGGAGAGCTCTTTATTGCTGCAGCGGGCAACACATCTACAATAACATGTAAAAAGATAGAGGCCCCGAGGCGAAGACAACAGCTGCGGTTTAAAGTTGAAACTGGAGTTGAAATGTGTGTTAGATCCACCTGCTGCTGGTCTCCTTTTCTTCTGGGGCAATTCCGATCCAAGAATCAATCTCTCTCTCTCTCTCTCTCTCTCTCTCTCTCTCTCTCTCTCTCTCTCTCTCCCTCTGTCTCTGTCTCTGTCTCTCTCTGTGTCTCTGTCTCTCTCTGTCCCTCTGTCTCTCTCTGTCTCTTTCTCTGTCTCTGTCTCTCTGTCCCTCTGTCTCTGTCTCTCTGTCCCTCTGTCTCTCTCTGTCTCTCTCTGTCTCTTTCTCTGTCTCTGTCTCTCTGTCCCTCTGTCTCTCTGTCCCTCTGTCTCTCTCTGTCTCTCTCTGTCCCTCTGTCTCTGTCTCTCTGTCCCTCTGTCTCTCTGTCACTCTCTCTGTCCCTCTGTCTCTGTCTCTCTGTCCCTCTGTCTCTCTGTCACTCTCTCTGTCCCTCTGTCTCTCTCTGTCTCTGTCTCTCTGTCCCTCTGTCTCTCTGTCACTCTCTCTGTCCCTCTGTCTCTTTCTCTCTGTCTCTCTCTGTCTCTTTCTCTGTCTCTCCCTCTCTCCCCCCCTCTGTCTCTGTCCCTCTGTCTCTGTCTCTTTCTCTGTCTCTCTCTGTGTGTGTCTCTCTCTGCCTCTCTGTCCCTCTCCCCCCTTTCTCTGTTTTTCTGTCTTCACATTCAGAGAGGCTCCTGGCTCGTAAATCATCCTGCATTCAATTTGCTTGTGGTTATGAGCTTTGTGATAGTTGGGATTATCGCTCAGTCAATAGCAAGAGCCCCCCTCCCGCCCGTGAGTGTGCATTTCCCCCAGGGCTCGCTTTGACCAGTTGGATGTCAGCACAGTGACGAGATCGATGGCGTTAAACCCCACCAGCGTGGCTTGCTTGTTGTCTCCGAGATCTGCACAGAGAAGAACCGCGGTCCTGTGTGCAGGGTTCAGGACATCAACCCGCCAGCGCTGACCCGAGCCCAACAGCCTGCGGCCTACTCAGCGGAGCCCAGCACAGATCAGCCGAGCCCTGCTAACCCGAGCACTGCCCAGTGATCCCTGGAGCCCCTCATCTGGGGGTGTTGTGAGGCTGCAGTGGGAGCAGCCTGCACAGGAGCAGGCAGCAAGAGGGAGTGTGATCTGTAGATAGTTTAAAACCAGTCATCAAACCAGAGAAAGCCCATGGTTAGTCCTCCCGCCCTCGCCCAGCCTCCCCTGGAGGAGGCCATGGCCACATTAGTGTAGGAAACGCTGGCGGGCGGCAGGCCTGTGTTGGTCTCAAGCCTTGTAGCTTTCCGGTGCTTGACGTCTTAGTTTGGATTTTTGTTTCAGCTTTTATTGAAGTGTAAACAAACACGTAGGGGGTAAAAACCCAGCTTCTTCCAGGAGCTGCCAGTGTGTGGCCAAACACAGTGAGAGGGAGAGAGAGAGAGAGAGAGAGAGAGAGAGAGAGAGAGAGAGAGAGAGAGAGAGAGAGAGAGATATTAGCAGAATTCAGACCCGCTGGCAGGCCCTGGACGGCCGCGTACTGTCCTGGGCCTGCTGTGTGTGGCCCCCGGGGCCTGTGTGGCTGTCTGTGCTGTGACTCCCTGCCCCGGGCTTTACAAAGCACAGAGATATCACCGCTCCCCCATCCCGTGTGCCGAGGGCCCAGAGGGCCGCCGTGCAGGGAAGCCCAGCCCTGGCCTCTGTCCGAGGGGAGGCATGGCTTTGGCCACTGCTGCCCACCTCTCGAGAAGGAGCCCCGGAGGCCCACGTCTGGCTCCACCAATGCTGGGCTACGTGGCATCCACCTGGAGCCAAGGTCAAGACCAGTGACCTCGAAGATACGTGTGCGTGTGTGAGTGCGCACACTGTGTCTCACCAAGTTGCTGAGAGCCTCACTAAGTAGCTGAGGCTGGCTTTGAACCTGTGCAATCCTCCTGTCTCAGCCTCCCAAGTGCTGGGATTATAAGCGTGTGCCACCACACCCGGCCTACCACCTCAGGCCATTTTTAAAATATTCTTTTATTGGTGCACTGTAGTCTCACATAATAGTGTAGCTGAGAGTGAGGGACACATGCACACAGCCCTTGGTGGGCTCCCCGCTCCTTCCCCCTCCCTCCCTGCTCCTGCCCCTCCTAGTGTTTGACCCTGTGATGGACACTGATAATTTTACAAATGTACATATGTCAGTGGGAGTGTTTCCCCTCATTAGTGCTCCCTCTACCCCCTCCAGACCCTTCAATCACCCACACTCCCCTGGTCCTACTTTTTTTTTTTTAATTTAATATATTTTTATCGGTGCATTGTAGTCAAACATCACAATGGAATACAAGACTTGTGAGGATATCCAAGCACACATCACCCAATTAGCCTTTATCCAATCCCCATCTCATTCCCTCCCCCTCCCTCGATCCCATGCTTGATTGGTGATTAACTTTGATATATTTAAGTACATCATGTGCTTTAAAAAGATTCCATCCTCCCCCATCCCATCCCCTCTGATAGGTCACCTTAATTGCTCCTCCATAGGGCCCTTTCTTCCACTAGATTTCCTCCTATTTTCCATTTCTTCCTAGTTTTTGCATATTAGGGAAAGCATCTGGTTTTTTATCTTCTGTGATATTTCTCTGTGTATGCCGCATTTTAAGTTCCGATCCCACTCTTGAAGGTCCCGGCACCGGCCTGGCCACCCAGCAGATTCTGATCCCGGCCTCGGAGGCCCCAGCACTGGCCTTGCCTCACGGCAGGCTCTGATCCCAGCCTCACTGGCCCTGGCACTAGCCTTACCCCTCGGCAGGCTCCGATCCTGGCCTTGGAGGCCCTAGCACCATTCTTGCCTCATGGCAGGCTGTGATCCCGGCCTCGCTGGCCCCAGCACAGGCCTCACCGAATGGCAGGCTCTGATCCCGGCCTCACTGGCCCTGGCACCAGCCTCGCCACCTGGCAGGCTCCTATCCTGGCCTTAGAGGCCCAGGCACTGGCCTTGCTGTGCATTGGGCTCTGGTCTCTGTCACTATGAGCAGGTCGTCTACAGATGTTCCCTTTTTTTTTTTTCTTTCTTTCTTTCTTTCTTTCTTTCTTTCTTTCTTTCTTTCTTTCTTTTTCTTTTTTTGGTGGTGCTGGGGTTCCTGGAAACCCTTCTACCTCCTGGTCCTACTTTTTATTTTGGGTCTCCCTATGTTACCATGCACTGGCCTCGGACCTGAGAGCCTCCCGTCTCAGCCTCCCAAGTTCTGGGATGTAGAAGGTGCTTTTAGCACATAGCTTGTAGGTGTCCAGATGTTTCTTGCCCTGAAGACTTCCCAGATCACAGAGGAAACCCAGGGCCTGGAGGGACACGCCATCAGGGCAGAGACTGGAGGTTCCTACACAGAGACAGACCACAGGGCTCAGTCTTAGGAAAGGAGTGTGTGTGGGGGGGGCACAGATGCTGCGACATCCCTGTGCTGCTCTGTGACCCTCCCCCCTGCCACCCACCTGCCAACTCACCCCACACAGCAATCCAGGCGGCAGGAACTGCTACCCTGTACATTTCACAAGTGAGGAAACCCAGGCACAAACTCCTTCCACCTTCCCCAGCTCCCCAGACCTTTCCCCTTCGCCCCCGCGCTGTCTCCTGACGCTCCACCAGACCCCAGAGAGCTGCAGCCTTAAAGCCCGACTTTTCTGAACAAACCAACAGCAGCACATCCTGCGTCCAGTCTATCTTGGTCCCCACAGGGGTCTCCTGGAGGAGTCTCACCCCAACAGGGAAGCCGTTGTCAAGGTGACGGCAGCCTCCTCCCGATGATGCTCAGAGCGCTGCCTCTTTATCCCACGGTCGTCCCTTGCCTGGGCCTCGAATGGCACCCTGGGCTCTAGCACATCTGTTCTTGGCTCTCGCTGGCCTGATTCAGCTCCTGGAGTCGGCTGCACAGCATTGATCTCAGTATTGCCCAGCTCGTACCCTAGAAGCCAAGTTGCAGTGAAGCTGGCTGGAGATGGAGCATCATAGTGTGTCTGGGATGTTCCTGGCTAGTCTCTTCCTCACCCACTTCTTGACCCTGCTTTTCCTACTTCAAGATGGGTTTGATCACGGTGTCACTGAGCCTTCACTGCTCTGTTGATAGGTTTTGGGCTGGAGAAGTGTCCATGCTACCTCTACATTCTCTAGACTTGAATAAAACAATGTTTGCCTCCTTAGAAGATGGACCGACCTCCGGGCTGGCTCATCCTGAAGTGCCCCTCAGCAGAGGCCCTCCCGTGTCCCCAGCATCCTCAGCCATCCAGGAGATGCCCTGAGAACTGGCAGCCCTCCACAGGACAACCGCCATCGTGGGAGTGTCCCCGGGTCACCCTGAAGGTTTGAGCAACTGAAGTGAAGTCAAGGAAGATGGCTTTAGGGTAGTAACTGAGCAGGACCCTAGTTGTGCCAGGGCAGCGGGGCAGGTTGCAGACAGGTCAAAGAAAGTGTCTAGAGATAGCGCACAAGACAAGTGATTGGGAAAGCTTGCAAGGGGCGCCTCTGGCCCGCCTGGTGATTTGCCAAGCAGCGCCTCCCCTCCATCACGGTGCTCTGTCCAGGGGCGGCTGTGGCCGGGTGACGTACATCCTCCCCACAGTGGCCTCAGCTCCACGCCTGCCCCTCACAGAGAGGGTCCGCTGCTCGGCTGCGGAAGCAGCGACGTCATCGGCATCGGCGGCTTAGTTTGCTTGTCTGGCCAGCGTCCCAAGGAGAGACTGTCCTGGTGCCCATGCCAGAAACTAGCTTCCTGCAGACCCCGCTAGCTGGCCCTGGCTCCCAGGTGCGTGAGGGAAAGCAGGGTCCTCCGAGATGACATGTGCCCAGACTTGGGTGGATTTGGCGAGTGTTAAGGGACATGGTATTTTGCTATCTCCTCCTTTTCTCTCTCTCTCTCTCCTCTCCCCCCTCCTCCTTCTCCTTCTTGTTTTGGTACTGAGAGTTGAAACCAGGGGCCTCCTACCTCTGAGCCACACCCCCAACCCTTTTTTTTCCCCCAGTACTGGGGATAGAACCCAGGGGCATTTTACCTCAGATCAATACCCCCAGCCCAATTTTGTGGTACTGAGGGTGGAACTCAGGGGCTTTTCTACCTCTTGGCTATATTCCCAGACCTATTTTATATTTTTATGTGGAAACAGGGTCTCACTAAGTTGCTGAGAGCCTCACTCAGTAGCTGAGGCTGGCTTCGAACCTGTGAGATCCTCCTGTCTCCTCTGCCTTCCAAGTGCGGGGATTACAAGCACGTGTCACCATGCCCAGATCTTTATTATTATTATTATTATTATTATTATTATTATTATTATTATTATTTTTGAAGCAGGGTCGTCCTAGGTTTCTGATAATTTCACTCTTACTGAGGCTGGTCTTGAACCTGTGATCCTCCCATCTCAGACTCCCAAGCACCAGGATTATATTCCTCTTTTTTTAAGGATGATACAACCTGGCACAACAAGAAAATATGGAGTCCCTTGTTCCAAACCAACCAGGAATTTGAAGAAAGCAGAGCATTAAGCCTAATTGCGGGCCCTTCTACGTGGAGGCCCTGTGGGCTGCACGGGCCACGTGGCCACGAAGCCAACCCCATTTCCAGGACCTGTGACTCTCATGGGCTACAGCCAGGCTGCATCTTTTGAAATTAATTATGAGCCTTATTTCCCATTCATCCCTGCCGCACGAGTTTCATGCATAGCTAATCAAAGCCAGCGCCGAAGGCCGCCTGGTTTGATCTCAGGAGGAGCAGGAGGAGGGTGCTGAGGCCTGAGCATGAACTTTGAGGGTCTGTGTGCGTGCGCTGCCCAGGACACCAGCAAGAGGGGCTGCCACAGACCCTCCAGATTCCAGCAGCATGCTCCCGCCTCAAGCTGAGGGCAGCCACGGCCCTGCCTCCGGCTCTTTGTTATTACAAGTCCCAGATAAATGGCTATTTCCTGAGCATCTTCGTTTTCTTTTCTCTTATTTTTTTTAACCCTCAGATCTCTCTCTCTCTCTCTCTCTCTCTCTCTCTCTCTCTCTCTCTCTCTCTCTCGTTCATCTTGCAGTGCTGGGATGGAGCGCAGGACCTCGCACGCGCGGGGCCTGGGTGAGCCAAGGAGAAGCATCTGGAAGCTATGCATCTGCTGCTACCTGGATGTTGCTTGGTTCTAACTTTGAGGAATCTTCTCCACCATTGCAAAATCCTGCTTCTTCCAAGTCATTCCCGCATTTACAGGCTGCACCACCGCGGGCCCTCGGCGCCCGCCCGTCACCCAGTCAAGCATCGTCTCTACGGTGCGGCTTTCCAAACAGCCTTTCCACTCCCACCAGAAGCCGAGGCCAGAGTCTTAAAGACTCTTAGATGGCCTTACACCCCTGCTCAAGAGCTCCGGTGAGTCCTGTGAGTGTCCCGGGCTCTTTCCAGCCGCATCTCATCCAGGTAGACCCGCCTCGGCTCTCCCCAGGGGTGTCCCCTCCTTCCTGAGGCCCAGGAACTGTGGCCGCTGGGTATCCACATTCTACAGAGTTCGGGAAAAATCAAGGACTTACCGCTTGCCTGATCTGGTCCTCCGTGGGCCCGGGAGCGAGGCTCTTTGATAACTCTGAACAGAAACTAGAAAGAGACCTTCATCACGGAGAAGATATTCCCAGAAGCCTCAGCAGACTGGCCCTATGGCTCCTTGGCTCCTGGGCCCCTAGGACCTCAACTGGCAGGTGGCTCTGTTGCCTTGAGCGGGACACGCTGCTGCCCAGACAGATCCGCTGTCTCTGAGCAAAGGAGAAGGGCGAGCCGGAGACTCTGCCGCCAAGTCTGCGCTCACGTCACTTTTATTGTTGTTATTGTTGCTTACTGGGATTGAACCCAGAGGCATTCTACCTCTGAGCTGCACCTGCAGCCCTTTTTATTTTTTTATTGTTTTGTTTGGAAACAGGGTCTCACTAGGGTGCTGAGAGTCTCTTTAAATTGCTAGGGCTGGCTTCAAATCTGCCACCATGCTGTCCCAGCCTCCCAAGTGCTGGGATTACGGGCGTGGGCCACCGCGCCTGGCTTGAGCTCACTTCTTGTAAGGTTTCACCTCCTAGATACAAACCCCCCTGGAGCTGGGACCACTTGCTATCTATAACTCCCCTGCGTGCTCCGACAGCGAACATGGCACCAGAGGTGTGCCAGGCTGCTGCCTACTCTGACGACCCGAAATCAGAACCTCCCCGCAAAAGTCGGCGAGCGGCTGCCCTCACAGCCTGTCCTCCTGGAGCAAGGCCCCGCTTGCTGCTCCAAAATGACGCCGAAGGTCGTTGGGGCCCGGGCTTGCGCTGGTGTCCCTCCCTCTCAATCCGTGTGACAACCTGCGGCGTCCTGATATCGTCTCCATTCTTGAGATGACGGAGCTGAGGCCCAGGAGGCAGCTCAGGAGTCACCAGCAGTGGAGTCAGGGCCCAGCTAGAGCCCCGGCCTCTGCTGATCAGCTCCTCAGAGAATTTTCTGGAAGGGATTGTAAAAGCAAATGTATTGTCCTGGACGGCCCTAAACTGTCTTGGACTGACAGTCACATGGATTCTGCTTTTCCCCTTGAGAAAACTATCACCCACTGAAGATCCACAGCTCTGCCTTATCCTGAATCCTTCCCTCCTCCCTTCCTCCCTTCCTCCTTTCCTTCCTTCCCTCCTTTCCTTCCTCCCTCCCTCCCTTCCTTCCTTCCTCCCTTCCTTCCTCCCTCCCTTCCTCCCTTCCTTCTTTTCTTCCTCCCTCCCTCCTTTTCTTCCTCCCTCCCTCCCTTCCTTCCTTCCTCCCTCCCTCCCTTCCTTCCTTCCTTCCTTCCCTGTGGTACTGGGGATGGAACCAGAGGCATTCTGCCTCCAAGCTATGCTCGTACTCCATCTTTTATTTTTTATCTTGGAACAGGGTCTTGCTCGGTTGCTGAGGCTGGCCTCGAACCTGCGATCTGACTGTCTCACCCTCCCAAGGACTGGGATTACAGGCGTGCACCCCCACGCCCCACCACCTTATTTATTTATTTATTTATTTATTTATTTATTTATTTAGTGGTACTGGGAGTGAAACCCAGGTACTTTTCTACCTCCAGGCTATACTCCCAGACCTATTTTATATTTTATTTGGAAACAGTGTCTCACTAAGTAGCTGAGGCTGGCTTCGAACCTCTGCGATCCTCCTGTCTCAGCCTCCCAAGCGCTGGGATTACAGGCGTGCGCCACCACGCCCGGCCTTGCCCTTTTTATTTTAATACTCCGTGACACACGCATTAATGCCTGTGTGTTTTCTCCATATAAGCGGTTAATCTCCTTACCCGCTTATCCTAAAGAGAATGATTGTTGGATAATAAGGCAGACAAGCTGTCACCTTTACCCATGTTCTTGGAGCAGGGTATTAACAGGCAGTGGCCCTGCTGCCTTCTGCTGGTGGGCATTTCGAGTGCCCACTGCTGTTATGTGGTCACACATAAAACACAGCTCACGGGGGACTGCGGTTAAGTCGGTTTACAATTCTCCCCGACAGCCCTCCCTCCCTGTAGGCCGCCAGGCATTGGACCTTAATATAGATTAGACTCTACAATTATGTGTAATGAGAGGGGGAAATGGGTATCACGGTGCAAAGATGATCAGTGTTTTGCTGAAGTCAATCTGTTTCTGTGTCAGCCGAGCGGCCGAGGGAGGTAAAGACGTGCTTCTGATTTCATGGGGGTTGACACACCTGCTTTTCATTATCATACTCTCTTCAAAACATATCTAAGCAGATTTTCTTCCTAATGCAATTGGCAGTTTTGACTACAAGGCAGGTTATGTCTAAATGAAACTCAGGCAGAATTAACCACAATTCCAAGTTTTTGGAGTGCGTGCCTGTGATCCCAGTACTTGGGAGGCTGAGACAGGAGGATCACAGTTCCCGAACAGCCTCAGCTACTACTTAGTGGGGCCCTTTGCAACTCAGGGAGACCCTGTTTAAAAATAAAGAATAAAAAATAGGGCTGGGGGTGTGTAGCTTGGAGGTAGAATGACCCTGGGTTCCATCCCCGGTACCACACACACACATACAAATTTTATCTTGAGATTATCTAGATTTCTGGGTAATTACCAGGAATTTTTGAAGGAGGTCCATGTCCCCTTCCCATCTCCCTTGCCCCACCCTGCATCAAAAGGCAACAGTGTGAAAGCAGGAAATCGGCCTGGGCACAGGCAGCACCTGGCCCCCTGCTGAGCACCCTGAGGCGGCAGGGGCAGGGCCTCCGGTGAGGTCACCACCAGGGTGGCAGAGCTGGACTCCACAGTCCTTGGTTTCCTCCCAACACCTGTCTCTTGTTGAAAATAAATGAGACCAAAGCATCTCTGGGGCTTGAAGGCCCGCTTCCCCAGGAAGCAGAAAAATTCTGGCTGAGAGCAGCATGACCCCGGTGCCGCCCCCTCCACTGCCCACGGGTCAGTCTTTACAGCGAAATGTGAGCCTTTCATCTCCCAGACAGACCTTCCAGCCCTTGAATCCCCTTTTCTTCTAATCATTTTGCTTATTTTGCTATGTAAACCTAACAACCGTGATCTCTGTTAAGGGATCGTCCTCCCCACGGGCTGAGTTCTCAGGGCCGTGCCCTCCCACACACCCCTATTCGTCCTCACTGGTTTTTCGTGGGGAAACTGAGTCAGCAAGATGCGGGTCTGGCATGAGGACAGGAAGTCCATGCAGCCCCAGGCAGACGGCGGTGCAGGCCAGCCTGTCCTTCGAGTTAGATGAAGTCCCTGCTGAGCCCAGCACCGCCAGCACCGCCCAGAGGCCAGCAGAGGAGGCGGGCAGGGCACCCGTCCAGCGAGCCTTTCTCTGTGCCTGTTCTCTGTTGAATTGGACTCTTGGGACACAGGCTGGCTACCCAAGTGTGGTCTGGGGCTGCAGCCCACACAGCAGCTGGCCCAGGGGAGTCGGTCCGTGGGCTCGAGCGACCCAGGCGTCTTCACGGGTCCTGCTGAGGCACCTGAAAGTATTTTTTGTTTAAGTTTCTGTTTTGCTCTGGCTTTGACTAAGCCAAGGAGATCTCATGGTTCAAGACAGAAGATATGGTGTGTAAATCATCACCAGGGCACCGACACCAGGTCTGCGTTTGTGCCGATACCTGGCTGATACCTCCCTTGAATCCAAGACTTCAGAGGCAAAGGGGAAAAAAATATATAGCCAGGAATCACAAGTCCTGCCACTCCAGAAAAGCCCTGGCTCACCAGTGCCCCACTTGGCTTCCTCTGCACACCTGTCTCCTCCCTTCTGCATGGAGAGTCCACCTCCTCTCACCATCACCTGAGAGACAGGATGTGCAGGGGCCATCTTTGCATGTGCAAAGACCCTGAGGTAGGATGAAAAAGGCAGGTGCGGCTAGAAGCCAGTGATCCTGGGGAAAGAAGGTCAACACAAGACTAGAGCAAGGCCAGGACACAGATCCCGGGCTCCGAGGGCTGTGGGAAGGCACGCCAACACAATAGACTAGTGGTCCGGCCTCCATCTCTGTCCACTGCCACAGAACAGGAGAGTTGGGAATGTGGCTGCCAGTAGCAAATAGAAAGATCTTCTAGGTGAGACCCCACCGTCCACTCTTATGTTGCTGATGATCCCATTACAGACCTGGAGCCTTTTAAAACGCATCATTAAAAAGACGAGCCGGTCTTTTAGCTGCCAAGAATAGGTGATTTGTACAAAGGCGAGCTGCTCCGCACAGGAGGCCGTGGCAAGGATCATGCATATGGAAGCTTTTCAGGCCGTTATCAAAAAGCAATCGCAGGCAGGGAGCAATCAGAGCGCCGGGCTGGCATTGAGGACTTGGCACCGAGGAACGTGGTACCATTCAGACTGGTCCGCAGGGGACTGCTGATGGGCACTTACAGCCGTGGCTACTCTTCTGGGCATCTTGTTCCCAGGTAGAACTTTGCAGAGTGCTTCTAGAGCTCAGAGAGGTCAGCGGGGGCCTTGAGGTCTTGCAGGCAGCTGCAGGATTTAGACATTATTCTAAGGGCATGGGTTAGGAGCCTTTTCCATGTCAGTTTGTCTATTAATTAATTAATACTGACGATTGAACCCAGGGGCGTTCTACCTCCGAACCACAGCCCCAGCCCTATTTTTTTTTTATTCTTTTTTTTTTTTTGGTGGTGGTACTGGGGTTCCTGGAAGCCCTTCTACATCCGGGCTACACTCCCAGACCTCTTTTTACATTTTATATTTGGAAACAGGGTCTCCTAAGCCAGCGCGCGCGGCTGGCTTCGAACCTGCGCGATCCTCCTGTCTCTGCCTCCCAAGCGCGGGGATTACAAGCATGCGCCACCACGCCCGGCCTTTATTCTTTTTTTTTGAAATAAGGTCTCACTAAGTTGCAGAAGGCCTCAGTAAGTAGCAGAGGCTGGCTTTGATCCTGCAGCCCTCCTGTCTCAGCCTCCCAAGTACTGGGATTACAAGCGTGTGCCACCACACACAACTCCTATTCTATTTTTTGAAATTTGAAACTGATAGGTCGGGCCCCTCCCCTTCCCCTTGGGATCCCTCAGCCGGAACAGGAGGTGGAACCCTCCCTGGAAGCCAGAAGTGGAGATGAGGAACTCTGGATGTGGCAGGGTAGACTCCAGATGCTGCTAGAGGACCAGCATTCTCCCACCTTGCTAGCCCCACCCCAACACCTCGGCTATATAAATACCCTTACTTCCTCTCTGCAGCTCGACTCTGCAGACTGATAGACACCCCCCACATAGCAGTATGCAAACCTTGACTGGTAGCAACAGACCTTTAATAAAAGGGGCCTGGTATCACACTCTTTTGCTGGATTTTGTCTGCTTTGCGACCCCGACTCAATTTCAATGTTATATCTGGAGCTGAAACCCGGGAGGGTTTCTTTATTTACTTTTACCCCTCCCCGAGCCCCTGTGACTCCCTGGTGGTTCCACTGGGCCCCTGAGGGGAGCCCTCCTCTTTACTCCCAGGAGCCTGGACTCTCCAACCCTTAGCTGGACTGACCACTCTCGGACAGGGTGAGTTCCCTTCTCTTCCTCTGGTCAGCGGGTCATCCCCTCCGGCTTCTCGCCTCTGCCTTCTTTGTTTGCCCAAATGCATGGTCATGTCAGAGTTGCCTCCGGACAAACAGAATTGTCCTCCGGCCTTGAGAAGGGAGTGGAGACGTCCCTCCCATCCTCTTGGTTCCTCTGGCCCTGAGAAGGGAGTGGAGACATCCCTCCCATCCTCTTGGCCCCATTCTTGGACGTAGATCAGGATAACAGGGACGCCTGTCTCCTGTTCTTCATTCTTGCCCATAGACCAGACATGGGAAGCCAAAATTCCAAAATAGACTAAATTTCCACGTTACAGAAACAAGTTCTCACGAAGTTTTAGGGGGCCTCCCTAAGTTGCCGAAGCTGGCCTCGAACCCTCAATCCTCCTGTCTCAACCCCCCAGGTACTGGAATCACAGGTGTGCACCACAGTTTAGGGGGCTTTAAGTAGAGGAGGGACACGGTGCTTCTGATTTCCTGTGGAGGACAGACTGTTGGAACCGTGGGCAGAAGCAAGAAGACCACAGAGGATGCCACCGTTGCTGGAGCAGGGTCAGAGCCGGGCCACCGCCGCGGGGTCGTGTGAGGAGCTGGGGTATGTTTGGGGAACCTAAGTGGGAAGGGGAGTAAGGACAGCCCCTAGAATCTTGCCTGAGCCACCGGGTCGCTGATTGAGTATCGCCTTCTGTCTCAGGATCAATACATGTTTAGTGGAGAGTCCACAGCTGAAATAAACTAAAAATGAGTCTTGGAATATATATTGGTACTGGGGATTAAAACCAGAGGCATTCTTCCTCAGAATTATATCCCCAGCCTCTTTATTTTGAAACAGGGTCTCACTTGTTTGCTGAGAGTCTGACTACATTGTTTAGGCTGTCCTCAAACCTGCCATCCTCCTGTTTCAGCTTCCCAAGTTCTGGGATTATAGGCATGTAGTACTGTGCCTGGCTTGGATTATAATTTTGCCTTGATGACAATATGCTGGTGTAAGGAAAGAAGCTCTGACTGTGATGGGGACTGGGGGAGAACAGGGCAAGGAAAATTATGGAAGGTTTGAGTATGTGTGAGTGTGTGTGCGCATGTGTGTATTTACATTTAAGTTTACGTAGGTGTATTTTATGCATATATTTTAAACGGAAGGGCCAAGATTCGAACCTAGATCCCATGGCCCTAATACCAGTCTTATTTAACCATTCTCTGTGTAGATTTTGTGTTGTTCCAATTAGAATATTTAATTACCACCATCATAAATAACGCTGCTGGGAATGTCTTTATACACGTGTCTTTGCACCTGAAGGAATGTTGCTCAAGATAAATTCCAGGGAGTGGCTACAGTGGTCTCGGGGTCCTCGCGGCATCTCTCAGCTCCCACCAGCAGCCCCCGCTCTTGGAGCAGTGCCTGCGTGCCTTGCCTTCTACATAAAGCCAGGCCTCCCTCTTCAACACTGGCCTTTGAAGGCGGCCAGCCTCCCTCTGAGAGACGGGGAATGGGAAGAGGGGACGAACCTGCTGAATCCCTGAGGTTCAACCCAGGTCAGCAGGACTTGGCCCTGAGAGTTCAGCAGCTGGTTACAGCCACACACAGAAGTGGAGCTCTGGAAGCTGGTGTCTTCTGCTATTTTCTGCCCATCCTTGTTACAGCTCTGATGCTCCTGTGGGCTGAAGACTTCTCGACTGGGTCAATCCCAGGCTTCCTTCTGGCCCCAGGGTGGAGAGCAGCCACCCACCCTGACCTAGCTGAGAGGGCTGGCCTGGGATACTGCAAAAAGGGGCTCTTCCTGCGTCCTGGTTGTGAGGCAGGAGTTGCCTTCGCAGAACCTCCCTCTTTCTGCAGGGAAAGGCATACAGAAGCATGGAGACCTTGTCTGTATGTGTCCTTTGGCCAGGAGCCCGTGGCAGCAGTGGATTTTTCCAGGGACACTCTCTGGATGAGTATTATCACTTGATTCAATCCAAACACATCTTTGGTGAGCACCTGTGGGGGTCAAGACTCTGTCAAAGCCTGGGGGGCTCAGATGAT
>NC_137805.1:32716955-32916955 GCF_963383645.1 Muscardinus avellanarius
CTTACTTTATTTGAAACAAGGTCTTGTTAGTTTGATGAGAGTCTCACTACTTGCTGAGGCTGTCCTTGAACCTGTGACTCTCTTGTCTCAGCCTCTCTAGTACTGGGATTATAGGCGTTCGCCACCACTCCTGGCTTCTGAGGCTCTTTGTTAAAAAGTAGAGAAATATCGGGCAGTTCAAGACCGTTAAAACTTATGGTAGCCGGGTATGGTGGCGCACACCTGTCATTCTAGTATTTGAGAGGCTGAGATAAGAAGATTGCAGGTTCGAGACCAGTCTTAGCACCTTAGTGAGGCCCTTTACAACTTAGACCCTGTTTCAAAACAAAACAACCCCCCTCAAAAAAAAAAAAATATATATATATATGTATATATAGGGCTGGGATGGAGTTCAGAGGTAGACTGCCCCTGGGTTCAATCTCCAGTACCTAAATAAATAAATAAATAAATAAATAAATAAATAAGGCTATATCAATACCACGGTGTGTGTGTGTGTGTGTGTGTGTGTGTGTGTGTGTGTATCACACAGCTAAGGTGGGTGTGATGATGCATACTTGTTCTTGGGAGGCTGAGAAGGGAGGATCACAGGTTTGTAGCCAGCCTCAGCAATTATGTGAGATTTTCAGTAACCTAGTGAGACCCTCTTTTAAAATAAAAAATAAAAAAGGCTGGGCGGGTGTAGCTCTGAGGTAGAATCCCCTGGGTGTTCAATCCCCTGTCTGTCTGTCTGTCTGTCTGTCTGTCTGTCTCTCTCTCTCTCTCTCTCTCTCACACACACACACACACACACGCGCGCGCGAATGTCTACACACACAAACTGATCACACAGCTAGTTACTTGGTTACTGTGACACTTGGCTTCTCACACTTACTAAACAGAATTCCATACTGGTGCCTGATGAATATTTTTTAATGACTTCTTCTGAATAGTTTCCTTTATTTTGTTTTATTCTATTCTATTTTTAAATTTTTTTAAATTTTTTATTGGTGTTTATTCTATTCTAGAATAGAGCAGTGTCGTACTGCAAACGCATAAAACCGCTCTATCCTAGAATACCTCAATTAGGGGGATTTCTCCTGACATGCTGGGGTCACAGATCTCTGGCTTCTGTGAATTGACTGCTCATCTCATTCTGTCAGTGTCTGTTCTGATAAAGAAAAATGTCCCCCAGATGAACACAGGGACCTAACATGCTCTAGAATCATGGCTGTAGGAAGCGTCTTGTTGGCGCGCGCTCTCTCTCTCTCTCTCTCTCTCTCTCTCTCTCTTTCTCTTTTGGGGGGTGTAGTACTGGGGATTGAAGGCAGGGGCATTCTACCTCAGAGCTACATCAGGGTCTTTTTTTGTTATTTTTAATTATTATTATTTTTTTTGAGACAGGTCTCTAGATTGCCGAGAGCCTTGCTCTTTGCTGAGGCCGTCCTTCAATCTGTGATCTTCCTGGCTTGGTCTTCCAAGTCCTGGGATTACAGGCTCATGCCACCACGCTCCGACTTTTAAATCCTTTATGCATTGGGCGGTAGACCTAAAAAACAGATGATCATTTTTTTTTTTTTGGTGACTCATATCCAATTGGTTTATTCTCCAAGGGCCTACTGTTTTAAAAATGAGGATAAATTGCCATACCTTCGTTGGCTGTAGAGATGGGGACTTCCGTACATTGGGGCTCTTAACCCCAGTAGGGTTGGTCGTATTGGAGTCACTCCGTACATTATATCACCCATGTAATCCCAACGCAGTACTATGAAATCAGGTTCTAGCCGCTCCATTTTACAGATGAGAAAATCAAGGCCGAGAGGTGGAGAGACCTGTCCCAAGGCATATGGCTAGTTAATTACTGGTCAATTAGTTAAAATTTGAACCCAGGTAGGCCAGGGCTGCCTAGTGACCCTCAGATACAAGCTTTTGAACGATGGTCTTTAAAAACGGGGGGGGGGATCCCAAAACAAAACATCGTAGTAGCTATTGGCCTGTCGATGTTGTGTGTAATAGAGGAGCCCGAGGTAGCTTGGTTCTTTCGTGTCATGTGGAGTGCTGTGATGTTCTTGTGTTGTTACTGATGTACTTGTTCAAAATTTCTCCTGAGACTGCACATTTGTTTTGAAACCGAACCTGTCTTTTTGCCTACATTTCAGTCAGAGCTAAGACATGGTCCGTTTTACTATAAGAAGCAGCCACTCACCACAGACCCTGTTGATGTTGTACCGCAGGACGGACGGAATGATTTCTACTGCTGGGTCTGTCACCGGGAAGGCCAAGTCCTTTGCTGTGAGCTCTGCCCCCGGGTTTATCACGCTAAATGTCTGAGACTGACATCGGAACCAGAGGGGGACTGGTTTTGTCCTGAATGTGAGGTTAGTTCCGGATGAATGAATCCATTCCCTCCTCCGCTTTCTTGTTCTTCCTTTTACTTCCTTCCGCCTTCTCAAATAATCCAGAGAAAGGGGAAAGAGAAATCTCTTGCTTTCTGCCTGCTTTCTGGGGCTCTACCTCGTCTGCCCCATTTTTGGGACCGACATTTGCCAGCGGCGGTGGCCCCGCGACTCTTGGAAGAGCATTTGCGTGAAATATTGATTTCTTTGGTTGTTTTTTTTTTGTTTTTGTCTTTTGCTTCTTCATGAATCTTGGGATCGCTTTGAGATCTGCAGCTCTCTCTTGCATCTTGTGTAACGAGTGTCTGCGTCTCGCAAGTTAAAACTTCTCAATCTGTAACACGTTGCGCGTTTTTGAAAAGATCACGCGCTCTTTCCCCACTCTCTTGGCTTCCTGTCCCGTCAGCTCCATCGTCTGCGGTTGCCAAGCCGGGAAGACCACTGTTGGCTGTACGCTCCACGCGCTGGCCCTCTGACGCGTTCTTTCTTGCCCCAAGGATTTCTTGAGTGCCCGCTCGTGCTGGGGATTTCGTAGTGTACCGAACCAGGCCTGGATTCCCTGCTTTCTGCTAGACAGGGCCCAAAATCCAAGTCAAGTTGTATGTAACGAGTTTGAAGGTAGGTTCTTTAGAGAAATGAGTTGGAGATGAGGAATAGGATGATCGGGGGGACTGAGGTTTGAGAAAGACCCGGAGGAGGCAGAGCGAAATGGGTCGCCACCTGGGACCCCTTCCAGGAAGGGCAGCTGTACCCGGTGGCAAGGCCCCAAGCGCGCTTCCCGGAGCCCTTGACGATGACTTCGGCGTTCCGAGATGGCCTGTGTTCTTGGCACTTCCCAGCTGGGATGCTTTTTCTCAGGCCAAAAAAATGAGAGCGCCATCCACAGAGTCATTTAGCGTAGACTGTCTCTTGGCTTCCGAGGGACACGGGAATTAGATCTCCCATGAGGCAGTTTTCTGCGCGTGAAACAGAAAGATTGCCCAGATGTCTCTTGGGGGAAGAAAGCAAGTTAGAGGATGGTGTCTGCGATACCAGTTCTGTGTAGGGAAGAAGGAGAAAAAGAAGAGATAGAGGGAGAGAACTGAGCCATCAAGTTGGTCTTACATGACACGGTCGTGTCTCCAGCCCGGTCTCCCGAGGTTCCTCTTCCGTGGAGACGTGGGTAGGAAACGCTCTGCTGTCCTCTCTGTTCGGAGCCCAGACTCATTCCTCTACATTTAGTGTAGGCTTGGGAGCCTTCCCTGGTTTTCTTCCTTGGTCTTAATCACTCTTCCGAGTTGTTCAGCGGCACTGAGTGGCACTGTATGGCACAGAGTGACTTCAGTCGGATGCCTTCTCTGCAAGGGAGAGTTCCTGGGGAAACCACAGGGATTTATTATCACATGTAGGACGAGCCCAGAGGCAGGGCCGGTCAGAGAATGTTTCGTAACATGTCCTTCTCATGGTCATAAGATGGCTGCTGGGGTTTCAGATACCAACCATGTGTGGAGAGAAATAAAAAAAAAAAATCCCCTAAGAGGAGGTTCTTCTCCGTACATCTCTTTATCAAGCAGAAGGATCTTATTCATCATTTTCTGGCTGATTGGCTCTAAGGCTCACTGCTCAGCAACGGATGGCCAGTTCCCATGCGAAAAATACTTTGAAAAATGCTTACCTAGTACTTCGTGTGTGTGGGAACCAGGCACTGCCAGCCAGGAGGGAGGAGCAGGCAGTGAGAGGCAGCGAAGGTGAATGAAAACAGGACAAGAAACCTGTGTTCTCACGTCTGGTCCCTGGAAACAAACCGGAATGCAGGCGAGCAGGTGTTCTGTGTCTTAAGATCCAGGGCCCCGCACAGACTGCTGGGAAGGGGGGCTCTTCCAGGCTCTGGTAGCCTGGCTGTTAGATGGGCCGTCATGCCCCATTTTTAGCTTCCCTCTGACTCTTGTGCGGTCCCTTTCCTCGACAACCCAACCAGACATGTCTGAGAGTGCCTGTCGGCGGCCCCAGAGATGTGAAGAAGGGAAACGGAATCCACATTAACTGAAGAGCTCTTCCCAGCTCTTTTCACAGATGGTTGGAGAGCATTCCCTGAGATCGTTTGCTATTTTCGGTGTGGCTGCTACATACGTCTTGTGAATCCCTGAGACGTAGCCCACATTTCCGTAGCAGAATTCAGTTTTCAGGCATTCCTTTGGAACTCTTCTTCTGTGGGAATTTCCCTTGGGAAATGACATTTATGGCCCATGGGGACAGATAGCTCGACTGTGCCCTCGGGTTCACATCTAGTGATGGAGAAGGCAGTGGTATCTATTACGATCCTACTCCCGCCCCTGTATCCTTTCTACGGGCAACCCTATCCCTTTCCGTCGGCGATGTCATGTCTTGCCACTTTCCTGCACAATAGCTCAGAGACTTAAGAGGGTCAAGATAAGTAGCCGATGGCCATCTGTCTTGCAAGGACATCATCACCTTGGAAACGCCAGCGGCCTTCCCTTTCACATCCCATTCTTGAGACCTAAAGGTTTTAACAATGACACTTTCTGGATTTCGGGTTCTCCACACTATTCTCAGATCATGTCTTCACAAGCTAGGAATACTTCCTAATAAGGTAATAAATAGACTTAGGTGCTTTTTAACTTCTACCCACGGATCAAGTACATTTTGGTCTAGTACACAGGAGTCCTCGCCAAGAGAAACAACTGTTCTCATTTAGATGGGAACTGTTTTTTATATATGAGCATATTGGGGGAAAAAAAAGGAGTAGAAGGAGAATAAATCCATGGCCGGTCGTTTTTTTTTTCTCTC
The DNA here is from genome assembly GCF_963383645.1 of Muscardinus avellanarius. Taxonomy (NCBI): domain Eukaryota; kingdom Metazoa; phylum Chordata; class Mammalia; order Rodentia; family Gliridae; genus Muscardinus; species Muscardinus avellanarius. The sequence continues at coordinate 32,722,115 of NC_137805.1, forward strand.
TCTAACCGAATATGTGTGTACGATTTTGACTTGTAGAAGATAACAGTAGCAGAATGCATCGAGACCCAAAGCAAAGCCATGACAATGCTGACCATCGAACAGCTGTCCTACCTGCTCAAGTTTGCCATTCAGAAAATGAAGCAGCCGGGGGTAAGAAGCAAGTTCCTGCCCCTATCAGTGCGTGAAGAGAGCGGCTTTTGCTTTGCTCTGGAAGCCTCTGACATCTTCCTAGGCTTTGCTTTTCAGAAATGCTTGTCCATACTCTCTCTAAACCTTCTTCCGCACACCGACTCCAAAATCGGTAGATCGAATATAAGGTATGATGGCCGGCACTGAGTCCTCCTGAGTCGGCACTCTGCATTCCCCACGGAGGTTACTCAGGAAATTCCATACGGTACAAAGTTGGTGGGGCTGGGTGTGGTAGCGCACACCTATAATCCCAGTATGTGGGAAGCCGAGGCAGGAAGATCACAGACTTGAGGCCAGCTTCAGAAGTGTAATAAGACCCTGTTTCAAAATAAAATGAGAAGAAAAAAACAGGGCGGGGGGAGCAGGAATGGAGCTCAGAGGTAGAATGTTCTGGGTGCAATCACCAGTAAACACACACACACACACACACACACACACACACACACACACACACACACACTTTTTGATTTCAGCTAGTCTGAAATTTGATATTAGGAGAAAACAATTTAGAACGTGCCATTCGGATGGGGTTACGTAGGGAACCGAGCTGGGCGCGGTGGTGCACGCTTGTAATCCCCGCGCCTGGGAGGCGGAGGCAGGAGGGTTGCGCAGGTTCAAAGCCAGCCGCGCTGGTTTAAGAGACCCTGTTTCCAAATAAAAATATAAAAATAGGTATCTGGGAGTGTACCCTGAAGGTAGAAGGGCTTCCAGGAACCCCAGTACCACCCCCCAAAAAAATAGGGAACCTGTTTGTTGCTTTTTACAAAACCTCAGGCAATGGAAGTAAAAGTGTGTAGCCTTAGTTTGATAAAATTTTAAAAAATAATTTTTTTTTTTTTGCTCTGGAGTAATTTTTCTGTTGAATAGGATGAAGACAAGGAGTTACTTCCTGCTTTTATTAAATTATATCTGCTGTCGAATGTGGTGGCGCACGCTTGTAATCCCAACATTTGGGAGGCTGAGACTGGAGGATTGTGGTTCGCGGACAGCTTCAGCTACTTAGTGGGGCTGTCCTCAACTTAGCGAGACCCTGTTTCAAAATAAAGAATAAAAAATAGGGCAAGGGGTGTAGCTTGGAGGTCAAATGGCCCAGGGTTCCATCCCCAGAATGCAAAAAAAAAAATAAAATAAAATTATATCCGCTAAAGACTGTTTATAGTCCTGGTGTGGTGGCGCATGCTTGTAATCCCAGCATTCGGGAGGCTGAGACAGGAGGATCGTGGTTCGCGGACAGCCTCAGCTACTTAGTGAGGCCCTTTGCAACTCAGTGAGACCCTGTTTCAAAATAAAGAATAAAATATAGGGCTGGGGTGTAGCTCGGAGGTAGAATGCCCCTGGGTTTCATCCCCAGTACCCCCCCACACACACACACAGAAAAAGACTTAATAAAATGAATGGATTATGTAGACTTGTCAATTCTGTAGAATAAAAACCTAAAGAAAAATGAAAGAAGGCATTAATTTCTCATCCATACTATTCACGCAAAGTCACCAACTGCACACACAAAGTGACCAATATTGCTGAAACTTTATTTTTATTTATTTATTTATTTATTTTTTGTGGGTCTGGGGATGGAACCCAGGGGCATTCTACTTCTGAGCCACACCCCTGCCCTATTTTTTATTCTTTATTTTGAAACAGGGTCTCACTGAGTTGCAAAGAGCCTCACTAAGGAGCTGAGGCTGTCCGCAAACCGCGATCCTCTGGTCTCAGTCTCCCAAACGCTGGCATTACAAGCGTGCGCCACCACGCCCGGCTTAATTAAGTCTTTTAGATTAAAAAAATTCATAAGTAAATGTCACCCATCGACAGATGGTACCTAGTGTCTCTTTGCTTTAAGTATGGCTTGAAAACGGGTCCAGGTGAAAGCTATTCTTGTATTAAAAGCGGTTTGGCTTCTCAAAAGAGGAACAAAAATACCCTGTCTTCATTTCTTCCCCATGTCAAAAATACCTTTTGGCACTTAGGGGAGCTTATTGGATATGCCATCATTAAGTTTAAACAAATTTTGCCCTCCAGTCAGTCTTGCTTATGGGCACCTGTAGTGTGTAGATTAGCTTTCTTTCTTTCTTTTTTTCTTTCTTTTTTTCTTTTTTTCTTTCTTTCTTTCTTTCTTTCTTTCTTTCTTTCTTTCTTTCTTTCTTTCTTTCTTTCTTTCTTTTTTTTTGTGGTACTGGGGTTCCTGGAAGCCCTTCTACCTCCGGGATACATTCCCACGGGCTATACTCCCAGACCTATTTTTTTTTAAACTTTTTTATGTGGAAACAGGGTCTCTTAAGCCAGCAAGGCTGGCTCCGAACCAGCGCGATCCTCCTGTCTCCGCCTCCCAAGCTTGAGGATTACAAGCGTGCGCCACCACGCCCGGCGTAGATCAGCTTTCTTTAGAGTACAGGTCTAAAGTGAATGATAGAGCCAGGCGTGGTGGCGCACACCTGTAATACCAGTATTTAAGACGCTAAGACAGGAGGATTGCAGCTTCAACGACAGTCTCAGCAAATAGTGAGACTATCAGAAACCTAGTGAGACCTTGTTTCTAAACAAAAAGTAAAAAGGTGTTGGGGTGTACCTTGGAGATGGATGCCCCTGGGTTCAATTCCCAGCATCACAAAAGATACACACACACACACACACACACACACACACAGTGACTGATAGTGTGTTATAATTGTCAACCCTAATGGATAGGACCTGTTGCTTGGGTCTTTATTGAAAGCAAAACAGATCACAGAATTGAAACAAGTTCACGTGGGTGCAGGATTATCCATGTCCAGGCAGAATGAGCAGCTGGCCTGATTTGGAGCTTTCTCAGGTGTCCTTCCTAGGTCTTGTTAGAACAGTATTTTTTTGCGAGGCTCTCTTCATGTCTTAGCATCCTCTGTGGGTATCAAAGCTTGGCCTCCGGTGGCAGTGACAGGTTTGTGCCTGTGCCCGTGTATCTTTTCTTTTCCAGACAGATGCATTCCAGAAGCCCGTTCCCTTGGAACAGCACCCCGACTACGCAGAGTATATTTTCCATCCCATGGACCTGTGCACATTGGAAAAGGTTGGCCACCACCCTGGATCTGCCGGATCCCAGTGTTGTAGGGCTGGCTAAGGCCCCTGCCTCCCTCCCCATGTCCGATCTCAAGTTAGATAACTTCTCTATGATTTTCATGCTCTGATGATTTATTTGAATAGAAGAACGCTGGACTCCCTTCCTCCTTTCCTCTGTAACACTCTTCCCAGGCATTCAAACCCCGCTGACAGCGATCCCCGATACCCGGGAGTGATTCCAGCTTTTACCTGTAAGAGTCATGCTTCTCAGAATTAGCTTTTTGATTGATTTGCGCCTCTCCCTCTTGTCTTTCTTTCCGAGGTGCTAATGAGAACAGCAGGGAGGAAGAAGAGAAAATTAAGTGCCTGGGAAACCTTTAGATTAGCAGTAAAGATGTGGAGCTTTTTAGGATTGACTTGCTCTACTGAGTACGCGATTTCTGCGATTTCTTTAATGCCCGAAGGTGTTGGCAAAAGTTCACGCTGAAATTCCGTGCGGAAAATTAATACTTGTAACACTTGAGATGGTGTGCAGCATCCTGGTGCTGATTGGAAAACTGTTAGCAGCAAAATATGGGTAATGAAGAGCAGCCATGAGGCGAGCGTGGTGTTGCACGCCTGTAATCCCAGTGCCCAGGGGACTGAGACAGGAAGTGCGCGGCAACTTGATCCCAGCTACTTAGCAAGACCGTCAACAATTTAGTGAGACTCTGTTTCCAAATAAAATCGGGATGGGAGCCGGGTGTGGTGGCGCACGCTTGTAATCCCGCGCTTGGGAGGCAGAGACAGGAGGTCTAAAGTGAGTAATAGAGCCGGGCGTGGTGGCGCACACCTGTAATACCAGTATTTAAGATGCTAAGACAGGCGGATCGCAGCTTCAACGACAGTCTCAGCAAGTAGACTATCAGAAACCTAGTGAGACCTTATTTCTAAACAAAAAGTAAAAAGGTGTTGGGGTGTACCTTGGAGATGGATGCCCCTGGGTTCAATTCCCAGCATCACAAAAGACATACATACACACAGGAGAGACCCTGTTTCTAAATAAGAATATAAAAATAGGTCTGGGAGTGTAGCCCGGAGGCAAAAGGGTTTCTAGGAACCCCAGTACCACAAAAAAATAAAAAAATCGGGATGGGAGTATAGCTCAAAGGTAGAATGCTTCAGGGTTCAATCACTCTCTCTGCCACACACACACACACACACACACACACACACACACTCACACACACTAAAACAATAGAAAGGGCTGAGGTGTAGCTTAGAGGTAAAATGCCCCTAAGTTCAACCTGTAGTGGGCACATGCGCCCCCCACACACACACAAAGAAAGGGGAGTTCTCAGAAGGAACAGCATGGTAAATGACAGCAGCCTTAAGATGAATACATATTCAGATGTCCTTGGCAAATTCAGTGAGTGCCTTTTCCTAGGGTTACAGATTTCAAAAATAAGAGCATCTTGGGAAATGAGCAAAAGGGCGTTGGTGAATTTGGCAACAGCGGGGAGGAGGCAGGTGGCGGCGCCTGCGGTTTGTACAGGCTCATTGGTGACCATGCGCCATGGCTTTTCTTCCCAGAATGCTAAAAAGAAAATGTACGGCTGCACGGAAGCCTTTCTGGCGGATGCGAAGTGGATTCTGCACAACTGCATCATCTATAACGGGGGTGAGTGGCTTCCATGGTTCCCAAGGAGAGCAAGCTAAGCGTGTTGGTACACGCTCATGCCCTCCTTGAGCAGTTGTGCCAGTGCACGTGTCAGTCCTGACACCGAGAACTTAGAGTCAGCGGCGACTTGTGCTACAGGGGCTTGTGTACATCCGCGCATGCGCTGGAGGGTCCGGCGCGCGTTCACGCATGCGTTTGAGGGTCTGGCGTGGTTTTGCGCATGCGTTTGAGGGCCTGGTGTGTGTTCGAGCATGAACTCGTGGGCCTGTTGTGTGCCTGCGCATGCGCTCGAGGTCTCGCTGTGCGTTTGCACATGCGCTCGAGGGCCTGGTGGGCATCCGCGCATGTGCTCAAGGACCCGGTCTGTGTCTGCGCATGCGCTCAAGGGCCCGTTCTGATGGCCACAGTGGTCCGCGCTTTTGTGGGGGTCTTCTCTTTCTTGTGGCCTCTTGAGAATTCCTTGTTTTAATGCAGGTATAATTGTGTGCCATAACATGCCAGGATTTTCTGTGCATGTTCAGTGACTTTGACAGACGGGTGACCACAGTCCCCAGTGGGATCTAGCCCATGGGAGCCGCTCCCCGCCTTCGGTCACCCTGGCCGAGCGTCGCACAACCTTGGGCTTCCTGCTCGCACTCGGTGTCTGGCGCCTTCACACTTCCACCTTGTGGAAGGTGATGGGTGGCCAGGTGGTTTTCGCCTTTGGGTATTAGGGCCAAAGCTGTGGGAGCTGTTCCGTGTACTTCACAGGGCTGGCGTTTCCTTCTTTTCTTGGGTAAACACCCAGGGCCAGTGCTGGATCTTGTTATTGTCTTTTTGTTTGTTTATGGCACTGGGGATTGAACTCAGGCATTGTACCTCTGAGCTACATCCCTAGCCCAATTTTTTATTTTTTATTTGGAAACAGGGTCTCACTAAGTCTCAGAGGGCCTCGCTTACTTGCCGAGGTGGCCTTTGAACCTGTGATCCTCCTGGAACCTGTGATTCTCCTGTACTAGGATTGCAAGTGTGCGTCACCACACCTGACCTCTGTCTTTTTTATATTGACTTTTTTTTTTTAAATCAGGATTGAGTCCAGAGGCATTTTCCTCTGTGCTACACCCTCACCTCTATTTTTAAAAACAATTTTTTTTTTTTTTTTTGCAGTACTGGGGATGGAACCCAGGAGCATTCTACCTACACTCCCAGCCTTGTTTTTTATTCTTTATTTTGAAATAGGGTCTCACTGAGTTGCAAAGAGCCTCACTAAGTAGCTGAGGCTGGCTTCTTACCGGGGTCCTCCTGTCTCAGCCTCCCAAATGCTGGGATTACAAATATGCTCCATTAAGCCTGGCTTTTATTTTTATTTTTTGAATCAGGGTCTTGCTAAATTGTTGAGGGCCTCACTAAGTGCTGAGGCTGTCCTCAAACCTGTGATCCTCTTGTCTCAGCCTCCCAAGTACTGGGATTACAGGTGCATGCCACCATGCTTGGCTGATTTTGACCATTTTTTTTTTTTTTTTTTGGTGGTACTGGGGGTGGAATCCAGGGGCTTTTCTAATTCCAGGCTATACCCCCAGAGCTATTTTATACTTTATTTGGAAACAGGGTGTCACTAAGTTGCTGAGAGCCCCACTAAGTAGCTGAGTCTGGCTTTGAACCTGCCATCACATCTGACTTATCCTGGATAATATTTTACCGGTTGCATTTTTCTGGAGGCTTTGGTCGGGATAGAGGAACATTTCCCCATAACCTTTTGTCTTGGCACCCTCCCTAACATCCTGCCCTTGCCCGTTACCTTTGCCCTCTCCCCTCTGGCAGGCAGATCTGTCAGTGCCCCACCCTGTCTTGTGCCCCGACTCCCGCGTTAACACTGCCTCCTCTGTGCTTTGGAGACTTGACCTTGTCCCTCAGTCCTCGCCCCTCCATCCTCTTAGAAGCCTCCTCTGTACCCCAGGCCAGGCTAGGGGCTCCCATGCTCCCTTTACTTGCCTTGGAAGCATTTATTCTACTTTTTGAATTTTCCTTGGAGATCTGGGGATTGAGCCCAGGGATATTCTACCTCTGAGCTACGCTCCCAGCCCCATTTTATTTTTATTTTGAAACAGAGTCTTGCTAGGTTGATGAGCGTCTCACTGCTGGATGATGCTGTCCTTGAACCTGCATCCTGCTGTCTCAGCCTCCTAAGTACTGAGGTCACAGACGTGCATCTCCAGTGCCAGGCTCGATCACACTTTCCTAGTGGTGCTGTTCGTATTTGCTTGAGTTGCTCTGTAGGATGTAAGCGCTGGTAGGGGCAGATGCCATGCTTTGTTCTCTGCACGCCCTGGGTCTTGTGCAGACTGGTAGCTGGTGTTGAAGGGATGCTCTGGGAATGGGTGTGTTTCTGCTTTAAGCACACATATTGTTTTATTAACTCCTCAGCAGCAAGGAGCGGAGGGGGGAGAGGTGGGAGACCTTGAGAACTCCTGTAGTGATCGGGAACTCACCTCTCTGGAAAAGTCCATCGGAGCGGAGCTAGAAATAGTGAATGGGTCAGATGGAAGGAAAACATTGGCAGAAGCCAGGATGGCTGCTGGCCGTTGGGCCTGCCGGGGATTATAGAGAATGCGACTCCTTCCCACTTGCTGGGAGCGCCTGCTGTTGCCAGCTTGTTGCTTTGTTTGTTGTAGAATTAGCAGATCTAATGAGTATTTTATTTTGGTTTTTTTTTTGGTGGTACTGGAGATTAAGCCCAGGGGCATTGTATCTCTGAGCTACACCCCCTGCCCTATTTTTTTCTTTTTTTTTTTTTAATGAGTGTGGTACTGAGGATTAAACCAAGGAGCATTCTATCGCCGAGCTGTACTCTCAGCCCTGGTTTTTCATGTTTATTTTAATTTTGAAACAGGGTCTTACTAGGTTGATGAGAGTCACTCCTTGTGAGTGTCCTTGACTCTGCAGTCCTCCTTTCTCAGCCTCCAAAGGACTGGGATTACAGGCGTGCACCATCACCGTCCAGCTCGAATGAGTTTTCAAAATAAACTAGATATCTAGGTGGCGTGTGTGTGTATGTGTGTGTGTGCATGCATGAAATCTTCACGTGAACAAATCTACAATTTTTGAAAATACTGTAATGTTCAAAAATACTGTGCAATGTAAAGTTCAGTTGGACCAGCTCATCTTCCAGTTCAGTGCCAAGGGGAGGGAGGACTCGGGGTTCGACTGGTTCAGGTGGTCACCTCATTAGCTCAGTCTTCTCATGGAGGCAGTGACCCCGACCTTGGCCTAGTCATGAGTTAAACATGAGCACTCTTCACCTGCTTCCGATCGGTGTTCTGGAAGAATCTTTGGAAGCACGCGCAGCGCCAGCCACAGCTTCTCAGCCGCGTCCACATACCCTCTGCCTTACGGTCTGGGATAGAGGGCAGAACAAGGCTCCTTCCCACGCATCGGAGCCTTGGGAATGTCAGAGCGTTGCCAGTATTAATCCATGGTCTACAGGGCGGGCACTCCAGTTGCCTTTTTGGCAGGGAGCAGTCCTGGGGATGGAACCCAGGGGCATTTTACCTCCAAGCCACGCCCCACGCCCTATTTTTTTATTCTTTATTTTGGAACAGGGTTTCACTGAGTGGCACAGAGCCTCACTCAGTAGCTGAGTCTGGCCATGTCGATCCTCCTGTCTCAGCCTCCCAAGTACTGGGATGACAAGCACGCGCTCCGCCTGCTCCAGTTACCCTGAGCATCAAAGACTGGTTGATTTTCATGGGAGAAGAAAATAATTGGAACTGGTAGAAGAAGCCAGAAGCTTCTGTGTTTTCGTCTTTTGAAGCTTAACCCTCTAGGGCAGCAAGTGAAAAGACCCGTGGTGGACGTCTTACCCCAAAGTGGGGCGTGGACGGTGTTCGCATCAGAATTAACCCTGTTTTCTTATTCCCCCAGGAAATCACAAATTGACACAAATAGCGAAAGTAGTCATCAAGATCTGTGAGCACGAGGTACGTGTGGATGGGTCTGGGGTCAGGCGCCTGGGTTTTCTTTCTTTCTTTCTTTCTTTCTTTCTTTCTTTCTTTCTTTCTTTCTTTCTTTCTTTGCGGTACTGGGGATAGAACCCAGGGGCATTCTACTTCTGAGCTATATACCTCCAGCCCTATTTTTTTTTTTTTAATTCTTTATTTTGAAACAGGGTTTCATTGAGTTGCATAGGGCCTCACTAAGTAGCTGAGGCTGGCCTCTGACTGTCATCTGCCTGTCTTAGCCTCCCAAATGCTGGATTACAAGTGTGTACCGCCACCCCCAGCTAGGTGTCTGGATTTTCATGTGCAGCGGCCTGGCTGTGCTGTAGGGGTTGGGGATTCTCTGAGGCATGGCAGTGCCCCTCTCTTCCAGAAGGCAGAAGCAGCAGGAGGGGACCCCAGCGTGTATAAACCCCCTACCTCAGCTGGAACCTGGGGGAAGAGTGTCCTTATAGCTTTGCTGTGAGGTTGTGGACATCCCGGGTTTTCTTGGTTGCCTAGATACCAAGACCATCATTTCTGGTCTTGGCCCCACAGCGTCTGTCCAGGGTTGAATTTGTTCGTTGCTCTGAGGGTGGTCTGGGTGTCCTGGGGGGTTTGTTCTCTTGCATACAGCTATAGTTTTGATTGTGCAAATCCAGTGGACATATTGGGCTTTTTTTTTTTTTTTTTTTTTTGCAGTACTAGGGTTGGAACCCAGGGGCATTCTACCTTCGAGCTACACCCCTAGTTCATTTTATTCTTTATTTTGAAACAGAGTCTCACTGAGTTGTAGAAGGCTCACTAAGTAGCTGAGGCTGGCCATGAACCTGCAATCCTCCAGTCTCAGCAATTCTACGCCACCACGCCTGGCTCATTTTGCTTTTATAATAACCTTGGGTATCAGGCACTGTGGCCATTCTCATATGACCAAGAAGAGGCTCAGAAAAGACGAGCAGTGTTTTTTGTTGTTGTTTTTTTGTTTGTTGTGATATGGGGGTTCACCTCAGTGGCATTCTACCTCCAAGCTACATCTCAGTCCTATTTTTTTGTATTTTTCATTTGGAAGCAAGGTCTATGTTGTGGAGGGCCTTATTAAGTTGCCATGGCTGTCCTTGAACCTGTGATCCACCTGCTTCAGCCTCCTGTGTACCGGGATTACCGGTGTGCACCACCACGCGTGGCTTTGAGCAGCTTTCCCGAAGTTGCTGAGCTACTAAACCATGGATCCTGAATCAAGGCGCGTCCCAGCCCTCTGTTCTTCTCCATGGTGCTATTGCTGGAGGGATGTGCTCTCCTATGGTGGAAAACGACAGTAGCTACGTTGTTGAACTTTCAGATGGTCGTTTGTGGGAATAACATAGGCCCATGTGGCATTAAGTCCTCTTGACAGTGTCAGTTGGGTGGTGGAAATGGGGCGTGTCCTGTTGGGGAGTCCAGAATGGCTGGGGGGGAGGGAGCAGAGCTGGTCCAAGATGAGCTCAGACATGTGGGAGGAGGCCAGACTGCATGTGGCCTTGAATGAACTCACCAGGCTGTTAGATTTGATGGGTTTTGCAATTTGCCATTACTGCCAGTTGGAGCCAGGTGATCCTCTGTTGAGGGGACTGTCCTGTACATCATAAATTTTGGAGCAATTCTCTCTCCAGTTGTGAGAGCCAAAAAATATCTGCAGACGTTGCCAAAAGCCCCCAGGGTGGGGAGGGGCACCGTACCTGTCCTACAGAGTCACCGGTATAATGGAAGTCTCTGGAAGCCTCTACGTAAGAGGAGGAGGAATTCAGATTGATGCACACAGAAGATGGCTCTGGCTTCTGTATGGGGAGAGGTGTGGGAGAGAGAGAAGGCGGCGAGGGCCAGGGGACCCTGGCATTAGCTGTCACATTGGGCCTGGCCATGGTGGTGGCTTGGCTAAGACAGACTCTGACGTTGTTCCCGGCATTCTCACCCTGGGAATTCGTTTTGTTGACCTGATTCTTCACTTGGGCCCAGTAAGCTGGATGTGTTGACACACACCTACAATCTTGGCATTTGGGAGGCTGAGACAGGAGGATTGCAGGTTCAGAGGACAGCCTCAAGCAAATAGTGAGACTCTGAGCAACCTACTAAGACCCTATTTCAAAACAAAATTAAACAAAACCAAAAATTTAAAAAGGCTGGGGTGAGGCTGGGCGTGGTGGCGCACACTTGTAATCCCAGCATTTGGGAGGCTGAGACAGGAGGATGGCGGTTCACAGAGAGCCTCAGCTACTTAGGCCCTTTGCAACGCAGTGAGAGTCTGTTTCAAAATAAAGAGTAAAAAAAATAGGGCTGGGGGTGTAGCTCGGAGGTAGAATGCCCCTGGGTTCCATCCCCTGTCCTGTAAAAAAAAGGAGGGGCTGGGGTGTAGCTTAAAGATAGAATGCCCCTGGGTTCAACCCCTACTACTGCTCCTCACATAATCCAAGACATAAACTGCTGGTACGAGCTTCTCAGGAGACTGAGGCAAGAGGATCAGTTGAAGTAGAAGTTTGAGGTCAGCCCGGCAAGGTAGTGAGACCATGTCTCAGAACAAACAGAAACCCCAAATCTCCACATGAAAGTACGCACGCTTAAATACAAACAAACCAGCAGGCATACGTTGAGGGCCCCCCCAGACCCAAGGCCCCCGGGGTGACGCGTTCTCACGTGCTTTTGCTTTGCAGATGAATGAAATCGAAGTCTGTCCAGAGTGTTACCTAGCTGCTTGCCAAAAACGAGATAACTGGTTTTGCGAGCCTTGTGTGAGTTGCGTTTTCTTCCTTACCCCGTTGTTTGAACTCTGTGCCTTTCTTGGCTCCCCCGAGACGGGGTTCTCCAGGCGCCCAATGGGACGAAACATTGGAATTTTAAAATAAGATATTTTCTGATAAAATTACGGCAGTAGCAAAGTCATCAAGGTAGGCGGAACGTTCGGGTGCTGGAGCTGGGCCCTGGTCACTGGGCTGGGGAAGCGAGGCGCACAGCAAGAGGCAGCAGAGGCTCGTGGGGGATGAGGTGGGACGGGCGAGCCAGGGCCCAGGGCCCGATGGGTAAGGGGAAATGTGTTCCGTACAGAATATCTTGGGTCTGTTTTTTTTTTATTTTGTGGTACTGGGGATTGAAGCCAGGTGCATTTTGCTTCTGAGCTACACCCTCAGCCCTATTTTATTTTTACTTATTTATTCATTAATTTTTTCGATCCTGGGGATGGAACCCAGGGACATTCTGCCTCTGAGCTCCACCTCCAGCCCTGTTTTTTATTTTTTATTTTTTTGGTGGTACTGGGTTTTCTGGAAGCCCTTCTACCTCTGGGCTACACTCCCAGACCTATTTTATACTTTTTTATTTTTGGAAACAGGGTCTCTTGGGTCTCTTAAGCCAGCGGGGCTGCTCCTGTCTCCACCTCCCAAGGACGGGGATTACAAGCCTGCGCCACCACGTCCGGCTTATTCTTTATTTTGAAATAGGGTCTCACTAAGTTGCAGAGGGCCTCGCTTAGTAGCTGAGACTGGCCATGAACTGCAATCCTCCCATCTCAGCCTCCCAAGTATTGGGATTACAAGTGTGTACCACCATGCCTGGCTTTTATTTTCATTTTGAAACAGGGTCTCGCTAGGTGGTTAAGAGTCTCACTACTTGCTGCTGAGGCTGTCCTCGAACCTGCAGTTCTCCTGTCTCAGCCTCCCAAGTACCAGGATTACAGGCGTGTTCTACCTTGCCCGACTGTACTAGGTCTGTTTTAGGAGGTTTAGAAATGCTTCCGTGCAGTAACATTAAGAGGCAAGAAACTGTGGTTCATGGGGATAAAAACTCACTCTCATTCCCCCCACAGATCTTCATTTCCAAACCAATATTTTATTTATTTATTCTTTTTTTCTTAAATTTGTGGTGATAGGGATCAGGGCCATGGATCAAGTGCCCACTGGAATTTTGTAGGGAGAAGTGCATTGTGGCAGAGGCCTGGAGTGTGTGTGGGTGAACAGGGTGGGGCTAGAGGGGGCGCCATTGAGCCAGCTAAATGGAAAATGAAAACATACCTTAGCTGGGCTAGAGGGCATATACCTGTCATCCTCGTACTTGGGAAGCCGAGACAGGAGAATCACGGGTTTGAGGCCAGTCTCAGCTACTTAGCAAGGCCCATTTCAACTTAGCAAGACTCTTTTTCAAAATAAAAAATAGCCGGGAGTGATGGTGCCTGCTAATCCCAGTACTTGGGAGGCTGAGACAGGAGGATCGCAGGTTCGTGGCCAGCCTCAGCCACTTAGGCCCTTTGCAAAAATTTGTGAGACCCTGTTTCAAAATAAAGAAGAATAATTAAAAAATAGGGCTGGAGGTGTAGCTCGGAGGTAGAAAGCCCCGGGTTCAATCCCCAGTACTGCAAAATAAAAAAATAAAAACAAATAATAAAGTAGCTCAGAAGTAAAATGCCCCTGGGTTCCATCCCCAGTGCCACCCCCTCAAAAAAAAAAAAAAAAGAAAAAGAAAAAGAAAAAAGAAATAAAACCAAAAAATTCCCCAAACAAAACATACTTTTAGTCGATTCCTGCCTTTGGAGTTAAATACCTGCTTGGTGAAGACTGTGGAGAGCACTAATGAATAAAAGTAGCTGCTCTGTCTGAGCCAGGTCGGGTGCTCATGGAGTCCAAGCCCTGAAGAGCGTGGGGTGTTCTGTCCCGCGGTGCCCAGGAGGTCAGTGGATTCTCCCCCTCAGGACGTCTCGTCTCGGGGAAAGCAGAGCCAGGACTGCAGCCGGGTCTTCGGACCCCCTCCCCTTGTCCTGGCCACCCCGCCTCCCATAATCCCTGGTGGGCTGGCCCTGCCGGGCACTTCTCTGTCTCCCTGCGTTCCTGTGGTATGCCAAGGTTTAATGTGTATCTCGCTGCCAACTATGTGCAAATTCTGGATTTTTGTTTCTTCTTCTCCTAGAGCAATCCACATCCTTTGGTGTGGGCCAAACTGAAGGGGTTTCCATTCTGGCCGGCAAAAGCCCTGAGGGATAAAGACGGGCAAGTGGATGCCCGTTTCTTTGGACAACACGACAGGTGGGCGTTAAAAACAGGCTTTGAACATGTAGCGTCAGCTGAACCTTTATACTGTCATTGGATAAGGACAGAGGTGCAGGGTATGGCTATTATTTTTATTTTTATGATCACCCTTTTTTTTTTTTTTTAAAGCAAATTCATCCTTTCATTGGTAGCTGGTATGGCAGTTGTCTTGTGAAATGTTATGATAACCAGCCATTGATCTTATGCTTGAAAAGATTTTCCTGTGTTGTGCTTCCCCTGATGATGTGTGGGTTGTCGTTTTTTTTTTTAGGTTATTAGAAAATAATCTTATGTGAGCCGGGCGTGGTGGCGCACGCTTGTAATCCCCGCGCTTGGGAGGTGGACACGAGGATTGCGCAGGTTCGAAGCCAGCCACGCTGGCTTAAGAGACCCTGTTTCCAAATAAAGTATGAAATGGGCTTGGGAGTGTAGCCCAGAGGTAGAAGGGCTTCCAGGAACCCTAATACCACCCCCCAAAAAAAAACACCTTATGTTAGTGGTTCTGTTGATGAATCCAACCTTGGGATGAGTCTTCTGTTAATGGTTTTGTTGATGAATCCAACCTTGGGATGAGTTCCGTTTCTGTTTTTGTGTGTGTGTGTATGGTACTAGAGGTTGAGCCCAGGGTCATTCTACTTCCAAGCTACGCCCCAGCCCTGTTTTTTATTTTTATTTTGAAACAGGGTCTTGCTCGGTTGATGAGAGTCTCACTAAGTAGCTGAGGCTGACCACAAACCTGCCATCCTCCTGTCTCAGCCTCCCAAGTACTGGGATTACAAGCATGTACCACCACGCCTGGCGTCCTTGGCTATTTTTAAGTGCTATTTCACGCAGGGCGCTTGTAATCCTTGCGCTTGAGAGGCGGAGACAAGAGGATCATGCAGGTTCGAAGCCAGCCTCGCTGGCTTAAGAGATCCTGTTTCCAAATAAAAATATAAAGAAAAAAAAAAATAGGTCTGGGAGTGTAGCACGGAGGTAGAAGGGTTCCATCTCCAGTACCATAAAAAAAAAAAAAAAAATGCTGCTGTTGCCTTTTTATTCCTTTTTTCCCCCCTTCTCTTTTCTGCGTAAGTTAGACCTCCAGGGGCAAACTACTTTTCAAAATAATGCTTTCTGGGACCAAATGTCTTTCCCTAGCCCCTGTAATGACTCTCTTATCATTCCGCTGAGCAGTTCCTTTTTCTCTGTAGCTGAAATGGGGACTTGGAAGGGGACACTGGATAGGTGTCACCCCTTTTCTCCCAGCCTCGGGGCCCTCCCCTTTCCCTCCACATTGGAGGGAGTGCGTTATTCCAGCCAATGGCCCTTGCAGAGCCCCCGCGAGCTTTAGAACAGCAGGGACACAGATGAGCCCCGGCTGGGATTTCAGGAGTCACTTTGCAATTTGTTATGATTGAAGGAGGAGGCACAGACTGGAACCCTCCGCCCTCCCGCGGCAAGCGGTCTGAAAAAACCATGTAACTGTGTACGGGGAGTATTGAAATACTCGTAGTAGAAATGATTTATGGACCCAGAATAAGCAGAAAACACACGTCGTATCTTTAATACCAAGGCTGAAATACTGCGCTTTTGGTTAAAATTTGGCTTGAGCTCTTGTAGATTAAAGAAAAGTATAAATTCCCGCAGTAATCTGATTCCTTAGTAGAACTCCCAACAGTGCCTCTCATCAGGAGACTATAAATGGAAATTAGTCGAGATGGTACTGAGTTTGGTAGGAGGTGTATCCCACGTTGATCTTCACTGCTCTGGTTGGAAATCCTCCTGAAATCCATTTATTCCTTCATTCAAAACAGTCTGCATTTGATGCCCGCTCGGGCGGAGTGCCAGACACAGGGGACACACTCTGAGCAGCAGACGCTGTCTCTGCGCGCCTGGAGGCTGGTTGACATCCTAGCTGGGAAGATGGGCGACACCTCAGCGGCCACACAGGCTGATATCGCAGATCAGCAGGCAGTGGCGGGCCTGGTGTGAGCAACTGGGGACAGTGACCAGCAAACGCAGAGGCTTGGGCAGGAAAGGGACCAAGTGTGTGGTTGGAGGAGGGTGTGGGGAGGAGCGGAGGGCGGCAGCCGGGGGGCCCATGAGTGCCAGGAGATTTCTTTTTATTTTGACACCAGGAGGAATTGGTGACAGGCGATCTATCACCCGCCTCTATCAGAGCATGGCAAGTGTGGCTGTCTTGGTGATTTAGGACCCTTATTTCTAGAGGAGCGCAGTGTGGAGATGGATGCTGGGATGTGGGCCAGTGGGGACCCAGCAGGGCTTGTCAGTGCTCCAGATACTCCCAGATCCTCAGCGTTGACGGCTCTCCTCTGTGCGCTGCGACCACCCTGCAGGCACCGTGTAAGTCCTCACAGCCAGACAGCCATCGGAGGGGCTTAGCATTGTGAAGGACCGGCGCATCACTCTGCTGGCACTGTGTGCAGACGCCACGTCCCTGGAGATTGCGGGTTCAGCCCTGGGTTGTGGATCGGAGGGGTCATGGAATCTGGGCCCTTTCTGTTTGTTTGTGAGAGTTTCCTAACCGCTCCACCTGCCAATCTTGTCTTCTGCCTTGCTAAAGGGCCTGTGCCGCCCTGTTGGGTTCGTTTGGCTGAGGGAAGCCCGTGGAGGGAGTTGGTAGGGGTATTCCACAGTAGGGCGGTAGCAGAATTCTCTGGGCCAAGGGGTTCCAGGCTCCCGCAGCTGTGAGCAAAGGTGTTCCTTGGGAGTTTATCATTCTGGCAGAGCATTCCTGCCTCCTTGCTGCATCTAAAAGGGACTGGGCATGTCTGGCGTGGTGGCGCACACCTGTAATCCAGTACTTGGGAGGCTGGACCAGAGGATTGCAGGTTCAAGGATAGCCTCAGCAAGTAGTGAGATTCTCATCAACCTAGAGAGACCCTGTTTCAAAATAAATAGAGAGCAAGAGAAGAGAGAGAGGGAGAGGGAGGGAGGGAGGGAAGGACGGACAGACGGACAGGGGTAAAGAAAAGCAGCTGGGCAGCCCCAGCAGCATGTGCAGAGGGATTGCACCTTGCCTGGCTCAGGGAGCACCTTTGACGTGCCAGAGCCAGATAGAAACCTGGACATGTCGAGGCGAATTGGGTCAGGAAGGCACAACAGGGTTCCCGGAAGGTCACATGCCGCCTGTGAAGCTTGTAAATTCTAGCAGGGTCTGGCGAGGCCCTCGCGCAAGTTGAGGCGTGTCCCCAGAGTCCCTTTTGTGCTTTTGTCCTTTAAAAGAAGAACCTGCTGTTTTGTTCTTGTTTGTTTGATTTTATTACACACACACACACACACACACACACACACACACGTTTAAAAAAAGCAGGAACTGAGCCATGCTCGGTGGCTTACACCCATAACCAGCTATTGGGGAGGCCGAGGCATTCCAGACCAGCCTGGTAACATTGCAGAACCATCTAAAAAGCAAAACCAAACAAGCCTAGATAACAACAAAAAATAGAAACTATTTCATTGAATGCTTACCGAGCTTAAATAAAGGCCAACATTAAGAACCTTCTGTGCACCAGGCATTGTTTTTAGTACTTTTTAGCAGAAGCTGCTTCTGTCTGCCCTACTGATAAGGCAGCTGAGGCCCAGCGAGGTCAGGGCCTTGCCCAGGGTCTCACCTAGTTGGTGCCCAGGCTCCTTAGAACTCAGTGTAAACTGGTGCGGTGCGCACTCCTGCAGTCCCAGCACTTGGGAGGCAGAGACAGGGTTGTATGGTGGAGGATAGCTTCAGCAGTGTCGACAGGCTTTGGGCAAACCAGGAAGACTGTTATCAAACAAAAAATAATAAATAAAGAGGGCTGGGCATGTAGCTTGCAGTAGAATGCCCTGGGCTCAACCCCTAGTACCACACACACACAAAACGTTTGGAAAGGTGTGCCTCTAGCTCTCCCACTTTGTGGTGGCTGCCGTCAGCCCTCTCATGGCAGAAGTGTTTCCCTTCAAATATTTTCTCGCCTGCTTTAAGGAAAAGGAACACTTGTCTTGCCAAGGTCCCATGACAGGTTTGGGAGAACCTGGGTGGAACCTGACCCGAAACTAGACAGAAGTCTGGGGGGGGGGGGTTGGAGGTCACAGACAGTGGCCTCAGGAGGATGCCCTGGGTGGGGTGGCCCGCCCGGCTCAGGCTCTAGTGCTCCCTCCCCTCCCCCACTCTCCCCGCATGGGGACCATCCAACATCTTTCAGTGTTAGCGCTGAGACAGGCCCTGGGAAGTAGAGTCGCAGCCAAGGACAGCCCTGGGGACCCTGACTGCCTCTCAGATCCATCCTGTCTAGCCTGGATCCTGGCCACCAGGCCTAAGAGGGCATGTGGCTCCTCCAGGGCTCGCCTTCCTTCTGCCAGGCATCTGGGCCTTCAAGTCCCAGAAGAAAGATGGCTGCCAGGACTTAGGAGAAGTAGCAGGGTGTGGTAGCACACTCTTGTTTTGGGTGAACCCAGCGGCATTCTACATTGTAGGCTCCAACTCCAGTCCTGGTGCCTTTTTTTTTTTTTTTTTTTAATTATTTTAAAACAAGGTCTCATTAAGTTGTGGAGGGCCTCATAAGTTGCTCAAGCTGGCCGGGAACTTGGCAGTCCTCCTGGTACAAGTGTGTGCCACCACACCTGGCAGTGGCACACAATTGTAATCCTCGTACTTGGGGAGGCCTAATCAGGAGGATCGCACATTTGAGGCCACCCTCAGCAATTTAGTAAGACCCTGTTTCAAAATAATAAAGAAAAAGGGCTGAGGGTGTAGCTCAGAGGTAGAAAACCCTTGGGTTTAAAGAAAGGGAAAGAACAGGCATGGTGGCTCACGCTTGTAATCTCAGTACTTGGGAGGCTGAGACAGGAGGATTGCAGGTGTGAGGACAGCCTCACCAAGTAGTGAGATTCTCATCAACCTAATGAGACCAAGAAAAGAGAAGCTGGGCATCTCCAGCCCTCTGAGAAAGTTGCTTGGTATTTTGGGGGTGTTCAGTTTTGGTTTGGATCATAGTCCCGTGTTGCCAAGAGTTAGATCCCAGGCAGCTGTGAGTGATGGATTCTGGCCCCTGGAAGAACCTTATTTTCCCTGGGTGGTTTCCTCTTAACATACAGGAATTCGATGCCCACTGTGCGGTGTAAGAAGCAGGTGTCCCTGCTTCTCTGTGGAGCATGGGAACCCGAGGCCAGGCCGGTCGCTCTTCCTGCCTGGTCGCTCTGGATGGCCGCTGAGCAGATGCCTGTATCTGTGGACCAGACACGAGCGGCCTGCTTCCCCAGAGCCCAGCTGGCTTCCCATTAGCTTATCCCTGGTTGGAGTTCATGACCCAGGGGACTCAAGGAGTCTCCTGTGAAAAGCTCACACCCATCAGTTAACAGCTCTAAACTCAGTGGGGTCTGGGGAATCAAAAGTTGTGGCCAAAGCCGGCGTGGTGGCGCACACTTGTAATCCCAGCAGTCGGGAGGCTGAGATAAGAGGATCACGGTTTGCAGATGGCCTTAGCTACTTAGCGAGGCCCTTTTCAACTCAGTGAGACCTTGTTTCAAAATAAAGAATAAAACTAGGGCTGGAGGTATAGCTTGGAGGTAGAATGCTCCTGGATTCCATCCCTAGTACCGCAAAAAAAAAAAAAAAAAAAAAAAAGGCAGCCCAGCCGGGGTGCGGGTCCACACCTATGTAATCCTAGTACTTGGGGGTCTGAGACTGGAGGATTGCAGGTTTGAGACCAACCCCAGCAACTTAGCGAGACCCTGTTTCAAAAGTAAGTAACAAAAGGGTGGGGGTGTAGGTGTAGGGTGGAGGTAGAATGCCCTTGGGGGTGTCAACTCCCAGTACCCCCCATAAAACAAACAGTGGCGGCGCAGCTGTGTCCTGATGTCCCGTGACGGCTGCCATCCCTGTCAGCAGTGGTGTGATGTTTTCTGTCCTCCCACAGTCATGGGGGCCGTTGGTTCTGGAAAAGTTACCACCGAAGCTTTGGCTCTGGGGGCTGCGCGGAGCCTGCCGGGATGCGGGCGCGGATGGTAGGAAGATGGCCCTGGCCTGGAATGGGAAGTGACGGTGCGCACCCGAGGGCTTGTCGCGTGGCCCACGGTGGTGGCCAGCGCCTCCGTCCATCTAGTATCGTCCACTCCCCAGCTCCTGTGTAGTGTCTCTAGCGGTGGGTGGGGAGAGCCCTCTGCGGCAGGTGCAGCCATCTGAGTGAGATCTGCGGGGTCACGCCTTTGCAAACGTGTAGTCAAGGGTGCGGTGACTGCTTCTCTACCAAGTGAAAATCCTAGGGGATTCATTGGTTTTTTTCTTTCTTCCCTTTCATGGATTAAAATGACTAAGTCTGCAGGGCGCGGTGGCCCACGCTTGTCATCCCCGCGCTTGGGAGGTGGAGACAGGAGGATAGCGCAGGTTCGAAGCCAGCCGCGCTGGCTTAAGAGACCCTGTTTCCAAATAAAAAAGTATAAAAATAGGTCTGGGAGTGTAGCCTGGAGGTAGAAGGGCTTCCAGGAACCCCAGTACCACCAATAAATAAATAAATAAAAATATAAAATAAAATGACTAAGTCTTTTGAGCAGTTTAACATCTTTGCTACGTTTTGTCATTCATATTCTGTCCTAATGGAAGGACATGCCTATTTTGTCTTATTCATTTATTTATTTATTTATCTATTTATTTACTTGCGGGTCTGAGGGTGGAACCCAGGGGCATTCGGCCTCCGAGCTACACCCCCTGCCCTATTTTTTATTTTTTAATTTGAAACTAAGTTGCGGAGGGCCTCACTGTCCTCCAGTCTCAGCCTCCCAAATGCTGAGATTACAAGCGTGGGCCACTATGCCCAGCTTTCATTTTTATTTTGAAGATGATAAGTTGGGTCCCTCCCCCGCGTGATCTCGCAGTCGAGCTGCTGGCGGGTCGGAGAGTCGCGATGCTACAGACGTCAGGAGAGAATCGCCGGTGCCTCCGATCCGCCACGTGACTCAGCGGCCCATCAGGACTGTGTGCAACTCTCCAGACGCGTGGCCCACGGGTCCCTTTCCTCTGGCCGGCTGACTCTCCGGAGGGTACTAGGGTTGGGGCCGAATAAAACAGCGGTCTCTGATAACCCGGTTGGTGTTTTTACCTCCCTCCTAAACCCCCTAACTCTATTTTCAACTATTCATTGGTGCCGAGACCTGGGAAGAGTTTTGGGTTTTGGGGGAGAAGTTTTGTTTTCTGTTCTCTTTTTTTTTTTACTCTCTTTTTGAGCCCTGGACTCTCAGACCTGCCAGCAGCTCAACTGCGAGATCACGTGGGGGGAGGGACCCAACTTATCAGAAATAGGGTCTCAGGTTGATGAGTCTCCTCACTTGCTGAGACTGCCCTTGAACCTGGGATCCTCCTGTGTCAGCCTCCCAAGTACTGGGCTTACAGGTGTGTGCCACCACACCCTGTTTTGTTTTGTTTCATGAGATACAGGGGACGTGAGGTACAGGGGACGAATCTGAAGTATTCTACCTCTGAGCTACGCCCCCAGCCCTTTTATTTTTTGTTTTGAAACAGGGTCTTGCCAGGTTGCCGAGAGTCTCACTTTGGTGCTGAGGCTGGTTTTGAGCCCGTGATCCTCCTGTCTCAGCCTCCCAAGTAGCAGGTTTTTTTAGCTGTGCACCACCACACCTGTCTCAAGACATAACTATTAAGTGGATCATTAATTAACTACTGAAAGCAAGTCCTGCATTTAAGAAGAGAATCCGTATTTAAGAATCTTGGCAGACATGCTAGGAGAATTTGTTTTCCATTAAGGGAAAAACAAACCATCTTGGGAATGACTGAGTTTGACTTGATGCTGCTTCTTTTTTCTAGGGCCTGGGTTCCAATAAATAATTGCTACCTCATGTCTAAAGAGATCCCCTTTTCCGTGAAAAAGACTAAAAGCATCTTCAACAGCGCCATGCAGGAGATGGAGGTGTACGTGGAGAATATCCGCAGGAAGTTTGGGGTTTTCAACTACTCTCCGTTCAGGACGCCCTACACCCCCAACAGCCAATACCAAATGCTGCTCGATCCCAGCAACCCCAGCGCCGGCACTGCCAAGACCGACAAGCAGGAAAAGGTCAAGCTCAATTTTGACATGACTGCGTCGCCCAAGATCCTGATCAGCAAGCCCATGCTGAGCGGGGGCCCGGGACGCAGGATCTCCTTGTCGGACATGCCCCGGTCTCCCATGAGCACCAACTCCTCCGTGCACACGGGCTCCGACGTGGAGCCAGACCCCGAGAAGAAAGCCACGTCCAGCCACTTCAGCGCGAGCGAGGAGTCCATGGACTTCCTTGACAAGAGCACAGGTCAGCCCGGGGTGGGACGGGCAGGCAGCCATGAGGGCGCGGAGGAATTTTTCTTTTTTTTTTGGTGGTGCTGGGGGTGGAACCCAGGGGCTTTCCTACCACCGGGCTATACTCCCAGACCCATTTTATATTTTATTAGGAAACAGGGTCTCACTAAGTTGCTGAGAGCCTCACTCAGTAGCTGAGGCTGGCTTTGAACCTGTGCAATCCTCCTGTCTCAGCCTCCCAAACCCTGGGATTATAAACGCGAGCCACCATGCCCGGCTAAATTTTACTTTTTTATTTTTTATTTTTTTTGCAGTACTGAGGATTGGACCCCCCGGGGTGTTCATTCTAGGAGCTACACCCCTAGTCCTGTTTTTTTTTTTTTTAATTCTTTATTTTGAAATGGCCTCTCTAAGTAGCTGAGGGCAGCCGTGAACCTGAGATCCTCCTGTCTGAGCCTCCCAAGTACTGAGATTATAAACTGAGCCCCCACACCCTGTGGAGAAAGGTTTAAATGAGGAACTAAATGGGATTCTTGCTGTTAGGAACAGAGAAGTGGGAAAAGTGTTCCAGAGGCCCTCTAGAAAAAGACATTCCTTGAAGTGGGTAGAGATGGACACAATTCCTTTGGTGTTCAGCTACACCCCATCCCTATTGTTATTATTAATTATTATTATTATTTTTTTCTGGTACTGGTGATATATCCCAGGGGTATTCTTCCTCTGAGCTACACCCCCTGCCCTTTTTTTTTTTTGCAGGTCTGGGGATGGAACCTAGGGGCATTTGACTTCCAAACTACACCCCCTGCCCTATTTTTTATTCTTTTATTTTGAAACAGGGTCTCACTGAGTTGCAAAGGGGCCTCACTAAGTATCTGAGGCTGTCTGGGGACTGTGATCCTCTTTTCTCAGCATCTGGAATGCTGGGATTACAAGGCTGCGCCTCCACGCCTGGCTTTGTTATTTAGATTTTGGAGAATCTGTCCTTGAACCTTCAATCCTTCCTTCCCAGTCTAGGAGTACTGGGATCCCAGGAGTGGCCGCCACACCCTGCGAGGGTTGGTTCCTCCGCCTCTTGGGTGGTTCACTAGTGGCTTGGATCCCTTTTCCTACATTAGGGCCAAATAGTAAATAAATGTTTTATGTTTTAGGTCTTTTTATTTTGGTACTGGGGGTTGAACTCCAGCAGTCCTACCTCCACATTACACCCCTCCAGACCACCAGTTTATTTTTTATTTGGAAACAGGGTCTCGCTAAGTCGCCGAGAGCCTTGCCAAGGCGACTGAGGCTGGCGTCATACATGCGCTCCTCCTGCCTCAGCCTTCCAGGTACTGGGATTATAGATGTATGCCACCAGGACTTGCTGTATTTTAGGTTTTAAAGATGTTTGCTTTAGCTCGAGGCAATGGGTGGGCAGAGTTCCAATAAAACTTTGGTGCTCGACAGTGGAATTTGAATTTCATATAAGATACATGTTTTATAAATGATTAATTCTTTTGACACCCCCCCAATTAAAAATATTAAAGAGCCTTAGCTAGCTTGCCATATAGGAATTGGTGGTAGGCCACTTTTGGCCTGGGGCCTGAAGCTTGTGAGCCACCATGATAGACAAGAGAGAGGAATCTCTGAGTCTTCCGGTTTTCAGAGGCCCATCCAGGGCTTGATCCTGCCTGCCGGTCTGTTTCTTTGCACTGTGGCGTACTGCCCTCTGCTGTTCACAACGAAAATAGCATCTCGTGGAGGAGAAGTTAAATACATTAGACTGTCTCTACGTCAGGGATAAGATGGTGGCACAAGGCTGTGGTGTATCCAGACTCCTGTCGTAGGATGGAAAAAACACATACGTGGTTCTCAGTGAAACGTTGGCGAGCAGCAGCATAAAAGTACAAATGGAATAAAAGTTTCTAAGCCAGGTGTGGCGGCGCGGGCCTGGCATCCCAGTACTGGGGATCTAGTCAGCCTCCCAAGTGAGTCTCAGTAATCTAGGGAGATCTTAGATATAAAAAATAAAAAGGGCTGGGAGTGTAGCTCGGAGGTAGAATATCCTGTATCGCACACACACACACACACACACACACACACACACACACACACACACACGACAGAAGCTGGTGTGAGCGTAGAAGCCCCTCTGTCGGGGACCTTGGGGCCTGAGTGAGGTGTCTGTCGTCCTCAGAACCCGACCTGCTCTCCGCGAGCCCCGCGTCTTGACGGCCAAGGCGTTTCCCGTTCTCGGGGATCCTTCTGGTTTCACCTTTACATCTCCCTCCAGGCCAGAACTGCTGCTTCACCAGTACTGGTACTGGCTTTCAGGATTCTAAGGGAAGGCATTCAAGCGCCGGGCCTGTTTCACAACCCTCTGAGCTAATGGACCTTGGGATTTTTTGTTTTATTTTTTAATTAAATCTCCACCGCAGATACCAGTCAGGGGGAAAGGAAAACATTTTCAAGTACTCTCTTTTTGAAATCGAAAATTTTTTGGTCTTACAATATTTGCTCATTACCAAAACTAAAGTCAGTAAGGCTCACCTCTCATAGTCGGCTCTTAGCTATAGGTTCAGGGCCTTTCCTATGTGGGTTTTTTTTGTTGTGGTGGTGGTGCTGGTGGTGGTTGTTTTGGGGTATTGAACTCAGAGGAATTCTACCTCTGAGTTACACCTTCAGCCCTATTTTTATTCTTTATTTCGAAACAGGGTCTCACTAAGTAGCTGAGGCTGGCTGCAAACCTGAGGTCCTCCTATCTTAACCTCCCAAGTACTGGGATTACACGTGTGTGCCAGCACTCCTGATATATATATATATATATATATATATATATATATATATATATATATATATATATATATAATGTTGAAACCGATCTCGTTAGGTAGCTGGGAGTCTCACTAGTTGCCGAAGATGTCCTTGAACCTACAATCCTTATATCTAAGCCTCCCAAGTACTGGGATTACAGGTGTGCACCACCGCCTTTTTCTTTTTAAAATGGAATTCTTGCTCTGTTGCCTAGGCTGGCCCTGGACTCCTGGGCTCAAGTTCTCCTGCCTCAGCCTCCTACGTAGCTGTGACTATGGGCACAAGTCACTTTGGTTGGCACACGTGTGTGTGTGCGCACACGGGTTAGTGTGCATATATGTGTGTGTTACTAGGGATTGAACGCAGGGCCATTCTACTTTCACATCACACCCCGAGCCCTAGTTTTAAAATATTTATTTATTTATTTATTTATTTATTTATTTATTTATTTATTTTTGCAGTACTGGGGATGGAACCCAGGGGGGTTGTACACCTCCAGCCCTAGTTTTTTTGTCTTTTTATTTTTGAAACAGGTCTTACTGAATTGCGAAGGGCCTCAGTAAGTAGCTGAGGCTGGCCGGGAACTGCGATCTCCCGGTCTCAGCCTCCCAAATGTTGGGATTACAAGTGTGCGCCACCACACTCGACTAAAATTTTTATTTTGAGACAGGGTCTTGCTAGGTTGACAAGAGACTCACTGCTTGTAGAGGCTGACGTCAAACCTGCGATCCTCCTGTCTCAGCCTTCCAAGTGCTGGAATTGCAGGTGTGAGCCATGCTCCTGGCTGGCCTGGTCCTTTAACCTTGTCTTCTGAATACACGTCCGTGTTTGTAAATAACCCTTCTAGACAGCACTTCCCCCATCGTCTCTTAGCCCCCTTGGACCATCTGGTGACGCCATGCTGGCAGTTCACCTGGACACAGCACTACCAGGGCCTGTGCACAGCGCAGCCCTTTGAGCGTGTAGGTTGTTTTCAAGGTTTTCTAAGTTAAGCAAATTCAGCATGAATCACTACGTGCCCCCGCCCCGCCCCGCGTGCTGGGTGCGTGGGAGAGCAGGGCCCTCTTTTCTAATTCTCTTCCAGGACTCATGTTTCATGTTGTCAGAATAGCGCTCAGCATTGGCCAGGATTTTGTAAATGTAGATTATAAATGATGCGTTTTAGCCCACACTCGTGAATCGTACACCAAAGTGTAAAAATCTGATTAAATTATTTGTGACTTCAAAGGCAATTAGTTCTTCCTTGGGGTAAGATTTATGGCTTTATAAAAGGATTGGCATCCGTTTCAAAGTTTAATTGAAAGGAACCTTTCCAAATGTCTTTGTGCTTTCGCAAATGTCTAGAGTGATTTAGAGCCGTGTTTCTCAACCCAGCACTGCTGGCGTTGGGGCTGAGTGAGGTCGAGCAGGGTCCCAGGCCTCTGCCCTTTAAATGGAGGGAGAGTCTTGGACCCACACATCAGTGGGACAGACAGACATGTCCTGGACATTGCTAGATGCTCTCTGAGGGACAGTTGCCTCCTCTCCTCCCTATTAAGAACATAGGTTTAATAGGTCATGCGTTACTTAGGTGTGGCGGTGCACACCTGTAATCCTAGTACTTGGGAAGCCGAGACAGGAGGATCACAGATTAGAGCCAGCCTAAGCACATTTTTTTGGGGGTACAGGGCATTCTTCCTTTAAGCTATGCTCAGCCTGATTTTATTTCTTCATTTGGAAACAGGTTCTCACTAGGTTTCTGAGAGCCTCCCTACACTGCTGAGGCTGCCTTTGAACCTGCGATCCTCTTGTCTCAGCTTCCCAAGTACTGAGATTACAAGCGCGCACCACCATGCCTGGCCAGCCTCCGCACTTCTGCAAGACACTCGGCAACTTGGCGGGACCATGGCAGAAGAGAAAGTAAAATGGCCTGGGGTATAGCCCAAAGATAGAACACCCCCTGGGCTCAGTCCCAAGCACACTTGCACGCGTGCATGCACACACACAGACACCACCACCAACATTAAAGTGTGTGTGTGTGTGTGTGTGTGTGTGTGTGTGTGTGTGTAATGCTTTTGAACTTCAGAGCTGGGAGATGATTCTGATTGCTTAAAATTCACCTTTGAGCCGGGCGTGGTGGTATAAGCTTGTAATCCCAGTGCTTGGGAGGCCCAGACAGGAGGATTGCACAGGTTCAAGTCAGCCTCAGCTACTTAGGCTCTCAACAACTTAGTGAGACCTTGTTTTCCAAATAAAGTATAAAATAGGTCTGGGAGTATAGCCTGGAGGTAGAAAAGTCCCTGGGTTCCACCCTCAGTAACACACACACACACACACACACACACACACACACACACACAATACATAATTCACCTTTGAAGTTCCTTACTTTGCATTTAATTTTGTTTCTCTTTCCTGAGTATAAAATATTCCTTTCAAAATCTAATATCACGTAATAAATAATAAGCCAGGATGGAGGCATGCACCTGTAATCCCAGAACTTGGGAGGCTGAGTCAGGAGGGTCGCAGGTTCAAGAACAGCCTCAGAACTTGCTGAGACGCTGGGCAAACTACCAAGTCCCTATTTCAAAACAAAAAGATGAGCTGGGTGTAGTGGCAGATGTCTATAACCCCAATACTTGGGAGGCTGAGAAAGGAGGATCGCAGGTTTGGAGCCAGCCTCCGGAATTTAGCAAGCCTCTCAGCAGCCTAGTGAGACTCTTGTTTCCAAAAAAGAAATAAAATAGGGCTGGGGGTGTAGCTCTTAGGTAGAAGACCCCTGGGTTCAATTCCCAGTTCCCTCCCCGACTAAGTCAATGGATAAATAAATAAGTAAATAGTATATACCCAGAATTCCCCTCTGAGAGGCAGCCCCGAGCCTTGGGTGTGGGCTGAGGCTGTCGCCCCTTGTTAGAAGGCCTGCCTGGCGGCGCAAGGCCTCGGGCTTGATCTTCACCCACAGCAAACAAACCGAAAAGCCGACTCCATTCCTTCCCTCTGCATCAGCTGCCCTCTGCCTGCACCCTTGCTCATCCGAGGCGGGCCGGCCATGCCTGGCGCATCCTTTAGTTCCAGTTGGGTTTCTTTCCTTCTTCATGACTTCGTTTCCCAAGTAGAAATTAAACTTCTTGTATTTCGGTGCTAGGAATGGAACCCAGGGGCATTCCGCCTCCGAGCTACACCCCGGCCCTCTTTGTTGTTTTGTTTTGAGCAGGGTCTCGCTAGGTGGCTGATGCTTTTGCTACACTGCTGTGCTGTCCTTCTGCCTCAGCCTCCGGTGTACCGGGGATGCAGGCGTGTCCCGCCACGCCGGGCTTAAACTTACTCTGTTAATCTTTTATTGCTGCACTGGGACTGTGTGTCCCTGGTCATTGGCATATGCACCTGAGTGAGCGGTCTTGTCTTTGCCATCCCCGCCCCCCTCCTCCTCTTCCCCTCCCCCTCGGTCTCCTGCATTTTTCTGCTGCGTTACAGCCATTTTTTTCACAGATGATGTAATTTCATTCTTCTTTATGGCTGAGTAGAACTCTGCTGTGTGTATAGATCATATCTTTTTTTTTTTTTTGGTGGTGCCAGAGATTGAACCCCAGGGGCATTCTGCCTCCGAGCTATACCCCAGTCCTATTTTTCATTTTTATTTTATTTTTGCTGCACTGGGGATTGAATCCAGGGGTATTCTGCCTCTGAGCTACATCCCCCCCAGTCCTATTTTTTATTCTCTATTTTGAAGCAGGGTGTCACTAAGTTGCGGAGGCCCTCTCTAAGTAGCTGGGGCTGGTTGTGAACCTGCGATTCTCCCGTCTCAGCCTCCCAAGTTCTGGGATTATAAGCGTGTCACCATGCCTGCCTTAGTTGGCCCTTCTGAATTCTGTGTGTGTGTGTGTGTGTGTGTATGTGTGTGTGTGTGTGTGTGTTACTAGGGAGTGAACCCAGGGGTGTTGTACCTCTGAGCTATATTCCTAGCCCTGTTTTTTGTTTATTTTAAAGTAGGCTGAGGCTGGCCTCCACCGTGATCTTCCTGTCTTAGCCTCTCAAATACTGGGATTACAGGTGCGTGCCGCAGTGCCCCGCTGAATGCTTCTTTTATTAATATCAAAACTTTGGTTTCTGTCCTCTCTCAGTGAAATGATACCAAGAGAGGAGAAGGTTGCAGGAAGGCTTAGGGAATATCTAAAAGTGTCAGCATCAGGACCATTTTCTGTCATCTTACAGAAATTCCAAACATAGAAAGAGGCTAATTTACTTTTTTTTTTTTTAAACGGTACTAGAGATTGAACCCAGGGGCATTCTTCCTCTGAGCTTTACACCCTGCCCTATTTTTTTATTCTTTATTTTGAAACAGGATCTCACTAAGTTGCGGAGGGCCTCACTAAGTAGCTGAGGCCGGCCACAAACCTGCGATCCTTTGGTCTCAGCCTCCCGAGTACTGCGATTCCAAGCGTGTGCAGTACCAGGCCCAGCGTGGGGTCATTCACTGATGTTTTCCTCTCTCCATCTGTTGCTGAGTTTGGCCTCGCACAGCCTAAGCACCTTTGTCCCCAGAGCTGAGATCTCCGCAGGGGGCCGAGCTGTCATCAGCAGGTGCAGTCCTGTGCGAGGGCCCTGTCTTCCCAGAAACAGACGACCTACCGGGCATCCGGCACCCGCAAGTCTAGCTTCCTCGCCGAACCTGGCCGGCCTGGGGGTGGTTCAGTCGCTGTTTGTTTTGAGATTTACGTCCCTGAAAGGACCAGACTGATCGCAGTGGCAGCCTAGCCGATTTGTCTGAGAGCTTCGTGTTTAATAAAGTACCCGGGGAGAACGTCTTCCGTGTGGTTCCGATGGCTTAACTTAGGTGAACGCCCTCTGTGGAAAATAGTGACCAACCTGCCCTGTGCATCTTCTCTGCTGCGGTACCGTGGCTGAAAAGAAGTGCGTTTTGAGCCAGGCGTGGTGGTGCACGCTCGTCATCCCAGCAATTGGGAGTCCGAGACAGGAGGAGGATCGAGGTTCGAGGACAGCCTCAGCTACTTAGTGAGGCCCTCTGCAACTCAGTGAGACCCTGTTTCAAAATAAGGAATAAAAATATAGGGCTGGCGGCGTAGCTCTGAGGTAGAATGCCCCTGAGTTCCATCCCCAGTACCAAAAGAAAAAAAGAAAAAAACAAAAACAAAAGAAATACATTTGATGTTTTTTCTGTGCTCCCCGTCCCACACTTATGAGTTTGACGTGTTTGTGAATCTGTCTTCTAACAGTGACGTTCTTTTTCAGCCTCACCAACTTCCACCAAGACGGGACAAGCAGGAAGCCTGTCTGGCAGCCCGAAACCTTTCTCTCCCCAAGCGTCTGCCCCGATCATGACGAAAACCGACAAGACGCCCACCACCGGAAGCATCTTGAACCTCAACCTGGGTCAGTTGGCATTGGGGAGTGTCTTTCTGTGGCAGCGCTGGTGGTTTGGGCAAGTTGTGGCGTCCTTTTTTCTGCGCGGTTCTTAGACCTTGGACTTCTTCCTCTGCAGAAATTTTAAGAGGAGATCAGCCGGGTGTGGTGGTACACATTTGTAATCCCAGTTCTCAGGAGGCTGAGATGGAGGATCCCAGGTTTGAGGACAGCCTCAGCAATGTGTAGTGAGACTCTCAGCTCCCTAGCGAGACTGTGTTTCAAAGCAAAAATAAAAAGAGTATAGCTCCAAGGTAGAAGGCCTTTGGGTTCAATCCCCAGTACCATCAGTCAGTCAGTCAGTAGAAGACAAAGGAGGGGACACAGGTTGGGGATTTCCTGGGGCGTGTTGGCATACAAAGGTTTTTTGTTTGTTTGTTTGTTTTTGTTTTTGCAACGCTGAGGCTCGAACTCAGGGCCTTGCGCCTGCTGGGTGCCCTTGCTGCTGAGCCATGTCTGAGAGGTTTCTGCGAGGCGCTCATGCCTGAGCCTCCTCAGTGGCTGGGGTTACAAGTGTGCAAAGTTCTTGTTTCTTTTTCTTTCTTTCTTATTTCTTTTTGCTGTACTGGGGATGGAACCCAGGGGCCTTCTACCTCCGGGCTACACTCCCAGACCTATTTTATATTTTTTATTTGGAAACAGGGTCTCTTAAGCTAGCCGCTGGCTTCGAACCTGCGCGGTCCTCCCGTCTCAGCCTCCCAAGCGCGGGGATGACAAGCGTGCGCACCACGCCCGGCTTTTTTTTGTTTTAAGATTGAAATGAGTTTATTAAAAAGATAGAAATACAGAAAGCAGTTACAGCCCCGTGCCACTCAGGAGTGCCATGGGGGGTGATCCGAATGAATCCACCCCATTTTTTAACTTTTAAACAGCGTCCTAAGTGGCCTAGGCTTTCCTAAAACCTGCGCTCCTCCTGTCTCAGCCTCCCAAGTAATGAGATTACTGGCAGGCGCCAGCACGCCCGGCTCAGTTGGCTATTTTAAAAATAGTTTGTTAAGCCAAAGTGTTAAAGACTGGCTCTAGAAATGCTAAGCGGTGAGGTTTGAAGTTCTTTTCTTTAATTTGGGGGGATTCTGTCCTGACTTGTGGTTTTTAGTGAGCATGTGTTGTGTGTCCTAGCATGGCAGGATGGCTGGTAGACCGGTGAGCAGGCCTCTCCTAGAGAGCTGGCGTGCCAGGGAGGGGCGGCAGTCATCAAGGTAAAGAGCCAAGGCCGCCCCCCGCGCGGCGCACGCTGGTAAACCTAGTGCTTGGGAAGCTGACGGGAGGATCACAGGTTCGTGGCCAGCCTCAGTCCACAACTTCACGAGATCCCGTCTCAATGAATAAAATGGGGCTGGGGTATAGCTTGGAGGTAGAATGCCCTTGTTTTCAATCCCCAGTACTTACCTACCTACCTACCTACCTACCAACCAACCAACCAACCTACCTACCAACCAACCAACCAACCAACCAAGAAAAATGGAAAAAAAAGAAGCAAGCTATTCTGTAGTATGGTGTATGCCTGAGACTGTGGATAGCATGAGAGGTGGACACCATAGGGATGTAGATGTCAGCGCACTTAGGTGGAGGAGAGAAGGAGGATTTGTTGACCTGAGGGTTGCAGGACAACAAAAACCATCCATGCCAATCACGGGGGGAAAGAACATTCTAGAAGGAACATTCTAGAAGATATTTTAAAGGTCAGCTTCATGTGTCCCAGAGGTAGCAAGGAGGCTGACGTGGCTTCATGCCAGTGAGCTCGGCCAGAGCTGGGCAGAGGAAGTTGGAGAACCCTGAGGGCGTGCAGCCGTGGGGGGAGGGACTGTAGGAGGCATCACCTGTCAGAAGGACCCCTCCACATCTGCGCGTGCCGAGCTGAGGCTAATCTGTCAGCCATTGTCATCTGGGGCAGTTCTGTCCCTACCCCACACCTGGCAGTGCTTAGGGAAATTTGGGGTTGCTGTGTCTGGAGGTGTGGGGTGCCATTGGCAGGGCTGCTGGGTCTCCTGAACTATATTGGACGGCCCTACAACGTGGAGTTTCTAGTGTGCCAGGGATTGTGCGAGATTTGTGTGTGGCAGAATCCAGGCGTGGTGGTGCACGCCTAGATCCCTAGGACTCGGGAAACTGAAACAGGAGGATCACAGGTTCGAGGACAGCCTCAGTAACTTAGTGAGGCCACGTTTCAAAATAAAAAAATAACATAAAATACTGTTGGGAGTGTAGCTCAGTGGTAGAATGCCTGGGTTCAATACACACACACACACACACACACACACACACACACACACACACACACACACACACACACACACAGAGTCAGGAGTTCAAGATAGATGTCAGCCTGCTAAGATTCCTAGGTGAGAGGGTATCCAGAAGCAGGAATCAGAGTTCAAGCCAGGCATGGTGGCTCATCTTGTGATCCCAGTACTTGGGAGGCTGAGACAGGAAGATTGCAGGTTCAAAGCCATGCTCAGCAATTTAGTGAGGCTCTTAGCAACCTAGTGAGACCCTATTTCCACATAAGAAACAAAATCAGGCTGGGGGTATGGCTTGGAGGTACAGTGCCTCTGGGTTCAATCCCCAGTACCCTCTACTCCCCCCCAAAAATCAGGGTACCCGTGGCCAGGTTGCTGGAGCTGTAGTTAGGATGTTGGTCTGCAAGTGGGTTGGGCAGCGCAGCCGCCAGGGCTTTGGGTAGACGTAGGTGCTGCTGCCACCTAGTGGTGGAGGCCGGAGTTGCTGCCAAAGGTCCTTGGAGCACAGGTCCCTGGGCAGAGTGGTCCACCCCCATGGCTGCCGAGGTTGTGGCTGGGCTGAGAATAGCCGGACTGAGCACCCAGAAGGATCAGGAAGAGGCAGCCAGGAAGGAGTGCAGGGTGAGGAGGCAGCGACACCAGGAAAGCATGTCGCCCTGAAGACCTCAAGGACAGGTCTCGAGGAGGCAGGCAGGGTGGCAGGCAGTGCAGAATGACTTCAGCGCGTGAGTCCAGGGGCCTCCCCGACCATCGTGTCTGCAGGGCTCCCCCAGACGGAGCCATAGAGGCCCGGGGAGGAGTTCGGGGCGCCTGGGTCACGGAGCCTGCGGCAGCCATGGTGGCGCCCAGCCAGAGGCCCCCTGGCACCCGTGCCTGCCCCACCCCGTCACCTGTTCTTCAGCAGGACATCAGGCCCCGGTTCCAGTGACTGCTCGGTGCCTCACTTGAACCAGAGGGGGCTGCGCTTGGAGCCTGGGGAACGTTTGTCGTTCCCCAAATCGTGATTCCCTTTCTAACGCCCCTCCCACTCCATCCCCTGAGCAGACACGCTGTGCAGAGGCGTCCTGTGACATTTCCTCGCTGCCAGCCACGGATGGCAAGAATAGTTCTCTCCCAAACCGGCGGCCGCCGGGCTTCCTCGTGACACCGTGCGTCTTTTTGGTGTGGCTTGATGCAGGGGGGCTGGAGGGTTCTGCTGTCGTGTGTCCTGTGGCTCGGGGACGCATGTGGTAGTGCGGGGACCTCAGGGACACTGAGGCCGTTTGTCTGCCCTGGACGCTCTT
The DNA here is from genome assembly GCF_963383645.1 of Muscardinus avellanarius. NCBI lineage: Eukaryota > Metazoa > Chordata > Mammalia > Rodentia > Gliridae > Muscardinus > Muscardinus avellanarius. The sequence goes on from NC_137805.1 coordinate 32,755,969, forward strand.
CTGTCCTTGGGCTCACGTCTCATCCTTGTCAGCTGGGACACGGGGATTTCAAGGGCAGGGCTTCCTGCTCCCCAAGGGGAAGAGGGTCTGCTGGGACCGATGGGGGAACTCTCCAGGGTGGTACCAAAGTCAGAAAGTGAGCCGGGCGCGGGGGCGCTCACCTGGGAGGCTTAGACAGGAGGCTGGCAGGTTCAAGGCCAGCCTCATCAATTTAGGGAGGTCTTCTACAACTTAGTGAGATCCTGTGTCCAAAAATAAAAGAGGACTAGGGATGCAGCACAGAGGTGGAACATCCCTGGGCTCCATCCCCAGTACCCTGTACACACACAGAGAAGTGCAGAGGAGTGCCGACTGGGTCTCTAGGTAGCGCCTAGGGCCCGAGCCAAGGCTCCGGGTGCGCTTGTGTTTGTCATGGGACAGTTGTGAACAGACAGCACTGATGCCAAGTGCCAGGGTTGATGGTGAGCTTCTTATCTAATGAGGCGGGGTTTCATTTAAAAGTACATGGAGTTGGGCATGGTGGCACATGTCTGCAACCCCAGTACCCAGAGGCTGAGACAGAGGGCCGCAGGTTGGAAGGCAGCCTCAGCCTAGTGACTCTCATAAACCTGGCGAGACCCTGTTTCCAAATAAGAAATAAAATCAGGCTGGGAGTGTAGAATGCCTGAGGTTCAGTCCCCAGTTGATAAAAAAAGAAATACACACACACAAAACCACATGGCTCTGACGGCGCACACCTCTAATCCCAGTACTTGGAAGGCTGAGACAGGAGGATTGCAAGCTTGAGGATAACTTTGGTAAGTCGGGAGACTCTCATCAACCTAGCAAGACCCTGTTTTAATAAAAATAAAATAGGGCTGCAGATGTAGCTAAGAGGTAGAATGCCCCTAAGCTCAACCTTCAGCTCCCCCCTCCCACCCCCAAAATAAAACAAAACATAAGAAATCAGGCATTGTTGCGCAGGCTTGTAATCCGCACACTTGGGAGCTGAGTATAGAAGAAGAAGGCCGCAGGCCGTTCTTAGCAACATCGCGAGCCTCGCAGCAGCCTAGCAACGTTCTCTCGTCCCCTCCCAGAACTGGAGGTGGAGTCCAGGGGCATTCTACCTCCAAGCTACGTCCTCAGCCCTATTTTATTTTTATTTTTATTTTTTTGTGGTACTGGGGGTCAAACCCAGGGACTTTTCTACCTCCAGGCTACACTCCCAGACCTATTTTATATTTTATTTTGAAACAGGGTCTCACTAGGTTGCTGAGAGCCTCACTCAGTAGCTGAGGCTGGCTTTGAACCTGCGCGATCCTCCTGCCTCAGCCTCCCAAGTGCGGGGATTACAAGCCTGCGCCACCGCGCCCGGCAACGCTCTGTTTCAAAACAAAAAGCCGGGACGTGGTGGCTGGCACACGTTTGTAATCCCGTGCTTGGGAGGCTGAGACAGGAGGATCCTGCAGGTTCAAAGCCTGCCTCAGCAACTAGTGAGGTCCTCTGTAAGTAGTGAGACCTTGTTTCAAAATAATAATAATAAAAAAAGGACTTGGGGTATAGCTCAGAGGTAGAATGCTTCTGGGTTCAATCCAGAATTCTGCAAAAAAAAAAAGGAACAACAACAAAAACAAAAATAAAATAGGGCCAGGGTGTAGCTTAAGGTAGAATGCCTGTGGGTTCAATCCCTGCTACCAAAAACCAAACAACCCCCCCAAAAAACTCCAAATCAAAGCAAAACAAACCTCCTACGAAAAACAAATGTGAAAAGGCAAAATTATAGAGCTCGGAAACCATTTAGTGATTGCCAGGGGTTGAGGTGCAGGAGACTAATCACTGGGTGAGGGATTCTCCTGGAACGAGCTGCCCTGCACTCTGTGCAGGGCTTAAAGCCACAGAACAGGATTCGCCTCAAAGCAAATTTTACTCTCTGCAAATTAAAATTGACGATACCTTTAAGGTAGGTAATAGCCCCATTTTGTGGAATTGGGAACTAAGGCACAGAGAAGCAAAGTCCCATTATAGTTTGGATTTAAAATGTCCCCCAGCCGGACATGGTGGCACACTTGTAATCCCACTAATTTGGAAGGCTGAGACAGGAGGATCAAAGATTTTAGGCCAGCCTCATTAATGTAGCAAAGCCCTCAGCAACCTAGTGAGACCCTGTTTCAAAACCAAAAATAAAAAAGGCTAGGGGTAGCTGGGCGTGGGGGCGCACGCTTGTCATCCCAGCATTCGGGAGGCTGAGACCGGAGGATCGTGGTTCGTGGACAGCCTCAGCTACTCAGTGAGGCCCTCTGCAACTCACTGAGACCCTGCTTCAAAATAAAGAATAAAAACTTGGGCAGGGAGTGTAGCTCGGAGGTCAAATGGCCCTGGCTGGGTTCTGTCCCCAGGCCCACAAAAAAAAAAAGAGGTTAGGAATGTAGCTTAGAGGTAGTGTGCTCCGGAGTTAAATCCCAGTACCACACAAAAAAGAAAAAAGAGCATGCCCCCCGTTGGGTGGCACACGCCCGTAATCCCCGTGCTTGTGAAACGGACTTGTTCTTACCAGAGCTCTAGTCTACAAAGTGTGAAAAATGACCCTTGCAGACCACCGGAAGGCGACAGGGAGCTTGTTGTATAGAGAACGGGGAAGGGAAAGAGGCGGAACCCCGTTGTTGGCCATGGGGACCCGGAGTCAGAGCTGCCTTCAAACACCGCTTGGGAGTGGCCCAAGCCACGTGCCGTCAACTGCAAACTGCTTTCTCCCAAAGTCCACGCCATCTGCAAGAAGAGGTGCCGGTCACCCCAAGGCCTTGGTTGGCCTCAAGGTCCAGCGCGTGCCTTCGGGTCACTGCCTGAAGTTTCCCGGGCCGAGTGCTATCAATTACACACTGCTTTCAAAGGCAACACAACCTGCAGGAGAGAGGAAGCTAGCCCTAGGATCTCAGCAAAGCACTATTTCAAAAATTAAAAAATAGCCCGGCGTGGTGGCGCACGCTTGTAATCCCAGCATTTGTGAGGCTGAGACAGGAGGATCGCGGGTTTGCTGCCAGCCTCAGCTACTTAGGCCCTTTGCAACTCAGTGAGACCCTGTTACAAAATAAAGAATAAAAAATAGGGCTGGGAGTGTAGCTTGAAGGTAAAATGCCCCTGGGTTCTACTCCCAGCACTGCAAAAATAAAATAAAATAAAAATAGCCGGGTGTGGTGGCGCAGGCTTGTAATCCCCGCGCTTGGGAGGCTGAGACAGGAGGATCGCACGGGTTCGAAGCCAGCCTCAGCTACTTAGTGAGGCTCTCGGCAACTTAGTGAGACCCTGTTTCCAAATAAAATATGAAATAGGTCTGGGAGTATAGCCCGGTGGTAGAAAGCCTCTGGGTTCCACCCCCAGTACCACCAAAAAAAAAAAAAAAAAAAAAAATAAATAAATAAAAAGAACTGAGGATGTAGCTCTGGGTTTAATCTCCAGTAGAAAAAAAACCAGCACACCTTAAATGCCCCCCAATCCTCAGGGGTAAAGCATGCCCCAGTGCACAAGGTGCAGAGTAGGACCTGTCTGGAGGAGGCGTGTCACTCACCACGGGGGTCTTGGGGACGGTTTGTCCGCAGGCCCTTCCTCTCTCTGCTTCTGGCCTCCATGATGTGAGGGCCGAGTCCCAGCCACACTTCTTTTTGCCGCGCTGTGCTCTTTTCTGCCCAGCCTGTGGACTGAAGCCTCCAAAGCCGAGAGCCCAGGAAACCCTTCCTCCTCCAAGTTCCTCTTGGCAGGTCGAGTCACAGTGCCGGGAGAGCGCACTGTAACAGTAGCCTGCCCCGGGTCACCAGGGGCACGCTCACCGGGCTCCGGCCTACCTGATAGAAAGCTCCAGCCGTGGGCTGAGATGCCACCCGTGTTCCTCATGCCTCTTGGACACGTCGGCCCAGCTGTGGGGGTCAGGGCAGAGGTGAACCTTCACTCTGGATAGTACAACACGGGCGTGAAGTGCCCTTCTAGAGGGAGTAGCTCTGTTCAGGTCCACCTGTGGTCGTCAGGCTGCTTGAAACTTAAAAACAAATCCAGGTTTTTACATGAGCTCTCCTAGTTTTATTTTACTTTATTTATTTATTTATTTATTTATTTATTTATTTATTTATTTAGTGGTCCTTAGAATGGAACCCAGGGGCCTTTGACTTCCGGGTTACACTCCCAGACTTATTTTATGTTTTTATTTGGAAACGGCCTCACTAAAGGTGCTGAGAGCCTCACTAAGTAGCTGAGGCTGGCCACAAACCTGGCAGTCCTCCTTCCTCAGCCTCCCAAGTGCTGGGATTTCAAGCATGGAGTACCATGCCTGGCTTAAACTCTTCTAGTTTTAAAAAGTTGCCTATTGCTAGGCATGGTGGTGCAGGCCTGTTATCCCAGTACTTATGAGGTCAAAACCAGGAGGATTGTCGGTTCAAGGCCAGCCTCAGCAATTTTATTTATTTATTTGTTTATTTATTTCTTTTGTGCTGCTAGGGATTGAACCCAGGGGCATTCTACCTCTGAGCTACCCCTTAGCCCTGTTTTATTTTTATTTTTGAGACAGGGTCTCACTAAATTGTTGAGAGTCTCACTGTTTGTTGAGGCTGTCCTCCAACTTGCCGTTCCCCCGTCTCAGCCTCCCAAGTATTGGGATCACAGGCGTGCACCGCTACCCTTGGCTAAGCCTCAGCCATTCGTAGCTAGACCCTCAGCAACTTAGTATGATCCTGTTTCAAAGTAAAAAATATAAAAGAGAGCTGTGGATATAGCTCAGATGTAGAATGCCCCTTGGCTCAATCTCTAGCACTACACACACACACACACACACACACACACACACACACAGCTATCAAACATACAGCTACCTGGGCAAAACAGGTACAACACAAAGTATAAACAGCAGTCCGTGGTTACCTGCTGGGTTCTTTTAGTTTTTTCTATTTTATTTTTTCTTAACTAGGGATTGAACTCATGGGCATTCTACCTGTAGGCCACATTCCCAGCCCTATTTATTTATTTATTTACTATTTTTAATTTTAATTTTTTTTTGTGGTACTGGGGATGGAACCCCAGGGGCATTCTCCCTACAAGCCCAATTTTTTTATTCTTTATTCTTTCTTTCTTTCTTTTTTTTGGTGGTACTGGGGTTCCTGGAAGCCCTCCTACCCCCGGGCTACACTCCCAGACCTATTTTTACATTTTTACTTGGAAACAGGGTCTCCTAAGCCAGCGCGCGCGGCTGGCTTTGAACCTGCGCGATCCTCCTGTCTCTGCCTCCCAAGCGCAGGGATTACAAGCGCGCGCCACCACGCCCGGCTTTATTTTTTATTTTGAAACCGGGTCTCACTGAGTTGTAAAGGGCCTCACTGAGTAGCTGAGGCTGGCTGCAAACCACGACCGTCCGGTCTCAGCCTCCCATATGCTGGGATTACAAGCCTGCACCACCACACCCGGTTCTTATTTTTATTCCTTTGTGGTATTGGAAATGGAAGCCAAGAGCTTTCTCCTTCCAGACTACACTCCAGACCTATTTTTATATTTTATTTGGAAGCCGGGTCTCACCATGTTGCCGAGAGCCTCACCAAGTAGCTGTGGCTGTTTTCGAACCTGCCTGATGGTCCTGTCTCAGCCTCCCAAGTACTGGGATTACAAGCGTGCGCTACCACGCCCGGCTTTATTATTTTTATTTTGAAGCAGTCTTGCTAGGTTGCCGAGGGTCCCTGAATTGGTAATGGTGGCTCTGAACCTGCTGTCTCAGCCTTCCAGATACTGGGACGACAGGCGCCCCCCCGCCCCCCCTTCCCCCCCTGCCCAGCTTTCTTTTGGTTTGTCCACTGCGCTTGATTAACGATGGGCGAGGAGGAGCAGGTGGCCCACGAGGCTTGTGCGCAGCCTGGTTCTCGCCCTGTTGCTGACTCCCTGGGCCCCTCATTGCCGTCCTGGGGCCTCGTCTCTCCTCTTTCATACCGGGAGCAGAGCGCTGCTGGCTTGTGCGGGACCCCCCTCTGTGTCTTAATGGCCACTATAAATCATTAATGTGAATGTGCTTCTAAAATTGGCCGACAAGAGCAGGGCCCGAACCTGCTCCCCGCTTCCTCTTCTGCCGAGTGTTTCCTGCGGGCTGCACAAGCCCAGCAGCCCGGCACTTCCTCGGTGACGCTGGTGTACCCCGGTGCTCTGTGGGAGATGCGGGCCACAGCCGGGCCACTTAGCGACCCCCGCAGCCTTTCTGCCTGGTCTTACTTTTCGTGTGTGTGCGTGGTCCTCGGCAGGCGACCACCTTTGTTTCCCTGTCGAGTGTGATGCGGAGCTGAGCCCGCCCTGCTCAGGTTTGCCCCCATTTTCTTCATGAAGAGTGAGATGAGAAGACCTGATTGTCAGGAGGCATCTTGCCAGAGACCTGGCCGAGTGCCATTGTCCTCGAAGGAGCCGCCATCTTGCGTCTCCCCGAAGCCCGTCCACCATCGTTCGTCTGCGGTTTTAGAACAAAGGAAATCCGTCTCTCTCTTTTTGTTGTTGTTCTGTTTTTGTTTTGTAACTAAACAAGAAACACTTGAAGGCTGAGAGTGTGGCTCCATGGCAGGGTGCTTGTCTAGCGTGTGCGTGTGCAGCCCCAGGCGTGATCCCCAGCACTGCACACTAAAAAAGAAGCGCTTGTAGTTTTCCTTTAAAGAGTTTGTTTTGACGGGTGTGATGGCTCACCCTTGCAAGCCCAGTACTAGAGAGGCTGAAAGGAGCGTCCCGGGTTCGCAGTCGGCCTCAGCCACTTTGCCCCTCCACAATTTGGGGAGACCCTCCCTGTTTCAAAATAAAGAATAAAAAAATAGCCGGGCGTGGTGGTGCACACTTGTGATCCCAGCATTCAGGAGGCTGAGACAGGAGGATCGCGGTTCACGGCCAGCCTCAGCTACTCAGTGAGGCCCTTGTAACTCAGTGAGACCCTGTTTCAAAATAAAGAATAAAAAATAGGGTTGGGGGTGGAGCTCGGAGGTAAAATGCCCCTGGGTTCCATCCCCAGTACAGGACAAAAAAAGGGCTGTGGGTGTAGCTGGGAGTAGAATGCCCCTGGGTTCCATCCCCAGCACTGTAAAAAAAAAAAAAAGTTTGTTTTTTGAATCATAAATTTACAGGGGAAGAGAAATTTCTTAGAGCCCATCTCATGCAAAGCTAGTCGGCCTGTAATCTGATCTGGGCGGTCCTGCTCACGTGTACTCCACTGGTGCGCAGGTCTTGCTAAGTTGCCGAGGCTAGCCTTGAACCTGCAGCTCTCCTGCCTCAGTCCCAAGTGATGAGATGATAAGCATATGCCACCACGGCTGGCTGCTTTTTCTTCTTTTTTAAAATTTTAATTTATTTATTTTTCTGGTGGTACCGGGGTTTCTGGAAGCCCTTCTACCTCCGGGCTACACTCCCAGATCTATTTTATATTTTTATTTGGAAACAGGGTCTCTTAAGCCAGCGCGGCTGGCTTTGAACCTGCGCGATCCTCCTGTCTCCGCCTCCCAAGCCCGGGGATGACAAGCGCGGGCCACCACGCCCGGCTCTTTTTTTTTTAAACAGGGCTCCTAAGTTCCAGTGGCTGGCCTTGAACCTGTGATCCCCCTGGCTCGTCTCCCAAGTACTGGGATTATCCAATCTGGGTCTCATGCAGGCTCCGTAAACTGCCTACTGCTGAACTCTAACCCCCAACCCATTTATTGCTTATTCGTTTCCCAGGGCAGCTTTTTATATTAACATCTAGAAATCTGCCTCACCTGTATGTCAGCAGCTCTTTTTGTCCTAAAGGTAAACTAATATTTACCCAGGTACCTTGTTTAACTGCCTCTAGGTTATCCTCCTTTTTTTTTTGCAATTGATAAACTACAGCTGGACATGGTGGCACACGCTTGGGAGACGGAGCCAGGAGGATCTGAAGACGACAGGTGTAAGGCCAGCCTTCGCAACCTAGCAAGACCTTGTTTCAAAATAAAAATTTAAAATGGCTCGGGGTGTAACCTAGAGGTAGAATGCCCCTGGATCCAGCCTTCAGTACAAACATAGAAGAGCTGAGAGCCACAGAGCGCGCCCTCTGCCCATCGGGTGTGGCCCGGGGATGAACTCCTAGCCGAGGAGTTGGAGGGTCAGAGGCCGCACGCCGCTGGCACGTTGAGGGACCTCACCAAATCGCCATCCGAAGTGGTTCTTGTGATATGTACTCGCTGCAGACATGTGAGATCAGGCCTCTCTTTCCGGCATGGTTTTATTCTTTTTCTTTTATTATCCCTGGTTTCCATTTATAGCCGGAGCTGTCTTCCTATCAGCTGAAAAGTTCAAAATGTTGGCAGCCAGGGCGGCTTCTGCAGATCCTCCCAATATATAAGGGCAGGTGGAGGAGTCGTGACGAGCGCCCGGGAGCCGCGGGAGCGAGCCGGGAGGACGGGGATCCTCCGCTGCCCAGGCTTTGGAGAGGGGTGATTACATCTGCACAGAGTCCTGCAGGCCCGCCCAGGGCCAGACAGCCTGGCCTGCACATTTCCTGGTTTATTCTTTTTTTTTTTTTTCCCGACGGTACTGGGGATGGAACCCAGGGGCATTGTACCTCTGAGGTACACCCCCAGCCTTATTTTTCAGTCTTTTTTATTGTCGAAGCAGCGTCTCACTGAGTTGCGAATGGCCTCGCTAAGTAGCTGAGGCTGTCAGTGAATGGCAGTCCTCCAGTCTCAGCCTCCCGAGTGCTGGGATTACAAGTGTGCGACCCCACGACCGGCTTGTTTATTATTACAATGGCAAACACAGCCGCAGCTACTGACTGGAGGAGTCTTATTTTGTAAAATGGGCGTTTTATCTTCGCTGCATCCTTCTAGACTGAGCGGTGCAGAAGCCAGTCTTTCAAGGGTAAAATTAAGGGACTGTATTTATCATAGGCATACCTACAGATGCAAACACACACACACACACACACACACACACACACGTGCAGGTGCAGGTGCAAAGGGAAGGCTGTTCAGGCCAGGCCTGTCTCTCTGTCTGTCTCTCTTTTTTTGTGTGTTACTGGGTATGGAACCCAGGGATATCTACTTCTGAGCTCCATCCCCAGCCCTATTTTTTATTCTTTATTTGGAAACAGGGTCTCACTGAGTTGCAGAGGGCCTCACTCAGTAGCTGAGGCTGACCTTGAACCTCGATGATCCTCCTGTCTCAGCCTCCCAAATGCTAAGATTACAAGTGTGCGCCACCATGCCTGGCTCTGTCTCTCTCTCTCTCTCTCTCTCTTTTTTTTTTTTTTTGTAGAACTGAGGATTGAACCCAGAGGGATTCTACCTCTGAACTACTCCCCCATTTCTTTCTTTCTTTCTTTCTTTCTTTCTTTCTTTCTTTCTTTCTTTCTTTCTTTTTTTTTTTGTGGTACTGGGGTTCCTGGAAGTCCTTCTACTTCCGGGCTACACTCCCAGATCTATTTTATATTTTTATTTGGAAACAGGGTCTCTTAAGCCAGCACGGCTGGCTTTGAACCTGCGTGATCCTCCTGTCTCCGCCTTCCGAGCGCGGGGATTACAAACGTGCGCCACCACGCCCAGCCTACACTCCCATTTCTATGTTATTTTTTTATTTGGAAACAGGATCTCATTAAGTTGCTGAAGGCCTTGCTAAGTTGCTGAGGCTGGCCCTGAACCTGCTATTCTCCTGTCTCAGCCTCCCAAGCACTGGGATTACAGGTGTGCACCACCATGCCTGGCTCTGGGCCTCTTTAACAGCCTAAGGGATTGGTGGCCTGGGGTGGGGGTGGGTGGCGGGGGGGATATGGGGACTCCAGGATGGAGCTCACGGCAGGTGGGTCGTTGGAGGCTTCCTGCTTTCCGGCTGTTTCCTTGATCCTCTAGGGTGGTTGGAAGGGGGTCCAGGGGGGAGAGGGCTGAGAGAAAGCCAGGGCAGCCCACCCGTAATGCGTCTCACTCTTTCCTGGACCTTTGTAGCCCCCTCTTGGGCTATTTGGGGGCAGTAGGGGCAGAAGAGGAGGCTGGAGAGGAATTTCAGCAGTGCCAGCCCCATGTGGTTAACACGCTCTGAGTGAACGTGTTACTGTGACGCTTAGCTTTTGAAGATCTGAAAGATGCCATATTCCTCCAGCTGAACCATCTGGCTGGGACTGCCCACGATTGGTTGTTCTGTTGTGGTACTGGGGATGAAACCCAAGTGCATTCTACATGTCAGTCCTTTTTAACTGTATTATTATTATTATTACTATTATTTGGTAATGGAGTTTGAATCCAAAACATTCTACCTCCAAGCTATACCCCAGCCCTATTTTTATTTCTATTTTGAAACAGGGTCTCTCTAGGTTGATGAGTCTAGTCTCACTACTTGCTGAGGCTGTCTTTGAACCTGTGGATCCTCCTGTTCAGCCTCTCAACTACTGGGATACAGGCATGAGCCTCCGGGCCCGGCCTCCCTTGAGTTTTAAGATGTGTGCTTCAGTGGGCCGTGGTGACCATGCTTGTAATCCCAGTACTTGGGAGGCTGAGACGGGAGGATTGCAGATTTGAGGGCAGCCTCAGTAAGATGTAAGACTCTCATCAACCTAGCAAGACCTTCTTTCCAAATGAGAAATAAAATTGGCCTGGGAGTATAGCTCGAGTTGGAATGCCTCTGGGTTGACCCTCTAGTAACACACATACAAAATGTGTGCTTAAGAGGGATTTTTTCATTGGAACTGGATATTGAAATCGAGTGCATTCTACCTCTGAGCTACGCTCCCAGCCTTTTTTTTTAATATGTTTTTTTCTTTTAAATAGGGGCTCGTTAAGTTGCTGAGGCTGTCCTCGAGCCTGCAGTCCTCCTGGCTCAGCCCCCGCAGGTGCTGGGGTTACAGGCGTGCGTGGCTGCCCGGCTTCACGCAGACTTCACCAGGAGGAAGCGGATGGGAGCATGTTGGCGCAGCCCCAGCCCTGGCTCACGAGCGTGTGACTCTGTCTTGCAGATCGAAGCAAGGCGGAGATGGATCTGAAGGAGCTGAGCGAGTCGGTGCAGCAGCAGGCCGCCCCCGTGCCCCTCATATCCCCCAAGCGGCAGATTCGCAGCCGGTTCCAGCTGAACCTGGACAAGACCATCGAGAGCTGCAAAGCGCAGCTGGGTACGCCTCACCATCTCACCCACGATGCCCAGGGGCAGGGGGCGGGGCCTGGCTCCTCGGGCCGCGGGCCATTGGTTGAACTGTTTCCACTCAAGGGCACACATTTTAGGCTAGCCTATTCTGTCCTCCGGAAGAAACTCACCAGCGTTGATTGGCAAAAGCTGCCAGAAAGCTCAAGGTGCAGGTTTGAAGGCAGTGGACGCTGCAGGAGTCCCGCTGTCCCACGCAGAACCGCCTCTGCGGGCCAAGCCCTCCTGCCCACACGCGTGTCCCACTGCCCCCATCCCCGCCTCCCGGAGGCCGAGCGCAGGCCTCACCTCCTCCAGGAAGTCTGCCCCAACTGCCTCGATCTGCCATTTTTATTTTTTATTTTGAAACAGAGCCTCCACTGAGTTGCTTAGGGCCTGACTGAGCTGCTCAAACTGGCCTCAAACCTTGGGTCCTCCTGTCTCCGCCTCCCACGTACTGGGATTGCGGACGTGCTCATGAACCGGCTGCCTTTGATTTTCTCCACTCGAGCATCTTTAGCTCCTTTTGACTCTTGTGGTTTGCGGTTTCTCTTGGGTTTGTCCAAGTCAAGGCAGAGGCCACTCCGGAGCCCGCTGCTGGAGTAAAGACACTCCGAGGAGTCGACTGGTTCCTTAATCTGCTTTTCTAAAACAGCATCTTTTTTTGTTTTTGTGACATTGGGGATGGAGCCTGGGGGTATTCTACCTCTGAGATACACCCCCAGCCCTAGTTTTTTATTCTTTATTTTGAAACAAGGTCTTGCTAAGTTGCAAAAGGCCTCACTAAGGCTGTCTGCAAACCATGATCCTCCTGTCTCAGCCTCCCAAGTCCTGGGATTCAAGCGTACTCCATGACGCCTGGCCTCTTTTCAGAATCTTACGGTGCAGTATTACGTCCCGCAGCCTAACGCCATCAGCTCGTTAACAGGAGCAGAGACCGTGAGGGTCTCAGCGGTACTGAGGTCAGCACTCAGCTCTGGTCCACGCCTGTGCTGAAAGACAAGCGTGACTTTCACCTCATGTCCCTGTGCCTGGACCCCCAGGGACCCTTCCTCCAAGGGCACGGAGGGCTTCTCGGCCCGCACACCCACCGCTTTGCAGACCGGCGTCCCAGAGGGGCCCAGTGTTTTCTGAGCAGAAGCATCCACCTTGACTCCTCCACCAAATCTCCTGATTTGTCAACTGGGCAAAAAGTTGTAAATTAAAAAAAGGCAAAAAGCAGCTGGACGTGGTGGCGCAGGTCTGCAATCCCAGTAATTGGGAGGCAGACAGAGGGTTGCAGGTTCAAAGGCAGCCTCAGCAGCTTAGACCCAGTTTCCAAAGAAAAAATCAAATAGGGCTGGAGGTGTAGCTCAGAGGCAGAACGCCCCCGGCTTCAGTCCTCAGCACCAACAATCAAACAAAAAGCACAAAGGAGACAGAATTGCTGCCCGGGCAACGCTGCGCCCCGGTGGACGGCCCGCTGGCCGGGTGAGCTCGGGGCCGAGTTCGCACCCTTTTCTCGAAGGCCTCGGCTTTCTTTTTGAGTCCTGGGCGCGGGGAGAGGGAAGCTCTGGACACGCAGGGGAGGTAGCGCTGGTGGTATTGAGAGCCCAGGCTTCTCCTTTTGCCTGTTCAGTTCTTTGTGTCCCGGGGCAAGTAATTTTGGGGGCCTTTATTTATTTATTATTTATTAAAAAAATTTTTTTTGTAGTACTGGGGATGGAACCCAGGGGCATTCTACCTCTGAGTTACACCCCCAGCCCTATCTTTTTATTCTTTATTTTTTGTAACAGGGTCTCACTGAGTTGCAGAGGGCCTCACTAAGTTTAGCTGAGGCTGTCTGCAAACCGCGATCCTCTTGTCTCAGCCTCCCAAATGCTGGGGTTAGAAGCGTGCGCCACTACGCCTGGCTTGGCCTTTATTTTTTAATCTGTAAGTTGGACCAGTTTGAAGAGCTCGTGTCTGGGTCCCCCTCATATCCCTCCTGATCTTGGTACCAGTTATCAGCCTTGCGGAGATTTAGCTCTGAATGAGTCTAACACTGACCTTGGTAGATCCTGTGTATTCTTTGAAAATTGCTAATGGAAGCTCTCTCTAGACCCAGGGCCCACATGTCAGCTAAGGTTTATTGAACCAGTGTGTTAGGATTTGAAATGTGATTTTTTTTATTCCAGTGTTCGGCATGGGAACTTTTTTTATTTATTGCTTCTGTTCTTTATTTCGTGACTACACCATGTGCTGGGTTTTCTTTTTGGATGCAGGCATCAACGAGATCTCGGAAGATGTCTACACCGCTGTTGAGCACAGCGACTCGGAGGATTCCGAGAAGTCGGAGAGTAGCGACAGCGAGTATATCAGTGACGACGAACAGAGGCCCAAGCACGAGCCGGAGGACCCCGAGGACAAGGAGGAGAGTCGGGTGGACAAAGAACCGTCCGCTGTCAAAAAAAAGCCCAAGCCCGCCAACCCCGTGGAGGTCAAAGAGGAAAAGGACAGCGCGTCCCCGCCCAGCGAGGAAGCGGACCCCGGGCCCACCAAGGACAAGCCCAGCCCGGAGCCTGACAAGGACTTTGCTGAGAAAGCCAAGCCGTCGCCGCATCCCACCAAGGATAAGCTCAAGGGAAAGGACGAGCCCGACTCCCCCACGGTGCATCTGGGCCTGGACTCCGATTCGGAGAGTGAACTTGTCATAGACTTAGGGGAAGACCATTCTGGGCGGGAGGGTCGAAAGAATAAGAAGGAGGTCAAGGAGTCTTCGCCCAAGCAGGAGGGTAAGTCGGGCAGGGGTTTCCAGCATCTTCCTTTGGTTTAGAATTGCACCTCGCGTGCCGGGCGTGGTGGCGCACGCTTGTAATCCCCGCGCTTGGGAGGCGGAGACAGGAGGATCGCGCAGGTTCGAAGCCAGCCGCGCTGGCGTAAGAGACCCTGTTTCAAAAATGTAAAATAGGTCTGGGAGTGTAGCCCGGAGGTAGAAGGGCTTCCAGGAACCCCAGTACCACCAAAAAAAAAAAAAAAAAAAAGAAAAAGAAAAAGGAATTGCACCTCGTGTGTGTGCTACTAAGCGGTGAGGCCCCGCGTGAGGGACACACGGTAAGGTTTTGATCCCTTTAAGGCCGCCCAGCCTTAAATGATGACGCAGCAGAGCCAGGGCTTAGAAGTGGGCCTGCCTTGCCCGGGATGGGTGGCACACACCTAATCCCAGCACTTGAGAGACCGAGACAGGAGATCACAAGTTCGTGGCCAGTGTCAGCTACTTAGGCCCTCCACGACTTAGTGAGACCCTACTGCAAAATAAAGAAAAAAATAGAGCTGGGGTGTAGCTCAGAGATAGAGTGCCCCTGGGTTCCATCCCCAGTAACCCCCCCAACCATAGATACACCAAGAAGTAGGTCTTCCTGCCTGTTTGACCCTTGCTGAGCGAGCCCAGGTTCCTCAGGGCCCGGAGGATGTCTAGGTACAACCTGGCCTCTGGCCAGCAGGGGGCAGCAGCACATGCTCAGTTGTGGCTTCAGGTAATTCTTAGGGCCAGATGTCCCTTGTGGGAGCACAGGAGCACACTGGCTGGGCTGAGTCCTGCCTGCCAGCCTCTCAGCCCCCCGCCCCCATTCTTGTTTTATTATTATTATTATTATTATTATTATTATTATTATTACTACTACTACTACTACTACTACTACTAATTTGTGGTCCTGGGGATTAAACCCAAAGGCTTTTTACCTCTTGAGCTACAACCCTAGTCCTTTATACTTTTTACTTTTTAATTTTCTGTTACTGGGTATTGAACCCGGGGCTATTCTACTGCTGAGTGATGTCTCCAGCCCTGTTTTATTTTTTATTTTGAAAGAGGTCATGCTGGGTTGCTGAGCGTCCTCTGACCTACGATCATCGGTCTTCCCCTCCTGAGCACTGGGGTGGGAGGTGTGCACCACCATACTCAGCTTACTTTTTGTTTTGTTTTGTTTTTGGGGATTAAAAACCCAGAGGGCATTCTAGCTCCAAGCTATGCACCCAGCCCAATTTTATTTCTTATTTGGAAACAGGGTCTCACTAGGTTGTTGAGAACCTCATGATGATGCCGAGGCTGGATTTGAACTTGTGACCCTCCTGTCTCAGCCTCCCGAGTACTGGGATTACAAGCATGTGCCACCACGCCTGGCTTTTGTTTTTGTTTTGAAATAGGATTACACTAGGTTATGGCAAGTCTCATTAGGTCGCTGAGACTGGCCTCGAATCTGTTTATCCTCCGGTCTCGGCTCCTAAGTACTAGAATTAGAGGCATGTGCCACCACGCGCGGCTCTCTCCACTCTGTTCTGGACTAGTGGTGACGCCAAAGCCTGCCGCAGGTCAGGCCTGTGGGCAGCCCCTCGAGAGGAGACTGAGCGATTTGAAGGGTGTTTTACCTTTAAGAAGCTGTCAGCACGGTTTCTAGTTCACTTGGCATGTGGCAGAGATTCCAGCTGCCCAGGGTACATGCTGAAGAATTAGACTGGAGAAGTGCTGCCCTGGGCAGATGAGAGGCCGCGGCCGTCAGACCCGATGTGCTCGGTGGGCTGCCCAAGGCGTGGCAAGGCGTACTTGGGAGCCGTCTCTGAGATGCGGGGACGGCTCCCAAGAAGTCCAGCGGCACCATAGAGAGGGGACGAGAGATGGCAGGACGACGTTTGTTGCAGAGGATTGTGGGCATATTTGGTGTAGGCGGTAGGGGTCCTGTGGCATATTTACACCTGTTCCTTTATTCTGGAACAGATAATTTTTTTTTCTTCTTTTTTGCGGGTCTGGGGGTGGAACCCAGGGGCATTCTACCTCCAAGCTACACCCCCTGCCCTATTTTTTATTCTTTATTTTGAAACCGGGTCTCACTGAGTTGCAGAGGGTCTCACTAAGTAGCTGAGGCTGTCCGTGAACTGCGATCCTCCAGTCTTAGGCTCCCAAATGCTGGGATTACAAGCGTGCGCCACCACGCCCGGCTCAGATCTTTTGATCGATTGATTTTACGCCCCTTCCCCCAGTCAAGAAGCATCTTCCCATTGTGCTTTTCTGTGAACAGGCGTCTGAACCAAAACACTGCTAATGTTACAACTTCAGGAAGCCGCCGTGTGTTGTGGTACTAGAGATGGAACCCAGGGGCCTTCTCCTTCGGGGTACACCCCTAGACCTATTTTATATATTTTTTATTTTGGAAATAGGGTCTCACTAAGTCTCACTTTCAGCATTCCAAGTATTGGGATTAGAACCGTGGGCCACCATGCCTGACTAGGAAGCCATCTTTTTTTTTTTTTTTTTTTTTTTGGTCAGTACTAGGGATGGAACCCAGGGGCATTCTACCTCTGAGCTACACTCCCAGCCCTATTTTTTATTCTTTATTTGGAAACAGGGTCTCACTGAGTTGCAGAGGGCCTCACTAAGTAGCTGAGGCTGTCCGCGAACCGCGATCCTCCGGTCTCGGCCTCCTGAATGCTGGGGTTACAAGTGTGCGCCACATGCCTGGCTCAAAGCCACCTTGTTTATGGTCGTCCTTGTAGCAAGAGGGTTGTAGCTGGTTAACTAGTCAATAGTAATGGTGTATATTTGTTACTGGTGGAAAAGGGGGGGCATCGACTGTGCTTCTTGGGGGGAAACCCTCCAGGTGGGCCCCGCTGCCCTGCTCTCAGGAGAGCCCAGTCCAGTGTCTCCTCTGTCTCTGCAGGGGAGGGGCCGTGCCCAGTGTTTGTAGGTCACTCCAGGACGACAGGACCTCTCTCTGCAGGATGGCTGTCCCCGGCCCAGCTTCCCGGGACACATCCTGTGGGCAGCAGCTCTCAAGCTTGAGGCCTTCACGGTCACTCTGTCCTTTCACAGCCTGTATAATGAATTGACTTTTATCTAAATCAACCCATTAGAGGAAAAAACTTAATGCACTATAGGCTTTACCTGAGCCCCACGCAAGAGCAAAACCTGTGCTACGTACTATCCCAAAGCACGGTGGGGGAGTGGTACTGGGGATGGAACCCGGGGCATTGGACCTCCGAGCTACACCCCCTGCTCAATTTTTTATTCTTTATTTTGAAACAGGGTCTTATTGAGTTGTAGAGGGCCTCACTAAGTAGCCGAGGCTGGCCTTGAACCTGTGACCCTCCTGTCTCAGCCTCCCAAGTACTGAGATTACAAGTGTGTGCCACCACGCCTAGGTCACTTACTGGGATCTCCTGATGGCGGCTCCCTGCGCTGTTTGGTGGTGGCTGAGGGCAGGGCTGGGCCTCGCTCTTCCTCCTCCTTCCTGGAGGCCCCCCCCTCCCCCATTGGGCCTTAGCTGTGAGCTCGCGCTTTGGGAGGTAGATGAGGTCGGGCTGAGCAGGCAGGTGGGGATGCGGCTTTCTGCGGGCCGGTGCTGGCCTTCTCCTGCATTCCTGGCTTGGATTGGTTTTACCGAGAACTTGTAGGCACGAAGCCCCTGCAGGTGAACCCGAGTCCAACCCACTTGTTGTCCACTTGTTTTCCCGCGTCATCTCCAGCTGTAGGTAAAGCTCCAGCCGCCGCCGCCAGTGCCGCCGCTGCCACCACGGCAGCAGGCAGCCAGTCTCCCCCCGAAACCCCGGTGCTCACCCGCTCGTCCTCCCAGACGCCCGCGGCGGCGGCGCCTGGCGTCCCTGCCACCACCAGCGCCACCTCCACCGTCAGCGCCACCGCCCCGGCCACCACCACCGTCACCGCCGTCGCCGGAAGCCCGGTGAAAAAGCAGAGGCCGCTTTTGCCGAAGGAGACCGCACCGGCCGTGCAGCGGGTCGTGTGGAACTCCTCAAGTAAGTTTCAAACGTCCTCCCAAAAGTGGCACATGCAGAAGATTCAGCGGCAGCAGCAGCAGCAGCAGCAGCACGGCCCGCAGCCGCAGCCTCAGGCTTCCCAGGGGACGCGATACCAGACCAGACAGGCTGTCAAAGGTACCGCCCCTGCTCTCTGTGGCGCCCGCCCCCTTTTTGCCACATCGACAGGAGAAAGACCATTGCCGTTTTATTTTTATTTATTTTTATTTTTTCCGTTCCCGTTTGTGTCTTGGCCATTGTGTCCTGAAGACCTTCCATGTTCCATTTGGCATTATTTTCTATATTTTATTATTTTTTATTTTTTATTATTTTTTTGTTTTGTTTCGAAACAGTCTCGCTAGATAGCTGAGGGTCTCTTCAAGTTGCTGAGGCTGTCCTTGAGCCTTCTTTCCTCAGTCCCCCAAGGACTGGAAGTGCAGCGGTGCATCACCATGCCTGCGGCTGTATTTGGCATTATTTAAAAAAAAATTGGTTTGTGACTTGCTTTTTTTTTTCTTTTTTTTACTTAAGACAAATTTCTCCCTTGTTTTGTATTTTTTTTCCCTCATTTTATAAATGATACATGCATGTGTTCTCCTTAGGAAGGGGGCACAATATATATCAAAATTGAAGTAAAATTTCCATTTCATTCATTTTCCATGTCATTTTGCTTTCTGGCTCAGCAGCCTTGGTCCACCATTGTAAAACCCCTTCCTGTGCACGTGTGCATCTATGTTACCTATATATTTAATGTGATGCTCCAAAAATATCACTTTTTTTTCCTTCCATAAAAGTGGGGAAAAAAAAAAAGTGGTACCGTCTTTGCCTTTCCCCCTCATCAGCATGTCTTGAGGTGTGTCTGTGTCAGTGTGCGCCTTAGTCTTTTGGACTGCTGCGTAGTGCTCCGTAGTTGATTTACGGCATCTATCCCAGGTGGGCACCTAAGGGTTTCCAGTTACTTCCCTGCCTCAGCAGCGCTGAAGTGCAGTGATGTCTTTGTATAAGTCCCTCCTGCCCATGAGCGCACTTCATGGTATCATTTTGGGAAGAGCACAGTCGTTAGAGCAATAGCAAGGGCTACCCTGAAAACCAGGACCATCCTCCTGCACAGGAGGGGCCGGTGGCATTCAGTCATGTGAGTGTGCAGAATCAAAACTCCGAAGTTGACTGGGCCAGACCCCGCCCTGAGAGTCAGCGCGCCCCTGGGCGTTGACAGAGAGCCCAGGATGGAGCGTCTGGCTGGAGCACCCCTGGTGACCAGGACCCCCGATGGGTCCTGGCGGGATCTGAGGTGGACAGGTAGCTAGATCTGAGTCGGCCTCAGTGAAACTCTGCCAGAACGGGGCGAGGGGGAGACCGAAACACGGGGTGCGTCAGGTTGGAGGGCGGCTGGCCCGTTGCACTGGGTTGGAAGTCGGCAGGCTGAGCTGCACAGGGCGTTTGAGATGAGCGTGGCTGCCGGTGTGCTAATCCTATCCCAGAAGCAGGGGAGCCTCCTCCGGGGGGAGTTCAGGTGTCGCCCAAAGACTCATGGACGGTGTAGCTCTCAGTTTTCAGATTGCGTCGTGTCACAGTAAAGCCTAAGTTGGCAGGGCAGAGCTTCATCCGCAGTAGACTATCACAGCGCTGGTTAGAGCAGCAAGGAGTCATCTGAATCGGCGGCATTCTGTCGCTCACTAGAAAACGTCGTACGAACTGAACTCAATCAGTGATATGCTGCTGTCCTAGGAAAAGAGCCCAGTATGAATCACACTGTGATTTATTTATTTTTATTTTTATTTTTTTGGCGGTACTGGGGGTGGAACCCAGGGGGCTTTCTACCTCCAGGCTATACTCCCAGACCTAATTTTTAGACTTTATTTGGAAACAGGGTCTTACTATGTTCCGAGAGCCTAAGTAGCTGAGGCTGGCTTCGAACCTGCGCTATCCTCCTGTCTCAGCCTCCCAAGTGCGGGGATGACAAGCGTACGCCACCACGCCCGGCTCACACTGTGATTTACGCAGAGGAGCCTGGGCATCTTACAGGTGGAATGTGGAATGGGGGTCCAGGAGGAACTGAGGGCGGAGGGGCTGAGACAGGAGGATCACAAGTCCCAGACCAGCCTTAGCAACTTAGCAAGAGACCTTGTTTCCAAATTAAAAAAAATAGGAGCCGGGCATGGTGGCGCACACTTGTAATCCCCGTGCTTGGGAGGCTGAGACAGGAGGATCACACAGGTTCAAAGCCAGCCTCAGCTACTTACTGAGGCTCTCAGCAACTCAGTGAGACCCTGTTTCCAAATAAAATATATATAAAAAAAATAGTTCTGGGAGTGTAGCCCGGAGGTAGAAAGCCCCTGGGTTCCACCCCCATACCACCAAAAAAAAAAAAAAAAAAAGAAAAAAAGAAAAAAAGAAAACAGGGCTGGGGTATAGCCTGGAAATAGAATGTCCCTGGGTTCTATCCCCAGCAGTACTAAAACAATAACAAACAAACAAACAAAAATTACAGAAAGCAGAAGAGGGTTGGTCTATGCTAAGCCATCTGGGCTTGCTAAGCGTGCCACACCCCTCAGGGTGGGGCTCCAGCCTCTGGTGGCACGTGAACGGCCGAGGGTTCTTGCGGCCGGGTTTGTCTCGGGCAGGCCAGCGGCCTGCCTTGTGCCAGCCCGCGCTCCTGAAGACGGTTCGCTCTGCGTTTGTTCTTTACCGACTGCAGTTGGGGCCTCATTGAGAAGAGGCCTGGCTAGTTTGGTCAAGGTGAGCAGCGCCGTCACGTGGAAGTAGCGAGGCTTGCTGTGTGCGATGGGGTCCCTTCTCACCACGGCGTGTGGCCGGCCCAGCCCTCGGCGTGCCTCGCCTAACCAGCATCCTTTGCTCTCCTAGCTGTCCAGCAGAAGGAGGTCACGCAGAGCCCATCCACATCCACCATCACCCTGGTGACCAGCGCTCAGCCGTCGCCGCTGGTCAGCAGCGCGGGCTCCACGAGCACCCTCGCCTCTGTGGTCAACGCCGACCTGCCCATCGCCACGGCTTCGGCCGACGTGGCCGCGGACATCGCCAAGTACACCAGCAAAGTGAGTGGGTGAAGGCCACGGCCTGGCGGGTGGAAGGCAGCGCAGGCCAGAGCAGACCCTGTTTTTCCGGAGGCTCTCCAAGGCCGGGTTCTTTCCCTTGAGTCTAAAGTCTGTTCTTAAAAGCAAGGTGTAGGTCAAGCATGGAGTGCACACTTGTAATTCTCGTACTTGGTGTGCTGAGACCGGGGGGGGGGGGGGGGGGGGTGTCGCAGGTGTGAAGGCAGTCTCAGCAAGTCAGCGAAGCTCACATCAACTCAGTGGGACTGTTTCCAAATAAAAAAATAAGGGCTGGGGGTATGGCCCGGAGGTAGACTGCCCGGGTTCTATCCCCAATACGGCTTGATGTTACAATTTTGAAACAAGGATCTTGCTAAGTTGCTGAGGCTGGACCCGAACCTGGATCCTCCCATTACAGCCTCCTAAATACTGGGATTACAGATGGGCGCCACTGTGCCAGCTAAATTATATGCCTTTTTTTTTTTTTTTTTTTTTTTGGTGGTACTAGGGGTGGAACCCAGAGGCTTTCTACCTCCGGGCTATCCTCCTAGACCTATTTTATATTTTTCTGGAAACAGGGTTTCACTAAGTTGCTGAGGCTGGCTTTGAACCTGTGCAATCCTCTTGTCTCAACCTCCAAAGTGCGGGGATTACAAGCATGTGCCACCACGCCCAGCTAAGTTCTATGCTTTTAATCAACTCTATTTCATTAAAATATATATGTATCTTTATTCTTTATTTTGAAATAAAGAGGGGCCTCATTAAGTAGCTGAGGCTGTCTGCAAACCTGGATCCTCCCGTCTCAGCCTCCCAAATGCTGGGATTACAGGTGTGCGCCTCCATGCCTGGCTTCCCTATTTTATTTTTATTTTCAAGGAGGGTATGGCTAGACTGATGAGAATCTCACCTCTTGCTGAAGCTGCCCACAAACCCGTCCCCCTCCTGTCTGGCCTCCAAGGCCCGGGGTGACAGGCACGCACTGCCGTCCCCAGTCTGAACCCCGCTCTCTGCCCATTGCGGTTAGAGGGTTAGAGCCGTGTCGCCGAGAAGAGCCACGGGGAGCCATGGCCTGAATTTGTTTCTGTGTTTTTGGTCTGCAGATGATGGATGCGATAAAAGGGACGATGACAGAAATCTATAACGATCTTTCCAAAAACACTACTGGAAGCACAATTGCCGAGGTGAGAGGCGGCGCGTGGATGCCTTGTGCGGTGAGAGTGTTCCTGGGCTGCTACAAGTGTCGCGGTACCAAGAGGCTCCCAGAGCCCCGGGCCGGCTCCGTCCTCAAGCTTGCCCTGGTGCTGTGGGTGTGGGTGGGCTGCTTCTCTAACCCAGCTGGGGTTCTGGAGAGTTCTGCTCCTGTGATTAATTCGTGTGTGTGTGTGTGTGTTACGGTGGATTGAACCCAGGAGTGTTCTACCTTGGAGTTACACCCCCAGCCCTATTCTGTTTGGTTTTTGTTTCTGTTTTTCAAATAGGGTCTCAGCCGGGCGCGGTGGCACGCGCTTGTAATACCAGCATTCGGGAGGCTGAGACAGGAGGATCGCAGTTCACAGACAGCCTCAGCTACTTAGTGAGGCCCTCTGCAACTCAGAGAGACCTTGTTTCAACATAAGAATAAAAAATAGGGCTGGGGGTGTAGCTCGGAGGTGAATGCCCCTGCGGTCTATCCCCAGTACTGCAGGAAAAAAAAAAAGAAAATAAGAAAAAAAAAATACTAAGGGTCTCACTAAGTTGCTGGGGCTAGCCATGGACCTATGATTTTCCTGTCTCAACCTCCCAAGTACTGGGATTGCATGCCTACGCCCCCACGAAGGAAATGTCAAAAGCAGAGTCTGGATTAACAAATACAGTGGGAAATCTGGAGACCAGTTCTTTTGCTTTAAGTAAAATTGATGCCTTAGTCTTCTTCATGGATTTAGACTTTTCTGTATAAGCAATCCTCGTCCAAGAAATTTTGCACTAGGGTCTCCACAGTTATGTGACTGGCCAGAGACGGAGGTCAGTGTGCGTCAGACACAAGTGGGACCAGGAGACGCTCAGGTCCGGGTGTCTCGAGGTCGCCGAAGGGAAGCCGGAGACGGGGAACCGCGCAGGCTTTGACCTCTGACGTGGGAGGCGTCTTCCCTCAAAAACCTGGGCTGGGTGTGGTGGCGCGCTCTTGCCATCCAGACCTCATGAGGTATTCTGCTAGGTGACAGGTGACAGCTGCCTTATCTGTGGTCAACTTTTTTTGTGGTCCTGGAGATTGAACCAAGGGACACTTTAGCACTGAGCTACACACCCAAGCCCTCTTTTTTGTACCAGGGATTGAATCCAGGGGCGTTCTACTTTAGACCTACACCCCCAGCCCTATTTTTATTTTTATTTTTATTTTGAAACAGGGTCTCTCTGGGTTGGTGAGAGTGTCACAATTTGCCGAGGCTGTCCTTGAACCTGTGATCCTCCTGTCTCAGTGTCCCAAGGACTGGGATTACTAGCATGTCCCACCACGCCTAGCTTAATCTAACTTTGGATGTATTGGTCATATCTGGGTTTTGCTGGGCATGGTGCCACACACCTGCAATCTCAGTACTTGGGAGACCGAGACAGGAGGATCTCAGGCTTGTGGCCAGTCTCAGCAACAGAACAACACCCTTAGCAGCTTAGCAAGACTTTACTTCAAAATAAGAATCTCGCTCAGAGACTGAACACCCCTGGGTTCAATCTCCATACCAAAAAAAAAAAAAAAAAAGAAAAAGAAAATCTGCTTCTTATCTTTCATTTCTATGGCTTTTTGTGGTGCCGTATTTCTTATAAAAGACAGCCCCTGTATTTGTTTTCTGAAGCAGTATTCCTCATGAGCGTGGGGTAGCCCCGCTGCCACCCTCTGTACGAGAGCTGTCTGTCCCACGTCAGCCCCACACCACCAGTGCCTGTGTTCCAATTGTAAGGGCGCTGTGGGCTCTTTTTCCTCTATTTAAATAGGATTTGTTGAATAGGGAAACTAAAACTAATAGCTTGGCAGCTTTTTTTTTTTTTTTTTTTTGGTGGCACTGGGGTTCCTGGAAGCCCTTCTACCTCCGGTATACACTCCCACGGGCTACACTCCCAGACCTATTTTTTAACATTTTTATGTGGAAACAGAGTCTCTTAAGCCAGCAAAGCTGGCTCCAAACCAGCGCGATCCTCCTGTCTCCGCCTCCCAACAAGCGCGGGGATTACAAGTGTGCGCCACCACGCCCGGCTAGCTTGGCAGCTTTAACAACTCTTTATTATTACAAAATCGGTTGGAAGTAGAGAAGAGAAGCAGCGTGCAGGCTGGAGAACCCAAAAACGGAACGCTGCTCCCTCTCCATCCCCAGTCTTGAAATAGATTTATTTTTTTTCTGTTCCAGGGGCATTCTACCTCCGAGCTACACCCCCAGCCCTATTTTTATTTTTTATTTTGAAGCAGGGTCGCGCTGAGTTGCAAAGAGCCTCAGTAATTAGCTGAGGCTGTCCGTGAACTGCGAACCTCCTGTCTCAGCCTCCCAAATGCTGGGATCACAAGCGTGCGCCTGGCTTTAAATAGCGTTTGCGTGGTCTGTCCTACTCAGCGTCACGGAGGCCCTGGGCTGGCAACTTACTTCTTGGCCGGGTGGTGCCACTTTGCTTCCGGACAGCGCGCTTGCCGAGTGCAGGCTCAGCATCCGCCTTGATCTCTGCCTCTGTTGTATCGGGCTGTGTGGTTGCTCCTCAGCTACTTGTGCTTTGAAGCAGCCCGTGGGGTCACCTCTACTACCCAGGCCGAGTCACGGGGCAGGAGGCGAACGGAGGCCTGACGCCCTACACATTTTAGGGCTAAGGGGTTCACTTGTCTCTAGGCTTTTAAGGCTGAAGGCTTTCATTTCCTTTACGTTCTTCCTATGGGTTAGTCATTAGAATAAAAGGCGGGGGGGGGGGCTCTGAGTGTAACAGCTGCCCCCCCCCCCCCCGAGTGCCCGCGCAGCACCCTGGTCGGACTGCCTTTTACAATGTGGAGATTAATACCCGAGCAGTTTTCTGGTCCTGGCGCCCCGGGGCCAGAGAGAGGCCGAGCCTCAGACCCCTCGGGTGGCCTCTGACCCCTGCTGTCCACGTGCAGATCCGCCGGCTGAGGATCGAGATCGAGAAGCTGCAGTGGCTGCACCAGCAGGAGCTCTCGGAGATGAAACACAACCTGGGTGAGGCCGCGGGGCTTGGGTTGAGCGTGTCGTGCGAGCGCGTCACGTGAGTGCGCGTCTCTGCCGTTGGCCCCGATGGGAATGGAGGCAGAACAAGGCCAGGGGTTCAGGCGGACCCCGCGGAGAACACGGAACCCCGAGAGCCTTACCTGGAGAAGCCAGGTGGGAAGGAGGTGTGGTGGGAGCCCCACTTTCGCCATTCAAGCCACAGACGGTCCCCAGCTTTTTTTTTTGAGGTACTTGGGGTGGAACTCAGGGGCATTCTACCTCTGAGCCACACCCCCAGCCCTATTTTTTTTTTTATTTTGAAACAGGGTCTCACTGAGTTGCAAAGGGCCTCACTAAGTAGCTGAGGTAGGCCTTGAACCTCGATCCTCCTGTCTCAGCCTCCCAAATGCAGGGGTGACAAGCGTGCGATTAACAATGGGTTTCCTGAGACATAATCTCACTGGAAGATGAGGGGCATCTGCACTAGATAAACTAACAGTAACGGCAGCTCCTGCCACTGGGCTCTAACTTTGTGCCTTTGGCTGTTCTCAATTCTGTCCCATGAATTTACTAGTTTAATTCTTAATCAAACCCTTAGGAGAAGGGCTCTGCTCTACCCCAGGTTTCAAGTGAAGAAACACAATCACAGGCATGTTAAGACGGCTGTTCCAAATCCACAGCCACAATTCAAGTGTGAGAGTCCCAGTCATCAGCTGCTCTGTGGTGTGTGTGCGCGTGTGTTTCCTCAGCTGCAGAAGGGACAGAATGGTAGGACTCACCCCAGAGTTATCATAGGGGCCACCCGCGTTAGTATTTCTCTATGTCCAGCCAGAAATGCACACCCGTAATCCCAGCACTTGAGAGGCTGAGGCGGGAACGGCAGGTGTGAGGCCAGTCTTGCTTAGCAAGACCCCATTTCAAAATAAAAAAAGAAGGTTGGCGTGTATCTCAGTGATAGAGCCGCCCTGGGTTTAATCCCCAGTTCCACCAAAATAAGAAAGAAAAAAAATATAAAGTGCCTAATCCAGGCCTGGTGGCACACGCCTGTAATCCCAGTACTCAGGAGACTGAGACAGGAGGAGCGCAGGTTCAAGGTCGGCCTCGGCAATTTAGCAAGGCACTCCACAACTTAGACCCTGTCTCCACATAAAAATAACATAGGGTTGGGAGTGGGGGAGGTGGCCCCAAGGCAGAAGGCCCGTGGGATCGGTCCCTTGTACCATAAGTAAGTCAGTAAAGTGCTTAGAACCCCACCCACGCTTTGCTTGTGCTAAGCGGTATTTGAGAGGGAAAAAGGCCTTCACTAATACTAAAGTTGGAAGTGAGTTTTAGCGGAGGAATTTGGCGGAAGGATTACCATAGCGCAGTGTGGGCTTGCGCCTCGCCGTGGGCCTCCAGTCACGGGCGCACTGGGGACCGTGTCATCGTCACGTGGGCCCTCGGCCCCCGCGGGCCGTGGACACCTGGGCGGGGAGGCCGGGTCAGGGCCCGAGGTCACCCCGCTGCTGTGTCTGCACCGCTGCCGGTGTGTGAATCCGGCGCGCGCTGGCTGGGGTCAGGTGGACAGTCAGCCTCCCTCCTCTCCACCAGAGCTGACCATGGCCGAGATGCGGCAGAGCTTGGAGCAGGAGCGGGACCGGCTCATCGCCGAGGTGAAGAAGCAGCTGGAACTGGAGAAGCAGCAGGCGGTGGAGGAGACCAAGAAGAAGCAGTGGTGTGCCAACTGCAAGAAAGAAGCCATCTTCTACTGCTGCTGGAACACCAGCTACTGCGACTACCCATGCCAGCAGGCCCACTGGCCCGAGCACATGAAGTCCTGCACCCAGTCAGGTAGTGTGTGGCGCCAGGCAGAGGCTCTGGGCATGGGAGTGTGTGACCTCTGACCCCTGGGCAGGACTGCTGGCCTCATGGGGTGGGCGCTGCGCTTCTGCAGCCCACAATGCACAGGACACCCCCCCGCCGCCCATGGATGGCCCCTAACGTCGGTAGTGCTGACGTGCAGAATCTTTGCTCTTTGGGGCTGGAATGGACCCACAGCTGTAAACACTGTGGGTTCTTATGTTAAGGAGGAAGTGTTGGTTTTGACTCTAACCTGTCATTGGGATGGCCACAATGTTTGTAAATAATTCCTGTCTAGTACAGCAATCAGGCTTCCAAGAGAAAACGTTATCTAACTAGGACTTATCAATAATATTTTTTATGATGTATATATATTTATATATTTATTTACTTTTGTGGCACTAGGAATTGAACCCAGAGGCATTCTCTCTCTCTCTTTTTTTTGGTGACACTGGGTTCCTGGAAACCCTTCTACCTCTGGGCCACACTCCCAGACCTATTTTATAGTTTTTTAAATTTGGAAACAGGGTCTCTGAAGCCATTGAGGCTGTTTTCGAACCTGCGTGATCCTCCTGTCTCCGCCTCCCAAGCGCGGGGATTATAAGCGTGTGCCACCACGCCTGCCTGGGATTCTCCTTTTTAAATTGTACTCCTAGCTTTTATTTTTTATTTTGACACAGAGTCTCACCAGGTTGTTGAGAGTCTCACTAAGTTGCTGAGGCTGGCTATGACTCAGTGGTTCTCCTGTCTCAGGCTCCCAAGTACTGGGATTACAGGCAAGTGCCACCACACCTAGCTATTAGTAGTATTTTTCTTTCTCTCTCTTTTTTTTTGGGGGGGGGGTACTGGGAGTCGAACTCAGGGACATTCTACCTCTGAGCTGCACTCCCAGCCCTATTTTATTTTTCATTTTGAAACAAGGTCTCACTAAGTCGCTGAGGCTGGCCATGAACCTGTGATCCTTCTGTCTCTTTCTCAGCCTCCCAGGTACAGGGGTACTGGTGTACCACCACACCTGGCTTCAGTGATATTTTAAAAGTTAATTGTGTATGTGTGTGTGGAGGGGTTGAACCCAGGGGCGTTCTATCCCTGAGCTACACCTTGAGCCCTCTTTTTTTTTTTTTTTGTGGTACTGGGGATGGAACTCAGGGGCATTCTACCTGTGAGTTACACCCCCAGCCCTATTTTTTATTCTTTATTTTGAAACAGAGTCTCACTGAGTTGCAGAGGGCCTCACTACATGCCGAGGCTGTCTGAGAACCGTGATCCTCCTGTCTCAGCCTCCCAAATGCTGGGAATAGTACTTGCCTGGCATGCTCAGGACCCCAGGTTCTACCCCTGGCAATAAAAAAATAAATAAAGTCTCCATTTTTTAAACATTTTATTGGTGCATTGTAGTCATACATCTTACTAGCGTACAAGATGTTTATTAAAGGTATTTAAGTCTTCTCTTTTCCCTCTCTATCCCTAGCTACTGCCCCTCAGCAGGAAGCCGATACCGAAACAAATACAGAAACACTAAACAAGTCGTCGTCGTCGTCGACGTCGGTAAATTCTTCCAGCACGCAGCCAGCCTCTTCTGAGACAGCCAGCGCCTCCAAGGAGAAAGAGACGGCCGCTGAGAAGAGCAAGGACGGTGGCTCGGTGCGTGTCCCCGCGCCCCGCACCCCGCGGTGGCGCCCGCTCTCTGCCCGTGCCTTCCTGTGTCTTCCATCCCTGGAATTCCCAGCCGGCCCCGGGTTTTCTGGGGCCGTCAGCTGGTAGGGCTTGCGGGGGATCTTCCTCAGGTCTCTTTCTCGTCAGTGTACCGGGGTTTCCAGTGGACGTGCAGGAACACGGGGCCTGGGTCAGTGTGCGGGGGTCTTGGCGGCCACTCCTCAGGGACCTCCGGTGCCTAGAGCAGTGTATCCAGTAGATCTTGGCTGCGGTCGTGGATATCGTCCGTCCCAAGATGGTAGCCACTAGCTGCCTGTGGCCGCTGAGCACTGGAGGTGCGGCTGATGTGACCAGGCACCCGCCTTGACATTTCTTCTTGGTTCGCTTAGATTTCGGTAGCTACCTGTGGCTAGCGCTGCCCGTTTTGGACCATGCCCGTGGCTCCTGTTCACGTCCCAGCGTGAGGTGTACGTGACATTCGATCGTATGCGAAGGATACCTGCCGCAGTGGCACATTGATCATCCACGTTTCTATTCTTTACGTGTTTCAGTGTACGTTAGGCTAAAGCAAAGCAAAACACTTTGGTTTCACGGATGGTATTGCCCAGTAAGAGGCTAACATGAAATAAAACCGAACCGATAGAATTTTTAAGGAATACACTTCCTCCTTCGATACAGGGTGGCGGGTAGGTCTGTGAATAACGTTTGGGACACAGTGAGCGTTCTTGAAGCTTTAGAGTTGAGTTAGGCGCCACCCCAGTACTGTGCTCCAGCCCACAGAGTCTAGGAGATAGCACGGGGTGCCGAGCACCTGTCTGACCCGGCCCCCGCCTGACCACACCAAGGAGAGGGCACTGAGGCATCTTGGGAGAGCGGTGAGCACTTCCCGGCTCTCTGGGTGTCCCCGGGGGGCCCCAGTGCCCTGAGTCCATCTCTTTTTGTGTTTCTAGACCCTCGACCTTTCTGGCTCCAGAGAGACGCCCTCCTCCATTCTCTTAAGCTCCAACCAAGGCTCTGGTATGTCGCCCCCTGGTGGGAGAATGGCACTTTCCTTTTCACCCGGGCAATTCGGGAGCCATTCTGCCAGGGAGACTTTGAGGTCTTAGGGCTGTGCTGTCCAGGCTGTCATGGGTCTTCGGGTGCCTCGGGTGGGCCCTTGGGGGATGATGGTGTGGCCGGATGGCAGGATCTCAACATCTCTCTTCAGGAACAGGATTGACTTGTGTTTACTCGGGACCCACATCAAACCTAATTTGGACATAGAGCCCTGCCCTCAGCAGGAGAAGTTGTAGGAAATGGTCCCTGAGCGCCTAGCCCTGTGTCAGGCGCACAAGGCACTTGAACCTTCAGAGGTGAAGATAGCTGAGGTGGTTGGTCTTTCTGGACAGACTTTTCCTCCAGGGGATACCCTGATAGTTTTAGGGCAGTTTTTTAAGATGTAACTGGATTTCTTTGGTGGTATTTTAGCCCTTCTTTCCTAGCCCAGGGGTTCTTTGTCCTGTACTCTCCTAAGCCAGTTCTGGTCACTGCCGGAGAGCTCAGAGACATACCCGCCTTGTTTGGGACAGGTTAGCTGCCCTAGGAATCATTGCTGCCCCAGGATCTTTTTACCTGCCATTTCTCTGTAGCTGAAAACCAGAGATTTAATTCTACTTCTGTACATTGAGTGCTTGGGTGAATAAGCCACATTTGTTAGGGTCGGGAAGGTTCCCAAGGAGGCCAGGCCTGGAAGGACATTGGGACGTGGACAGGGAAGAGGACACAGAGTGGCAGGAGCTGGCTTTAGGGTGACCACAAACTTGCCTGAAACACCACCGAACCACCTACCAAGAAAGTAGCTCCCTTCTGACGTCCCGGACCTTTGGTCCCCTGCGGACAGCTTGGAGCACAAGCATTGGAGGTGATGTTAAGGTGCTAGCATCTCAGATTGTCTCAAATTATCTTTTCTACAAAGACAGTGTAGACTTTAGATCCAGTGGCATTGCGACCCCAGACTATAATTCTGCGGTTTGGTGTTCATGATTTGAATAGTCGCCTATTTATGGCAGGTGTAGTCACTTTTCCACTTTTTGGTGGTGATGATAAAGATTTCTTTTTTATTTGAGCTAGAAAATTAGCTTAAAACAAAAATATGAACTAAGCGTTATGTAAGGAGGTTGTGGCTGTGTCGGCAGAGTGAAGGTGACCTGGGAAGTGCCCAGCTGGGAAGTACCGTTGCTCGTTAGCCCAGATGGACGAGGCTGTGTCCTAGCAAGGAGGCTTGCATCCAGACCGGGAGACGCATCATGTTCTGTGTCTGATGTGAACAAGGTATCGCTTAGACCAGGGGCCGACACGTTTCTTTTGTAAAGGGCCAGGTAGCCAGGTGCATGCCTGTAATCCCAGTACTTGGGAGGCCGAGGCAGGAGGATCGTAGGTTTGTGGCCAGCCTCAGCAGCTTAGGGAGACTTGTAGGAAGTCAGCAAGATTCTGTTTCAAAATTAAAAATAAAAAAAAAATAGGGCTGGGGGTGTAGCTTTAGAGGTGGAATGCCTCTGGGTTCAACTTTCAGTAACAACAACAACAACAACAACAACAACAACAACAACAAACCCCAAGAGGTGCTTTAGCGGTGTGGAGTATCAGCAGGCTCACTGTCGAAACAGAGGCACAAGAGACGTTGGAGCCAGCGCTGCAGGGACTTAGACACTTGGCGCAGGGCTGCCAAGACGAGCCTCTGTGCCGAGGCTCACCTCAGCAGAAAGCCTTCCTTGCTCGCAGCCTCCTCCCCTGCTCGTGTGATGGCCTCCGCCAGCACTGGCTCTGAGGGTCTATGCTTGTGAAATGTGGGAGGCAGGTGTGGCAGGGAGGCTCCGGTCTTCTTACCTGAATCGGCCAAGGACAGTGAAGGTACTGAGGATGGAACCCAGGGCATTCTATGTTTGAGCTACACCCCCAGCCCTATTTGTTTTTAGTTTTTTTTTTTTTTTTTTTTTTTTTAAACAGGGTCTCACTGAGTTGCCAAGGGCCTTACTAAGTGGCTGAGGCTGTCTGCGAACCACAGTCCTGTCTCAGCCTCCCAAATGCTGGGATGACAAGCGTGCGCCACCGCGCCCGGCCAGGAGTGTGTTTACAAGGAGAAGTTCAGCGGTGTTGTTGGCTCCTTTGGTCTGTGGGCAGGGCCCCTTCTATTTGTTTTTTTAAAGATTTTACCCAACACAGTACATGTATATAGGTAGAGAAGACCAGGGACAGAGAGAAACCGATCCTGGGCCCAGGTCCTTACTTTCTTATTTGCCAAGAGTATACTTTCCTGGGCCTGTATTTCTTTCTTTTTTTCTTTTTTCTTTTTGGTGGCACTGGGGTTCCTGAAAACCCTTTTACCTGCGGGCTACACTCCCAGACCTATTTTATATTTTTATTTGAAACAGGGTCTTTGAAGCCAGCAAGGCTGGCTTCGAACCTGCGCGATCCTCCTGCCTCTGCCTCCCAAGCACGGGCATTACAAGCGTGCCCTACCATGCCCAGCTGGGCCTGTATTTCTTAACTTTGTCCTCAGAGATTGAGGAAGCCAGATGAGGCGGTGCACACCTGTAATCCCAGTATTTGTGAGGCTGAGACAGGAGGATCTCAGGTTTGAGGACAGCCTCAACAATTAAGTGATAATCAGTAACTTAGTGAGATCCTGTTTCAAAATAAAAAATAAAAAGGGCTGGGGGTATAACTTCGGGGTGAGTTCCTGGGCTCAGTCCCCAGTACTACACTCCCCCACTCCCCAAAAAGCACTTGTTAAGCTGGGCGTGGTGACGCACACTTGTAATTCCAGCATTCGGGAGGCTGAGACAGGAAGAGACAGGAGGATCCGGGTTCTCAGCCATTCTCAGCTACTTAGTAGAGGTTCTTTGCAACTCAGTGAGACACTGTTTTAAAATAAAGAATAAAAAAATGGGGCTGGGTAGTTCAGAGGTAGAATGGGGGTGTAGTTCAGAGGTAGAATGCCCTGGGTTCCATCCCCAGTATCACACACACACACACACACACACACACACACCATCATTTGTTGAGCTTGGGAAGGTGAGAGTTGAGGGCGCTCGTGTGCCCTCTGCCCTCCTCTTCCCATGTTGCTGGGGTCACGGTGCTGTATTTTCGGGGTGGCCCTGGTTGACTAAACCCTTGCTTGCCTGGCTCATGCTGTGCCATCACCCGGGGGGCGGCGCAGTCTCTGGCCCTCTCCTCCTCCCCTGCCCGCCCTGCGCAGGCGCCATCTGCTCTGCCACGCCCCCGCATCACCCCGGGGCACAGTTTTCCTGCCTGCAGCTGCCTCCTCACTCCTTCCGTCTCTGCGTCTTGGCCGCTGACGCTCGATGTTGCCCCTGGCGCCTCATCACGTTCCGTCCTCTGCGGAGTTGCGCCATGTCCTGGCCCGCAGCCCCGTTCTGACGGCCCTCCTTTCCCCTGGAGTTTCTTTTCTTCCCTCCTTCATCTTCCTGTCCTTCTCTCCCTTCCACAGCGCTCCCCACACATTATCTAACCCCAGAGATTGCGTTCACCGCACTAGTCTTGGGGCGTTCGGTTTCAGATCGCCCCGGCGGTGCTCCGTCCTAGCGATTCTCTTCTGCAGCCCCGCCCTTCTCCACGGCCCCTCTCGTCGTGGCCCTTGGCCGGGGCGCGCTCCCGCCTCCGTTCTCTGCGTGACGAGGTGGTGGCCTCCAGCCCGAGTTGGGCTCTCACGTCTGCCCCTGTCTTCCCTGGTGGGATGAGGCTCCTGGTGGTTCTGAGAATTTTGCTTTCAAAACCCTGAGTTTCTTTGGCTTACCGAGTGCCGAGCTACTCTCAGGGTCTGTCCTGGGTCCCCACCGCCGGCCGTGGCCAGTGATGCTCTTGTGGTTTGGAAGCACGGTTTTAAAAGCCGAGGCCTCCTGTGTGTGCCACGCGCGGTGCAGGGACGCGCGGCAGTGGGGGGCGGGCTCTGGTTGGCAGCACCAGCCTGTGGAGCGAGCCTGTGAGGCTGCGGGTGGCGCGGACCCCGGCGCTTGGCCGGACTCTGAGGCTGCCTGTGCTCTCTTCAGTTAGCAAAAAGCACGACAAGCAACCCGCCTGCGCCCCAGCCGCCACAGACCACCAGCCGCGCCCCAGCTACCCCGCCCAGAAGTGTAAGTATGGCCGGCCTGGGAGCCGTTGGCTCTGCTCCCGGCGTGCCACAGCCTCTTCTCCTGCGTGGACGTGGGCGTGTGTGCGTGTGCACGCGTGCCCTCGCCTGCGCCTCTCCGTGGCGGGTCATACTTCGTCTTCCTTCCTCGCTGTGCCTCTCGACTCCCTGCTCGCTGCTTTAGCATGTGAGAGCCAGGGTTGGCTTCTCAAGGCGCTCAGCCTCGGTCTGACTCCATCCTGAATCACACCAGCTCTCCCTGCCCGGCCCAGCAGTGTCCCCCAGCGAGAACCCCTGGGTCCCACCCGTGGGACGAGTCAGGCCTTGAGGTCCCCCGGGCTGTGGAGGGGGTGCTAGGCCCCACTCTTGTCCCCAGCTGGCCTGGCTGCACCAGAGCTGGGAGGACTTTGGTGCGGATGGGTTCGCTGTTTCACTGCCGAGTTCTCTCACATCTGGGGGTGCCCGACGGCATCACCCATAGAGGTGGAGCAGGTGAACCAGAGGCGTGGGCGCCGCCCGTAGGGGGAGCACGCCGTGCCAGGCTGATCGGGATCAGGAATCTGCCTGCGACACTCCCCCGGGCCACTGGGCCAGGTGACAGACCCGAGCGCAGCCCTCCCTGGGCGATGTGCGTCCTTCTCTGCCCTCCAGGAACAGCCTGACTAGTTCACGCATCTGTCTCTCACCAGGCCACAAGAACTGCATCCCATGGGTAGCAGCCGGTGCCTGCCCTACCCAACCCCATCCTGTCTCTAAGCTGGACACTTGGCCTCTTCCACCCAAATGTTTACCTCCCCATCTCAAGAAATAATGATAATAATAATAAAAATAGACGCGTGGCCAGACACGGCGGCACACACTTGTAATCCTAGTACTCGGGAGGCTGAGACAGAAGGATCGTAGTTCACGGCCACGCTCAGCTACTTAGTGAGGCTCTCTGCAACGCAGTGAGCCCCTGTTTGAAAATAAAGAATAAAAAATGGGGCTCTTGGTATAGCTTGGAGGTAGAATGCCCCTGGGTTCAATCTCTAGTATCAAAAAAATAATAATAAGTGCATGAGCTTGGTCAGTGATGGAAGGTCCAGGGTATCTGCTGGAGCCCTGTGCGCAGCCGCCCAGTGGAGTGGGCAGGCGCGGCTGTCTGGGAGTCTGGGTCCTTCCTTCCACTTACTTCTTACTCAGCAGTGCTCAGCTGAAGCCATCTTGGGTCATGCTGTGCTTCTGCGCCCTTTGCTGACCCCAAGCCTATGCATCTGGGTGGACTTAGCCACCTGGCCCACAGCAGTCCTCCCCCTTGGAGATACTGTGTGATGTCGATGTCACTGGGAGTCTGTTTTTCAAGTTGCCAATGGGTTGATAAGAGGAACTCCATCAGTGTGCTCAGACCCGTGTGGTGTGCGAGGGGCCCGGGGGCCCTGGTGCTACAGCCTGTACCACAGCACAGGCTTCCAGCCGAGCCTTCCTTGGCCGACGCCCCCTCCCTCACTGATCCTATTCTCTGTGAGCTGACCCCCTACCGATTCCCCACCAGCAGCCCTTAAATCCTAGAAGTGCCAAGGATATTCCCGCCCTAGAGAACCTCTGGACTCTAGAGACCCCCAGGAAGTCGGTGGCGGCAGTGTTATTCTGACCGCCGGTGCTCTCGCAGTGGGCAGGGGAGGTGCTTCCTGGCTAGGAGGAGGGCGCGGGGGTCGTGGCGCTAGGCGGTGGCAGACACGCTCAACACGCCCATTCTCTTCCCCAGACCACTCCCGGGGCAGCAAGTCCAGTGGCTGGAGCGGCAGCAAGGAAAAGCGAGGGTCGGCCCGCTCCGAGCACAGCAGCGCTTCCGGCACCAAGAGTCTCCTCCCGAAAGAGCCTCGGCTCGACAGCCTCTGGGACTAGGGGCAAGTTGTGACCCACCCACCCGCCGCCAGGAAAGTAGAAGACAAAAAGGAACCGTTACCTTCAGACTTGAGAATTCCGAGCCCCGCGGGCAGCCAGCGCCTGGGACCACCCACACTACAACTGCAGGACTCCCGCCCCAGTGCTCGCAGGGTACGGACCCACCACCCGAGCCCTACGCTTTAGATGTAAATAATGTACAATTTGTGGATGTCCTCGAACCTAGAGCACCTTCCCTTTTTATATTTGTATTGACTTTAACTTATAAAAAAATAAAGAAAAAGAAAAAGAAGTTAAAAAAAAAAAAAGGAAAACACCCCCAACAACAAAAAGAATGTTTTGGTGTTGGAGGAGGGACAGCCAGTCGGCCTAACCTGGCATGCGGCGGTCTGGGCTGGGCCCGGGCCGCCGCCACACACGCCCGCGCGAGACCGGGGACTGGACAGCGAGCCTGCGGCACTCGCCTGTCCGCTGCACGCCGGCCGGGCTCGGGGCTGCGGCGCGGGCCGTGCGGTTTTGGGCACACCATATCAAGCCATCAGCCTCCTGGCAAACGCCACGTTACTATGTTAGAAAACACGAGAAGCGTGTTTTATTTTGTGTGACTTAAAAGGGAAAACCAACGTCCTTGTTTACAGAAGACCCACGGAAACAAGCCCCGCTCGGCGACATCACGAGGCGAAGAATGTCGAAAAATGTTAGGGTCGGAAACCACGGCAAAGAGGAAAGAGGACCTCGGCGCCTCGTGGTTCCCAAACGCGCGCTCGGGGCTGGACGCGCAGGAGCGCAGAGGCGCGGCGCGCGGCCCGGGCGCCGGCAGGAGCATGTCTGTATTATTATAGGACGGAGTTCTGTGTTATGTAAGCATGAAGCCCAGGCGGTATGAGAGGAGCCAGGTCCCGTCACTGTCACGCTGCGTATGCAGTAAGGCCATTTGTATGTCGTGTGAAACAAAACCATTGATCAACAGGCAGAAAAGGGGACGTGTGGATATGAGGACATTAACTACGACGTCATTCCAGTGCTTTCTGTTGGACATTTCAGTCTCGTTTCCTTTCTCTCTCATTGTCGATAAGAGGATGCGACCTGTACAGTTTCCAGCTAGTCAGCCCCTATTAGAAAAGAAGCCAGAGCTATTAGAAGAAAACGGGGAAGAACATTTGTGAAATGCAGTTGTCAAAAAAAAAAAAATAGCCTAGCTGGCCTTATTTGTGAAGCATAATTGCTTTTAGCATATGGAAGTATTTTTTCACATTTTCTTTGTATAAAATTTGTATTAAACTTAAATATCTTTTTGGATGAGGGTGTTTCTTTGTGACTGAGCCGGTAGACTCGCACGGCATGGTCTTGGGCTCTCCGCCCGCCCTCCCTCCCTCCCTCTTTCCCAGTTTTTTTCAGATTCTTCACCTTTTTTTAATTAAACTGTTTTGGCAAAATGGCTCGGTCGTCCTGGAATTTGCAGTTCTCCACGGGGTGGGGATAACTGCCACACACAGGAGGAGGGACCCTAGAAGTCAGGGCTGGGCGCCATAGCCGTGTGGCCCTGCGCCTGCTTCCCGGGGCATTTGCCGAGAAGCAGGGTAACCGTGGGAAGCTGCCACCCTCTGTGGCTAACGGGGTCAGCCCGGGATGTATGAAGGTTGAGGCCCAGGCCGCACCGGGTGTGCCTTCCCTGGCTCTGGGCTTGAGAGAGAAACGTTCCTCAAAGACAGTCTTCTCTTGGGTTTCCTGCACAGCAGCGTCCATTTACTCTGGCCACTGGTTTCCCCGGAAAGGTGTGCTCCCCTCAACCTCTCCTGCCCAGGACGAGGCTCAGCGCACCCTGGGAGGGGGCCCGGAAGCCTGGGTAGCATTCCTTAGCACAATCGTGTAGTGTTGGGCACCACCCAGGAGATAGGGCACCCAGACAACGGCCTCCATCCCACCCTTAAGGACCTTGTGTTGGGAATGACTGTCTTCTAGCCGCTGGACAAATACTACCAGGAGACCTGCCCCAGGCCAGGCACTATTTCACTCCCTCTGGGTAGAACCTGGAGCTGAGGGCAAGTGAGCTCTTCCCAGGGGGCTGCAGCTCTCACAGAAAGGCCACAGATATAAACACACAGACAAGACTATCTAATCGAGTATCTTCCATGAAGATAGTCCACCAGCCGCAGGGGACCGGCATGAGTATCGGGCTCAATGGCCCCTGCAGCCCGAGGGGACCAGGTGTGGCTGAGTTCCAATGAGGCTGTATAGACAACTGAAATTTGAATTTCAGTGAATCTTCTGATATTGCAAAATAGTCCCATCGTCTAAGAAGGAAAATATAATTCTCAGCTGGTGGCCTTAAGCAGCAGGGTAACGATTTGAGTAGCTGGCTGTTTGCTGACCTGTGCTGTCAAGGGGCAGGGGGTTTGGTTTAGAGCCAGGGCCAGCGGGTTCAGGCGACTCCGGGGGGACCACCCTGGAGATTGCGAGGGGACGTGTGAGCCGAGACCTGAGTGAGGAGCTGACTAGCTGTGGGAAAATAAAGTAGGCAAGTCTATCTCCCAGCTCCACTCGCCAAGTGCCAAGGTGCCAAGGTACCCGGGAGCTTGACACGCGTAAGGCACAGCAGGAAGGCCCGTGCTGTGTGGGGCTGTGGTCTGTGCAGTGCGAGGCTGGCCTGTGGCTTTTTTTTTTTTTGCCTGATGGGCAGCAATTTCCCCCTGATGGTGAGGTGTGAGCCAAGCCAGAAAGGACTGTTCATACCGAGGGGTTCAGTCCGGCTTCCACTAGCTGGTGTAGAAAGAAGCCCAAAGAATTGGTGAGCTTGAGGCTGCAGGGCTAGTGAAATTCTGACTGGACT
The DNA here is from genome assembly GCF_963383645.1 of Muscardinus avellanarius. Classification (NCBI taxonomy): domain Eukaryota; kingdom Metazoa; phylum Chordata; class Mammalia; order Rodentia; family Gliridae; genus Muscardinus; species Muscardinus avellanarius. The sequence continues at coordinate 32,794,378 of NC_137805.1, forward strand.
CCTGCTTAAGTGCTCTGCTGGTATTGAGGCCTCCCCTCCCTTCCCCTCCCTCCTTTCCTCCTTTCCTTCTGGAGAATGAACCAGGGGCATTTTACCTCTGAGCTTCACCACCAACCCTTTTTTCTTTTTCTTTTTTTTAATTTTTTTTTTTTTTTTTTTGGTGGTACTGGGGTTCCTGGAAGCCCTTCTACCTCCGGGCTGCACTCCCACGGGCTACACTCCCAGACCTATTTTTTAACTTTATGTGGAAACAGGGTCTCTTAAGCCAGAGCGGCTGGCTCCGAACCCGCGCGATCCTCCTGTCTCTGCCTCCCAAGCGCGGGGATTACAAGCGTGCGCCACCACGCCCGGCTTTTTTTTTTTTTTTTTTTTTTTTTTAAATTTTGAAACAGAATCTTGCTAAGTTGCTGAGGCTGGTCTCGAGCCTGTGATCCTCCTGGCTCAGCCTCCCCAGTCCTGGGATTACAGGTGTGTGCCACCACGCCCAGCCGACGTGGCCCCTTTTAACAGCAGAAGGCTACGGGAGTGGAAGTGCAGCACCCCATTGTTTATGGCTCCAGAAAGCCAACCCGTGAGGCTTCTGTGTTCTGCTCCCTAGACCTGGCGCACCCGTGGGTGGCTGGCACCGGTGTGTGTGTGTGTGTGTGTGTGTGTGTGTGTGTGTGTGGTACTGGGGACGGAACCCAGGGGCATTCTATCTCCGAGCTACACCCGCAGCCCTATTTTTATTCTTTATCTTGAAACGGTCTCACTGAGTTGCAAAGGGCCTAAGTAGCTGAGGCTGGCCGTGAACCGCGATCCTCCTGTTTTTTCTGTGATCATTCAGAGGTCTCTGCAGTCCCCTCACCCCATGTCCTCTGTATTATTTCCACATGAAATCACTTTTCCAGCGTCAGAGGGGAACGGGCTGGACTGCCACCTGGTGGTCGCATGAAGACCTGCAGCCCAAGGAGACGCAGTGCCCTGGGACGGGAGAAAGACTGTACAGTCTGTGATACATAGCGGTGGCTGGAAAGCCGAGCCAGAGCATCTTCGAGGTGTGCAGTTGAGGGATATGGCTCCTGAGCTTTGTTTTAGAGGATGAATCAAGGGACGTGGGGACTACAGATGCAGGAACCGAGAACTGGGATGAGAAGGAATTTTGTAAACACCCAATTAAGATGGGAAATAACACCAGGCGCGGTGGGCACACTTGTCATCCCCGCGCTTGGGGGCGGAGACAGGAGGCCCGCGCAGGTTCGAAGCCAGTCTTGCTGGCTTAAGAGACCCTGACTCCAAATAAAAATAATTAAAATAGGTCTGGGAGTGTAGCCCGGAGGTAGAAGGGTTTCCAGGAACCCCAATAGCACCAATAAATAAATAAATAAATAAATAAATGGTAATAACACATGAGTAGCATTTTTTTTGGTGTGTGTGTGTGTGTGTGTGTGTGTGTGTGTGTGTGTGTCTGAGGATGGAACCCAGGGGCTTTCTACCTCCGAGCTACACCCCCTGCCCTATTTTTTTTTTTTATTCTTTATTTTGAAACCGGGTCTCACTGAGTTGCAGAGGGCCTCACTAAGTAGCTGAGGTTAGCCGCGAACCATGATCCTCCTATCTCAGTCTCCCAAATGGGTGTGCCACCACGCCTGGCTATGAGTATCAATTTTGAGATGTTGCAACCAGAACCAAGCAAAGGTAAACAGATTTTACTGTTACTTTCTTTCCTTTTTTTGGTGGTTCTGGCGGGCAGGATGCTACTTCCAAGCTCTACATCACTCCTCTTTTAATTAATTAATTACATTTTTTTGGTGGTATTGAGGATGGAACCAGGAATCTTCTACCTCCGGGCTACACTCCCAGACCGATTTTATATATATATTTTAAACTTGGAAACAGGGTCTCTTAAGCCAGCAGAGGCTGGCTTCAAACCTCTTCCATCCTCCTGTCTCTGCCTCCCAAGCACGGGGATTACAAGCGTGTGCCACCATGCCTGGCTTTAAATTATTATTATTTAAAAAAAATTGAAACAGGATCATGCTAGATTGCTGGGAATCTTGCTAAATTGCTCAGGCCAGTCTCGAACCTACAGTCCTCCTGCCTCAAGCCTCCCAAGTACGGAGATTACAAGCATGCACCACCCCACCCCACTGCGGTCATTTTTTTCCTTTGGGAAAAGCCATCTTGTTATTGATAATGTTTCCTGGGCTAGTGCCCTAGGATGGCCGCCTGGTGGCGCCAGATGTCCAGGCTCCCTCCACAATGGCACGGGTCTCCTTCCCATCACTGCAGAGACCCTCCCCTGCATCTCCCTGCTCAGTCAGTACCCGAGTCTCCCCTGAAGGCAGCAGCCCCTGGCTGGAGGGCGCCGGAGCCCTGGGCTTCCTCCTCACCTCGGGAGTGTTGGGCAGAAGTGGGGGCCTCCCTGCAGAACAAGCCCCTTCTGCTGTGTGGCCCGGGGGACGCCCTTGGCCTCGCCATCTGGCTGGGAGCCCTTCCCTCCCCAGGGCCCTCCAAACTCTTGTTTTCCTGGTCCGGCAGACAGTCCAGGCTGGACCAGCTGGGTATCACCAGGTTTAAGACCTGGCTTCACCATGATGGGTGGGCATGGTGCATGCCTGTAATCCCAGCACATGGGAGGCAGAGACAGGAGGATCGCAGATTCGAGGCTAGCCTCCAGAATGTAGTGAGACTGTTTCAAAAAAAAAAAAAAATAGAAAAAGGGCTGGAGGTGTCACTCGGAGGTAGAATGCCCCTGGGTTCCATCCTCCCCAAACACAAAGGAACCACCAGGCACAGCACCGCCTGTGTATAAAAGATACAGATTAATTAATGACCAGCTGTGCTCTCATTCTTCACTGGGCAGTTTCAGGCCCAGGGACAGCTGTGGATGACACAGGAAGACACAGCCCGGTGGTTAGGGTGATCGATTAGGGTGACTAGGGTGCTGTCGCAGTGCGTTCATAGCTGTACTCGAAGAGGAAGGAAGGTTATTTACTGTTTTCCTTGAAGATGTTGGGTTCAGCCCATGTGAGGTTGGGGAGCTTGGGTATTGAGGCATGGTGGTCAGAAGAAAGAGAGAGGAGAGAGGGGAGAGAGGGGAGGAGAGGAGAAAGGAAAGAAGAGAGGAGAGGAGAGAGGGGAGGAGAGAGAAGAGAGAGAATGAGAATGGTGGTAGGAAGGAAGAGTGGAGGGGAGAGGACCCTTACACAATCCCTAAAGCCAGGGCCCCAGGGCCCCGACCTCCTCCTCCCGCCCTCTACCAGTTCATGCCACCACCCAGATAAATCTCTCACTGAGATCACAGCTCTGGTGACTTAACTCCTCAGCCCTGAATATCAGTAAGTGATCTTTGGGGACCTTCGATATCTAACCACAGGGCCCCATCACGCCTAGGGCCTGGCAGGGAATGTACACGAGTGAGGTTGACCCAGACACACTTTTTAAACTGAAGATGTCAGGCTGGGCGTGGTGGTGCCTGTAATCCCGGTAGTCGGGAGGCTGCGACAGAAGGATTGCAGGTTCAGAACCAGCCTCGGCAATTTATGCAGCTCTTAGCAACTTTATAAGACCCAGTCTCACAACAAAAAATAGAATTGAGTTGAGGGTGTAGCTCAGAGGTAGAATACTCTGGGTTCAATCCTCACTACTACCAAAAAAAAAAAAAAAAAAAAAAATAGGAGCCATGCGTGGTGGTGCACGCTTGTATTCCCAGTACTTGGGAAGCGGAGACAGGAGGATCGAAGGTTCAAAACCAGCCTTGGCAACTTAGTGAGGCTCTCAGCAACCCAATGAGACCCTGTTTACAAATAAATAAAATCAGGCTGGGGCTATAGCCAGGACGTGAAATGCCTCTAGGTTCAATCCCCCCCAAAAGGAAAATAAAATTGGGCTGGGGATGTAGCTCAGTGGCAGAATCCTCATCTAACATGTTCAAAGTCTGGGCTCAGAAACTGCCGGACATCACGTTTGGGGCCGGCAGCCGACAGGAGCCGCTTTCTCTGCCCCATGGGTTCCACCTGTCCATTACCCTCTCCCAGACCTCACGTCTGCCCCGACTGGGCCACACACGAGGGACCTCGCCGTTAACCCTGGGGCCTGGACCACCGTCAGTGGTCTCCAGTTCACCGGAGCCATCCCTGCAGCGGGCCCGGCGGCGAGCAGGTGCTCCCGCCATCCCGATCCCGCTCCTGGATCCTGCTCCTGGGATCCTGCTCCTGGGATCCCGCTCCTGGGACCCCGCTCCTGGGACCCCGCTCCTGGGACCCCGCTCCTGGGATCCCGCTCCTGGGATCCCGCTCCTGGGATCCCGCTCCTGGGACCCCGCTCCTGGGACCCCGCTCCTGGGATCCCGCTCCTGGGATCCTGCTCCTGGGATCCTGCTCCTGGGCACCTGCGGCCGGCGCGGGCGCAGCGCCCTCTGGTGGTCACCGGCGCGCACAGCAGCAGCTCGCTGCCGCGGGGATGTCCGCCACCCGGGGCTCAAAGCGCCGGGAATGGTCCAGCGCTTTTCACTCCAGTTCTCCTTTACCCAGAAGGAACTACGGGTTCACGGCACAACATAGATGCGCCTCAAAAAACAGAAGTGAAGCTGCGCGTGGTGGCGCGCCTGCGCTTGGGAGGCTGAGGCGGGGGGGGGGGGGGTTGTCGCAGGTTCGTGGCCAGCCTCGGCTACTTAGTGAAACCGGGTTTCCAAATACAGAATACAAAATAGGGCTGGGGGTGTAGCTCGGAGGTAGAATGCCCCTGGGTTCCAGTCCCAGTGCCACAAAATGTAAGGAAGGAAAGATGGAAGGCAGGCTGGAGGTGTAGCTCAGAAGGCCCCTGGTGTTTTGTGTTTTTTTTGTTTGTTTTTTCAGGGACATTTTGCCTCTGAGCTACACCTCAGCCCTATTTTATTTTATTTTTATGGTACTAGGGATTGAACCCAGAGACATTCTACCTTAGAGCTTACACCCCCAGCCTTATTTTATTTCTCACTTGGAAACAGGGTCTCGCTAGGTTGATGAGAGGCTCACTACTTGTTGAGGCTGCCCTCGAGCCCGTGATCCTCCTGCCTCAGCCTGCCAAGTCCAGGGATTGAAGGTGTGTGCCACCATGCCCCGTCTTGGCTGGATGATGGGTGTGCTCACCACGTATGGCCCTCTTGATTTGTGTATGTGTGTGTGTGTGGTACTGGAGATGGAACCCAGGGGGCATTCTACCTCGGAGCTACACACCCAGGCCGACTTTTTATTCTTTATTTTGAAACAGGGTCTCACTGAGTTGCAGAGGACCTCACTAAGTATCTGAGGCTGTCCGCGAACCGCGATCCTCCTGTCTCAGCCTCCCGAATGCTGGGATGACAAGCGTGCCCACCGCGCCCGGCCTCCCTCTCTTTTCTTTGCTCCCCCAGGACCCTTGCACATCATGTGCCTCTCCCTGGCTCTTCCCCCTGGCTGATCTCATCACCCCAGGCTGAGCCCCAATGTCACCTCGTCAGTGGAGACCCCAGCCCACAGCGCCCACTGCCCTGGGTACTCCGTCCTGCATCCCTCCAACCCACACTCTGGGCACTCTCTGAAGTTACCTCTGAGCTGCTCCCCCAGCCTTATTTATTTATTTATTTATTTATTTTGGAAACAGGGTCTTACTAAGTTGCAGAGGGCCTCACTAAGTAGCTGAGGCTGTCCGTGAACCGTGATCCTCCTGTCTCAGCCTCCCAAATACTGAGATGACAAGCGCGGGCCACCGCGCCCAGCTCCCGCCAACGATTTACGGGCCATTCATCCACCTGTCCAAGTAGCCAACACCTGTCCGGTTTTCTGTCCTCCGACCCTGACTCCAGCTCTCCAGTCGCACATACTTAGGAGTGCGTAGGAGGTGATTTCATTATCTGTGGCTGAAACGAGGTGACGTCATCTCAAGGGGCCGGCTCACGTGCGCCGCCCTTGTTGACCGAAACGTCATGTTGTGTGTGGCCGTTTCTCTCCTTCTACTCAACTGTCATGAGATTTTTTTTTTTTTTCTCTCGGTACTGGGGATTGAACCCAGGTACCTCTGACTTACATCCTAATGCTTTTAAATTTTGAAACAGGGTCTGGCTAAATGGCCGAGGCCCTCACTATACTGCTCAGACTATGAACCGGTCTCAGCCTCCCAAGTCCTGGCATTTACAGGTATGTGCCTAGAATATTCTATTTTGTGTTAAGTTCTGTGTGTGTGATTAAAAATTTTTTTTGTATTGGCAGTTGGTGTTCAGGTGTGTGCTGTACCACTGAGCCAGACTCCATACTTTCAGCCTTTTTTTCTTTTTTTTTTTAACAGTACTGGGATGGAACCCAGAGCATTCTACCTTTGAGCTACACCCCCAGCCCTATTTTATATTCTTTATTTTGAAACCGGGTCTCACTAAGTAGCTGAGGCTGTCCTCGAACCACCATCCTCCTGTCTCAGTCTCCTGAATGCTGGGATGACAGGTGTGCGCCACCACGCCCGGCTCAGCCCTTCTCATTTTTGATTTTGAGGCAGGGTCTGTGTTGCTGAGGCAGGCGTTGAACCTGCGATCTTTCTCCCTCAGTTTCTGGCGTAAATGGGATTACAGGAGTGTGACGCTGTGCCTGGCTCTTTGCTTGATTTTGTGGGTACAGAGATGAAAGAGGAGAACCTGGGACCCAGGGAGCTCAGAGGCGCGTGGGGAGACTCCCACTGGCCCCGCGCTTTCGAATGATCACAGCTCAGCATGGCTGTATAATCCCAGTACTTGGGAGTCTGGGACAGGAGGAACTTAGGTTTGAGGACAGCCTCAGCTACTTAGTGAGGCCCTCCGCAACTCAGTGAGACCCCGTATCAAAAATAAAGACTAGCCGGGCGTGGCGGCGCACGCTTGTCATCCCAGCGTTTGGGAGTCTGAGACAGGAGGATCGTGGTTCGCGGACAGCCTCAGATACTTAGTGAGGCCCTCTGCAACTCAGTGAGACCTGTTTCAAAATAAAGAATAAAAAATAGGAATGAAGGTGTAGCTTAGAGGTAGAATGTGGTACCTGGGATGGAACCACAAAAAATAAATTAATAAAATAAGTAAGGAATAAAAAATAGGGCTTGGGGTATAGCTTGGAGATAGAATGTCCCTGAATTCAATCCTCAGTATCGCAAAGAAATAAAAGGAGGGACTGGGGGTGTAGCCTGGGAGTAGAATGCCCTTGGGGGCTCAATCCCTAGAAACAAGCACGCACGCACACACAATAAATAAATATATTAATCAGAGACTGAAGCTCTGAGACTCCAACTGCAAACCCATCCTCCATCCTCTCTCTCTCTCTGTTTCTCTCTCTTTCTCTGTCTGTCTGTCTGTCTGTCTCCCCTTAAGCCAGTTTAAGTTGGATTTCATTTTTTTGAATCTGGAAAAAATAAAACAAATAAAAGACCGCCCCCCCCCAAATCCCAGCCTATCTGAAAGTCCGAAGAGTGGGAATAAAGTAACTTCAATCCACCCCACTCCAAAATGTAAACGTGGTTTTATTTAATGCCTTTGATCCATTCCAAAGTCCTGCTTCCTTCCCGGAGTCCCCCTCTGCCTAAGAAACAAGATGGCGGCATAAGGCACGTGTGCTGCCCGACGTGTGCACGTGTGCACGTGTGCCTGACGTCCTGAAAAAAACGTTAGCAGCGGCCTCCCCGACAGCCCCCAACCGCCTCCCTCACACCGGGTGGAAGAATGACCACCCCCCAAAGCCCAGGCTGAGAAGGGCGCGCTCAGGTTAGAACCGCGGACCCCCGACGCCAGCCCAGCGAACCAAACCCACCACTAAGAACACCGACCACACAGGGACAAGAGCGTAACATCGGGGCAACAAGACTGGTCCATAAATTAAAAAGAAAACAACAATAAAAACCCTGTTCCCTCCTCCTCGCCTGCCGTCCCCCCACCCCATCAGCAGCGATTTGCTGGTAGGAGAGTCTGGGCTCCAGGCCCGGGCCTTCGCCCTCGGGTCACAGGTTCCGAGCCAGCGTCCAGCTCCTCGGACCCCTCCTGTGGGCTGGACGGGCAGCCTGCAAGGTGCCATGGACGCGTCCTCTCTGTGCAGTGGGCTGTCCAGTGTCCAGCTCCAGGCTCAGGGCGGGGAGGCGAGGGTCCCGGGCGTGTGCGGCCGGTGGAGAGGCTACCCGGCTTGCTATAGGTACTCCAGCTCCAGGGCGTGCTGCAGCGCCTCCAGGTCAGCGTGGCACGAGATCCGCCAGAAAGGCATGTTGTGCTGGAACAGAACCAGACGGGGTTAGTCTGCCCGGCGCCCGCGCCTCCCGCAGCCGTCGGGGCCCGTGTCCAGGATTGGTCGCCTGAAGCTGGTGGGTGCGTGGGTGCCGCCCCAGCGCTGCCACGTGGGCCTCCAGCGCCCACCAGCCTGGCCAGGTGGGTTCTGTTCCCCAGGGCCCGCCCTCACGGGCTCCTTTTGGGCTGCCCGGCCTGTCACCGTCCACCCCTCCCCTCCAGTGGTCCCGGCGTGGACAGTTTCCATCAGTTTCTGGTGCGAACGCTCCTCCTGTTTGAAAATGTTTCAGTGTGCCCCCCAGGGCTCACTGTTGAAACTGGAAACTTCATCCCTGCGGGGAGGGATTAAGAACAGGACCAGGCAGGGCCCGGTGGGGGGGCCCGCCTGGAATCCCAGGATTTGGGAGACTGAGACAGGAGGATCCCGGGTTCGAGGACAGCCTCCGCAATGTAATGAGACTCTTAGCAACCTAGGGAGACTCTGCTCCAAACCAAAACAAAACAGCTGGGGTGTAGCTTGAAGGTGGAATGCCCTGGGTTCGGGGTTCAATCTGCAGTACACACACACACACACACACACACACACACACACACACGGCCAAGTGGGACCTGTCCGGGAACTGTCAGAGGCGATGGGTGGGGAGAGCGCTGGGTCAGTCCATTCACAGGTGGACAGACTTGTAGATTCCATTTCTTTATCCCCCGCTGTGGCCTGGGTGAGGGGTGAGTGTTGACCGCAGGATCCAGGGGGCCTAGAACAGCGGCTGGTGTACAGTAGGTGCTCAGCTAACACGCTTTACACTGCAGCTCGAGTACCTAGCACTAAGCACCCATCACCCAAGTCATGGTTACCTGGGCTGGGCAGCAGCCTCTCTGACCAGTCTGGAGAGTTCTATCTCCTGGAAGTGCCGCTGAGCCTGGGGGCGAGTCAGGGGGCGGGAAGCCCCTGCCTAGGGCTCAGCGGCCCCCCTCTCCCTAGCTCTCCCGGGCCCCCTAGGGGCCTTTTCTTTTGAGTTTCATCCGTTGAGACCCTAGACATTTTCACATTTCCTTGGGATTTGTTGCCAGGGAAGGAAGGCAGAGATCAGGTGCCCCGAATTAAGCCCTGTGACATTAACGATGGCTTCCCAGGCCTCCGGGTGGGGGGCGGCGGGCTCCCTGGGGCGCCGTTGACAGGTCCAGACCCCGGACCCAGGCAGCTGTTTCTTTTCCAAGAACAGCACTGCGGCCACCAGAGCCCCCTGCCTCTCCCCTCGCCCCAGATCACAGATGCAGGATTTTCTTTTTCATTAGCTTAATGCTGTCTTTATTAACTGGGAAGGGTTCCTGGAACATATGACCAGCGAGCCTTAAGTAAAAGGCATGCACGTGCGCCGGCTGCCACCGGCCCGCCCGCCCGCCAGAGCGACTCTGGGGTCCCTCGGCGTCCCAGAAACAATCCAGGGCTACCAGGGGCGGCCGCCAAAGGCAGGCGGGGATTTGCAGAAGGAAATTGCTCAGGATGCTTCTGCGATCTGCAAATGGGAACGGACGGGCCTGCCAGCAGAGGGCCTGCAAGGGGGGCTGGGAAGCAGCTGGAGGACCGTGGCGGCCGAGGCGCCAGGGCCCACGCACCTTTTTGGCCCCCTGCTCCTCTTCCACGCCATCGCCGATCACGATGTAGACCGCCTTCCGGCCGAATCGCTGCATGATCCGCTCGAAGCAGCTCTCCTTGCCTGCGCGGAGAGGGGACCAGAGGTCGGTGAGGACCAGCGGCCCCTCCTTCAGCATCCCTCAGTATCCCGCGCGTGCGTGATGCTGCTGACAGGCCTATGGGCTCCCAGGTGAAGGATGAAGGCGGAGGGGGCCAGGGACGTCGGGCTGCTACCCAGGCGGTCCAGCAGGAAGGAGGCCCCCAGGATGGAGAACAGCCCCTCCACACACTCCCCGCCCCAAGTCTCCGCAGTTGTGAGACCCGGGGGTGGTATGCTTTTCCTTAGATAAATGGATACAAGCAGAATGTGGTGGCGCCGGCTTGCGATCCTGGCGCTTCAGAGGCTGAGACCGGAGGATCGCGGTTCGCAGACAGCCCCAGCTACTTAGTGAGGCCCTCTGCAACTCTGTGAGACCCTGTTTCAAAAAAAAAAAAAAAAAATAGGGCCTGGGGAGTAGCTCAGAAGTAGAATGCCCCTGGGTTCTATCCCCAGTACCCCCCCCCCCCCACAGAAATAAATACATTTTAAAAAATGCTTCCAAAGTACTAGAAAAAAATTTTTTTTTTTTTGCTCCAGAAAAAAGTAAATATTTCTAACTGAAAACATTTCAACTAACTAGATTTATTTTCTAATTTCTTTTTTTGGTACTGGGGATTGGACCCAGGGGCAATTTACTTTCGAGTTACACCCCAGCCCTATTTTATTTTTATTTTGAAACAGTATCTCACTAGGTTGATGAGAGCCTAACTACTTGCTGAGGCTGTCCTCAAACCTACAATCCCCCGGTTTCAGCCTCCCAAGTACTGAGATTATAGGCACAAGCCACCACGCTTGGCTGTGTTTTGTACAATTTTAGGTGATAGAAGAGTTAAAAAAAAAAAAAAAAAAACCACAGGTTCCCCCAAGTAAAAAAAAAAAAAAAAAAAAAAAAAAAAAAAACAATTTTCTTTTTTGGGGGGAACTGGTGATTGAACTTAGGGGTATTTACGTCTGAGCTACACTCCAGCCCTTTTAGTTTTTGTTTTGAAATGGTCTTGCCGGGTGGCTGAGCGCCTCACTGACTGCAAACCTGTGATCCTCCTGTCTCAGCCTCTCAAATACTGGGATTATAGGCACACGCCAGTGCCACCATGCCCAGCAAAAAACCCAATATTCCTAGCCATAAAAAAGAAGGTAACAACTGAGGTGCTGGGCTGGCACAGGCTTGTAATCCCAGTACTTGGGAGGAGACAGGAGGGTCGCAGGTTCACAGCCAGCCTCAGATACTTAGTGAGGCTCTTGGCTACGTAGTGAGACCCTGTTTCAAAATAAAAAATAGGGCTGGAGGTGTAGCCCAGAGGTAGAATACCCCTGGGTTCAGTCCCCAGTTGTGAAAATGAATGAATGAATTAATGAAGTCAGGTATGGTGTCCACACTTGTAATCCCGGTAACTTGGGAGGCTGAGACAGGAGGATCGCGGGTTTGAAGACAGCCTCGCCTACCTAGTGAGGCCCTCTGCAACTTAGTGAGACCCTGTTTAAAAAAAAAAAAAATAAGGCTGGGAGTATAGCTCAGTGGTAGAATGCCCCTGGGTTCAATCCCCAGTGCTGCAAAAAAGGGGAACTCTTGCGAACAGAGTTCTTGATTTTCAGTTATTCAAGAGTGTAGTTATGTGACTAGTGTCTACCTATGCAATTCTGGCTCCTTCGAGCCTGACGAGAGGCCTTGGAGGGTCGTCTGGGGGCCTGCGTCGTGTCTGTGGACGAGGTCAGTAAACCCGCCAGGGCTGGCATCCTGTCCCATCCCCAGGATGGACCCCGCAGTCCCCGCGCCCCCGAGGCCGGCGCCCACCTGTCTTGGTAGCGCTGTAGATGTTCTCGATAGGGAACACCGAGCCCAGCCCATACAGCAGGACTTTGGCCAGGGCAGGAATGAGCTGAGTGGTGGTGACCAGCACGTTGACACAGTTGGGCCTGAGGACAGGGAGACAGATCAGGAGGCAGGTCACCGCGCGTGCGAGGAGTCCTGTGGGAGCGGGCCCCAGGCCGGGTCATCTTTCCTTGAGCGGGGGGCCCAAGGGTCCTCTAGTTGTCCTCTCTTTTAATCCAGAAGCTGTCTGACTTTGACATTCAATATGGGTGGAATACATTTCTCATTTTATTTTTTTTTACTATTTATTTATTTATTTATTTATTTTTGTGGTACAGGGGATGGAACCCAGGGGCATTCTACCTCTGAGCTACATCCCATTTATTCTTTATTTTGAAACGGGGTCTCACTGAGTTACAAAGAGCCTCACTAAGTAGCTGAGGCTGTCCATGAACTGTGATCCTCCTGTCTCAGCCTCCCAGATGCTGGGATTACAAGTGTGCACCACTGCGCCCGGCTTTCCTATTTTATTTTTATTTTTATTTTTTTTATTTATTTTGGTGGTACTGGGGGTGGAACCCAGAGGCTTTCTACCTCCGGGCTATACTCCCAGACCTATTTTATATTTTATTTGGAAACAGGGTCTTGCTAAGTTGCTGAGAGCCTCAGTAAGTAGCTGAGGCTGGCTTCGAACCTGTGCAATCCTCCTGTCTCAGCCTCCCAAGCGCGGGGATTACAAGCGTGCGCCACCATGTCCGGCTCCTATTTTATTTTTGAAACAGGGTCTCCCTGAGTTGCCCGGCTTCCCTTGAACTTGCGGTCTTCCTGCCTCAGCCTCCTGAGTAGCTGGGGTTCCAGGCCTGTGCCGTAGCCCCCAGCCAGCTCTGATCTTCGGAGGGAGCCCGGGGACCTGGAGACCCGGAGGCCTCACAGTGCCTGCAGCTGGCTCTCTGCTTCGCTCTGTAGAGCAAACTTAAGGTCTGGGAAGTCTGGAAGTGAGAATTGGGGAGTCTAGCTCTCCTGAGTATGCTGACGGAGGTGCTGCCACCGCCTCTGGGGGAGAGTTGAAGGGTACCGCGGAAAACGAGGCCCCACTTGCCGGGAATTGATGAGGTTGAGTGCCTTCAGGGACTGGGTGAGCCAGAGGTCGGTGAGGGCCTCCAGCTCGGCTCTGAGCTGGAGCCAGGTCTCTCTTTTGGGAGCTCCTATCAAACCTGTGGGCAGAGGAAAGAAAGCTGTGCTTGTCACAACACGCGAGGAAGCCTGGGGACAGCCGGGAAGGCAGCCTCCCGCAGCGCCAGGAGCTCAGACCACGCCATGCCCCGGGGCAGCTTCAGCCCAGTGGCCCCTCTGGATTTTTTTCCCCCCTTTCTGTGGTGCTGGGGATTTAACCCAGGAGCCCTCTACCACTGAGCCACACCTCCAGCCCTATTTTATTTTTTATTTCCAAACAGGGTCTCACTGTGTTGCAGAGGGCCTCATTAAATTGTTGAGGCTGGGAGCCGGGCATGGTGGCGCACGCTTGTAATCCCAATAATTGGGAGGCTGAGACAGGAGGATCACAGTTCGAGGACAGCCTCAGCTACTTAGTAAGGCCCTTCACAATTTAGTGAGACCCTGTTTCAAAATAAAGGATAAAAAATAGGGCTGGGGGGTGTAGCTTGGAGGTAGACTGCCCCTGGGTTCCATCCCTAGTATAGCAAAATAAACAAATTAATTAAAATTAAAATAAAAAAAGTAAATTACTGAGGATGGCTGTGAACCTGCCTGTCTCAGCCTCCTAAGTACTGAGATTACAGGCGTGCGCCACCGTGCCTGGCTACCAGTAGCCCTTCTTCTTTTTTTTTTTTTCTTTTGCAGTACTGGGGATGGAGCCCAGGGTCATTCTAATCTCCAAGCTACACCCCCAGTCCTATTTTTTATTCTTTATTTTGAAACAGGGTCTCACTGAATTGCAAAGGGCCTCACTTAGTAGCCCAGGCTGGCCACAAACCACAATCCTCCCGTCTCAGCCTCCCGAATGCTGGGATTATAAGCGTGCACCACCACGCCCGGCTCAGGCTCAGCAGCAGTCCTTAATCTTACCCTGGGATCAACTGGTCAGGCGATGAATTCAGCCACCGATGACCCACCCACCTCCCTATCTATCTACCCACTGAACGACCACCCATCCCCATCCATTCAAAGAGAATCTTAGGAGTGCCTTCTCTGCGCATGCGACTGTACAGAGATCAATAAAACATCCAGATTACAGAGCCTGTGCTCCTATGGCGGGGCTAAACAATGAGGAAATAAAAAACAGTAACCGCTAACATTTATTGAGTTCTGACTGTGGGCTGCCGCCTGGATTTCAGCACTGTGGGCTACTGTGTGTGTGTGTGTGTGTGTGTGTGTGTGTGTGTGTGTGTGTGTGATACTGGGGATGGAACCAGGGGCATTCTACCTCTGAGCTACCCCCCCAGCCCTATTTTTTTATTCTTTATATTTTTGAAACAGGGTCTCCCTGACTTGCAAAGGGCTTGAGGCTGTCCGCAACCCACGATCCTCCCGTCTCAGCCTCCCGAATGCTACTTTCTATCTCAAATGATGGCAGCTCTCACATGGGAGGGAAAAGTAAGACTTCTGTCTTGTTTAAGCTAATTTTTTCCATCCTTCATTCCTCCCTCCTCCTCTTCTCCTTTTATTCCTCTTTCTCTCCCTCCCTCCCTCCCTCAGGATTGAACCCAGGGACATTCTATCTCCAAATTATGCTGAGGTTTATTCCCAGGCTCAAAGCGCCGTGACAAACCCTTCTGCCCCACCCTGCGAGTGGCCCGGGGTGCGGGGTGTGTGGGGCCGGCTGGCGTCCTGGGGGGGGTCCCTGTTGGCATGCTCAGGGGGCCCCTCTTGGCGTGCTCGGGGGGGGCCCTGTTGGCATGCTCGGGGCCCCTGTTGGAGTGCTCGGGGTGCTCCTGTTGGCGTACTTGGGGTGCCCCTATTGGCGTACTGGGGGGGCTCCTCTTGGCGTGCTCGGGGGGCCCCTGTTGGCATGCTCGGGGTGTCCCTGTTGGCGTGCTCGAGGTGCCCCTGTTGGCATGCTCGGGGGGCCCCTGTTGGCGTGCACGGGGTGCCCTTGTTGGCATGCTCGGGGGGCCCCTGTTGGCGTGCTCGGGGTGCCCCTGTTGGCATGCTCGGGGGGTCCCTGTTGGTGTGCTCGGGGTGCCCCTGTTGGCATACTTGGGGGGTCCCTGTTGGCGTGCTCGGAGTGCCCCTGTTGGCATGCTCGGGGGGCCCCTGTTGGCGTGCTCGGGGTGCCCCTGTTGGCATGCTCAGGGGCCCCTGTTGGTGTGCTTGGGGGGACCCTGTTGGCGTGCTCGGGGTGTCCCTGTTGGCGTGCTCGGGGTGCCCCTGTTGGCGTGTTCAGGGGCCCCTGTTGGTGTGCTCGGGGGGACCCTGTTGGCGTGCTCGGGGTGTCCCTGTTGGCGTGCTCGGGGGGCCCCTGTTGGCATGCTTGGGGTGTCCCTGTTGGCGTGCTCGGGGTGCCCCTGTTGGCATGCTCGGGGTGTCCCTGTTGGCGTGCTCGGGGTGCCCCTGTTGGCGTGCTCAGGGGCCCCTGTTGGTGTGCTTGGGGGTGCCCTGTTGGCATGCTCGGGCCCCTCTTGGGTGCTCCCGCTCGCGGGGCACTCACTGCCCACGTTGTTCCTGTAGGCGTTGTACATCTCCTTCACCCGCCGGTAGCGGAAGGCCAGCTTCCTCATCCAGTCCACGCCGCCGTGCACCCCGGCGCCCAGGCACAGGCCGGCCCCCGGCGCCGCGCTGTGGAAGCCGTCGGTGGAGAAGTTGTACGTGCTGGGCACAGGACAGAGAGAGGGAGTCAGTGCCGCTGCGGTCCCTGCAGCAGAGCGCAGGCCTGCTGGGGCTCCTGGGTGCCTTTGGGGGTCCACGGGCCCCCTGGACCCGCGTGGGGTGCATCTGTGGAGAGCAGGAGCTCAGCCTGTATCTCCCCGAGAAGGCCGGCCTCTGGCTCGGGCCCAACCTGCACCTACTTTTCTCTCTTCTGTTATCAAATAGCACCTCTAGTTTTTTTGGGGACCACCATTGCCCATGAGCAGTGGCTGAGACCTGGAAAGTCTCCTGTTCTCGTCCTCCGAAATCCTGAGCTCAGAGCGAATTCTACAAACGTAGCTGATGTCAGAACATTCCCAAAGAAGAGTCCAGAAGAAAATGTCAGTTTCCTCTGGATACTTTGATTCCCCCAAATCTGCCTGGGTGTCCGTCTCTGCGGAGGCCTGGCCCCTTACCTCTCCCCACCTTTCTACAGAAGTCCTTCATTTTCTTTCTTTCTCTCTTTCTTTCTTTCTTTCTTTCTTTCTTTCTTTCTTTCTTTCGTATTGGGGATGGAACCCAGGGACATTCTACCTCTGAGCTACACCTGAGCCCCATTTTTTAGTCTTTAATTTAATTTAATTTTTTTTGTAGTACTGGGGATGGAATTCAGGGGCATTCTACCTCCGAGCTATACCCCCAGCCCTGTTTTTTATTCTTTATTTTGAAAAAGGATCTCAATGAATTGCAGAGGGCCTCACTCAGTAGCTGAGGCTGTCCTCGAACCCGGATCTTCCTGTTTCAGCCTCCCAAATGTTGAGATTACAAGCGTGCACCACCACGTCCGGCTTTTCACTTTTTTATTTCTTAAATTCCATGCAACCTGGCACGATGGTGCATGCCTGTGATCCCAGTACTTGAGAGGCTATGGCAGGAGAATTGCAGGCTCCGGGCCAGCCTCAGTGAACTTAGAGAGGCCTTTCAAAATTAAAAAAGAATTAGGTTTGGGGGTGCAGCTCAGAGGTAGAATGCCTCTGGGTTACTACTACTATTAGCACACAAAAAAGGTGCCGCCCACTGTCCAACTGGTCGGGATATAAATCTTGATCCTAAAAGAAGCATGTTGGGCTACAGAGGTCTGCGTATGGATGGGGCGCTCCAGTGGCAGCGCTGAGGATTGTAAATGGTGCCTGGGAGCCAGAGAAGAGGGAGCGGGGAGGGCGCTGCAGAGCCACCCTTTCCTGCCTGCCTTCCCCAGAAGCTCTGCTCTGGGCTCACATCACCGAGCGACTCTTGGGTTCAGTGTCACAAGGAGAACCTGACCCAGGTGTGTAGCAGGTGCACCCAACATGGCCGCCTCAGAAGAGCCATTGCCTGTGAGGCCCATTGGCTGTTTCCTCTTGTACTCTTTGCTTGTTTCTACATTTTCTTTTTTATTTTGTGGTGCTGGAGATGAAACCCAGAGGCATTCTGTCTCCAGGTTATACCCACAACCCTATTTTATTTCTTATTTGGAAACAGGGTCTTATTAAGTAGCCGAAGCTGGCTTCGAACCTGCGATCCTCCTGTCTCAGCCTCCCAGGCACTGGGATTACAAGCGTGCGCCACCACACCTGGCTTGCGTTTTCTATTATGAGTTTAAGAGTAGAAAAAGAAATTTTTACTTTGTTTAGAAGATGTGTGTGGTTTTTTTGGGGGTTGGGGGTGTTGGGGATCAAATTCAGGGCATTCTACCTCTGAGCTACACCCACCCCTTTTCCTTTTTTTTTTTTTTTGTAGTACTGAGGATGGAACCCAGGGCATTCTACCTCCAAGCTACACCCCAACCCTATTTTTCTTTCTTTCTTTCTTTCTTTCTTTCTTTCTTTCTTTCTTTCTTTCTTTCTTTCTTTATTTATTTATTTTTTTGGTGGTACTGGGGTTCCTGGAAGCCCTTCTACCTCCGGGCTACACTCCCAGACCTATTTTTTAATATTTTTTATTTGGAAACAGGGTCTCTTAAGCCAGCGAGGCTGGCTCTGAACCAGCGCGATCCTCCTGTCTCCGCCTCCCAAGCGCGGGGATGACAAGCGTGCCCACCACGCCCGGCTTTATTCTTTATTTTGAAACGGGGTCTCACTGAGTTGCAAAGGGCCTAAGTAGCTGAGGCTGTCCCTGAACTGCGATCCTCCAGTCTCAGCCTCCCAAATGCTGGGATTACAAGTGTGCACCACCACGCCCGGCTTTTCATTTATTTTTTAAATTTTATTTTGAAACAGGGACTCCCTAGGGTGCTGAGAGTCTCACTAAGTTGATGAGGCTGGTCTCAAACCTGCAATCCTCCTGCCTCAGCCTCCCAAGGACTGCAAAGGCATGCGTGAGCCGCTACGCCTGGCAATAAATATTTCTTGAGTGAATACGTGGGGAATTTGATTTCTAGGGGAGAACACGGCTGAACCGCGGATTGTCAAAAGCCAGGTGCCGCTGGGCGTGGTGGCGCACGCTTGTCATCCCCGCGCTTGGGAGGCGGAGACAGGAGGATCGCGCAGGTTGGAAGCCAGCCGTGCGCGCTGGCTTAGGAGACCCTGTTTCCAAATAAAAATGTAAAAATAGGTCTGGGAGTGTAGCCCGGAGGTAGAAGGGCTTCCAGGAACCCCAATACCACCAAAAAAAAAAAAAAAAAAAAAAAAAAAAAAAAAAAAAAAGCCAGGTGCCAGCAGCACCACATGAGGTAGGTTCAGGGGAATGCAGCTCAGTATTCCAGGACAGCTGGCTGCTGCGGTAACTGTGAAAAACAAAGCCCTCCTCCGTCGCTTGCTACCCTGAGAGGGGGGCCATGACTTCTTGGAAGCAACACAGTTAATCCTGAGCTGAGCGGGGCCTTGTTTACTCCAGAAGCCAAGATGCCCTGGCTCCTCCATCCCCACTCCTGCCAGCTGGCCAGCGGAGGAACTTTCTGGATGGCTCTCATTAGCGGGAGGTGGCACCTGCTGCCCCTCACCCCGCCCGTGTGGGCTGCGGAAGGACCGCAGCGCTCTCTAGCACACACTGCGATTTCTGGCTTTGGACTCAGCTGGAGACACGCCTAGGAAGCGGATGCTAAGTGAAATTACAATAGCGATGGGTCCCGTAACCAGAGAGAAACGCGTTATTTGGTTTGATAACGTTCTTGATGGGCCCAGGGGCCTTGAATTGCGATCACTTTGGATAAGCGCACATTAACTCCAGTTCTGTTTTTCTCAGGTTCCCCCAGGGGCAGGCTTGGAACATTCCAGCCACATTCTTCTGAAGGCAGCCGGCTAGTTACCTGGTTTCCAGAAACCAGATCTTAGGAGTGTTTTCCCTTGGAAACCAGGCAATGTGCAGGAAATGTTTCTTGAGTATCGACTGTATCAATATTTGTATTGAAAATATATGCACAATCTAACCTTTGAGGAATATAGAACGGAATGCTTTTTTCCTTTTTTCTTTTTTTGGTACTAGGGATTGAACCCAAGAGAACTGTACCTCTGAGCTACACCCCCAGACCTTTTTGTTTTTTATTTAGAAACAGTGTGGCTAGGTCGCTGAGGGTCTGCAGTTCTCTTCTCTCAGTCTCCTAAGCACCAGATCACAGGCTCCACCGTTTCTGTCTTAAACCAAACACTCAGTGGTAGCCATTTGGGGAGGTCAAAGGTGGTGTTGGAATTTTGTACGATATGCATGTGTTAGTCCAGTAAGCAGGGAAAAACTCAGAGAGCAGTAAATATAAGCAGAGCCAGTGATTATGTTGGAAGGAAGCCGAGAGGGGGAGGAATTAGGATTTTTGAGTTCAGAGAGGCACAGATTCCAGTCCTGGACTGAGGCAGGCATGGCTTGTCCTGATACCAAGCCCTCCTGTCTTGGTCTCACCATCTTCTTGGCAAGAGGTGAGTTTGGTAATCAACCAACTGAGAGACTTTTTTATTTTTGGTAGTAGGGATAGAACCCAGGTGTATTCTACCTCCAAGCGACATCCCTGGCCCTTTTAAAATGTTTATTATTATTATTATTATTATTATTATTATTATTAAATTTTTTTGGTGGTACTGGGGATGGAACTCCTCTACCTCTGGGCTACACTCCCAGACCTATTTTATATTTTATTTGGAAACGGGGTCTCTTAAGCCAGTGCGGCTGGCTTCGAACCTGCGCGATCCTCCTGTCTCCGCCCCCCAAGCGTGGGGATGACAAGCGTGCACCACCACGCCCGGCAAAAATTTTTATTTTGAAACAGGGTCTTGCAAGGTTGCCGAGATGCTCCCCAAGTTGCTGAGGCTGGCCTTGAACCCGCGATCCTCCCGTCTCTGTACCGAACTAGCGTGCGCCACCCCGCTCGGCTTGGAGAGATAATCTGACAACCCAAATTCCTACCTTAAGTCTTGGCCATTGTCATCTGAGGAGACGTCGTCCACGTGGATCTGGTCACAGTCCTGCAGAGAGTGCGACAAGAAAAAAAATAAAGAAACGTGCCGGATAAATCTGATGTCGCCTTGGAGAGGTGGCTGCGGGGCCATGGGCAGCCTCGAGTTCTCATCTGGACGCTGTTGCTCGAGGTCCACGCTCCCTGGGTTAGGCCTCATTCCTTTATCTTGGGTCTCCATGTGTAAGACCCTAATGAAAAATTATAAGCCCCTAGCAACTAGCCAAAGGCCTAGCAAATAGTTCCTCATTCCTGTTAAAGTGCAGATTGGAGAAATCTTTCTGCTACGGGTTAAAAGTGCAAGCTTAGGATATATTTCTGCTGCAGTTTGAAAAGTACAAGCTTAGGAAACATCATGATTAAGGGTACAGTGATAAAAAAATGTGACCCCCAGGTCAGCCTGCCTTGTTCCAGAAATCTGCTGACTACAAGATGGACACACCTAGCATCTTGTCCAACGTTTGACCCCAGAATGTGCTTTTCAAATGGTTTTGTAATTTTCCTTTGACGCATGTAATCCGGCCCAATCCCCTCCCCAGCTTGCGGTTTTTCCCTTTAAATAATCCCAGCCCCTAGCGCTCGGGGTCGATCTCAGCTCCTGTGTGAGTCATGAGACGACCCCAGTGTGCACTGGCTCCTTAATAAACCTTTTGCTCATTGCACCAAGGATAAGTCTCTCGTGGGTACTTGGCGTCTCTAATCCCAAGGCTTGAGGGTCTCCCCTCTGCGGGGGTCTTTCACATGTAAATGAGCATGTTGGCTGTTGTGCAGTCCGTCATCCCAGTGGGAAGCAAATAAAACGGTAACAAAATAAAAAAATAACAAATAAAAAAGTAAGTAACAAATAAAAACAGTAAGCAAATAAAAAAGTAACAGCTACTTTGTTCGAAGGGTCTCCTCTGCTTGGGACCTAACCAGGAGGGGAGCCCTCTATGCTTCCAGTGTGAGTGTTTGAAGGTCACCTTCTGTGTCCCACGATCTGTGTGCATTGCTCTTTTTAAAAAATTTTTGCTGGCTCAGGAGAGTGAGGCCAGGGGCATTCTCCCTCTGAGCTTTACTCCCAGCTCTATTTTATATTTTATTTAGAAACAGGGTCTTGCTGAGTTGTTGAGGGTCTCATCCAATTGCTGAAGCTGGCATTGGACCTGTGGCCCTCCCTGTCTCACCCTCCCCAGCCCTGGGATTGCAGGGATGGGCCGGCGTGCCTGGCTGTGCATGACTGGATTGAACACTTACTACATCTCGGGCCTTGCTGTTCTGTGCACACCTAGGACATGTTGCTCCCACCACCCGGGAGCCTCGCGGCTGCCTTTCCTTTCCTTCCTTACTCCTATTTCAGGTGCTCGAGTTCCCGTCACAGGTACCCAGGGAGCACCGTTCCTGGGGAGCACCGTCCCTGGGGAGCACCGTTCCTGAGGCTGCACCTACTTCCATGACCAAAGAAAATCCCATGGACAGCACGGCTCTCGAGGGACGAAGGAACTAGGCTGGGAACATCTCTACTAGATTGATACGTTCGATTAGGGAGAAGCTTGCAAATTGGTCTGGAGACATATTTATTTAGCCCACACTACTGCACAATACAGTTTGAAAGAATGGCCAATATGTAAACTTGGGGTCTCTTGGACTTCTTTCCAGCCTCTCCTAGGGATTTGCTTCGTGTGGAGCAGAGCCGCATCCCGAACCCTGCCGGCCGCCTGCAGCTGAGCCCGGGCGGCGCCTGCAGCTCCCCACGGCCTGCGGGCTTGCTTCACGCGGGGTACTTGGGTCCCGTAGGCCTCCGCCTTGGAGATCTGATTCAAGCCCTTTCATATGGACGGAAGGATCTTAGGACCAGTGCCCCGATGAAAACAAAATGAACAGGAGATCGCCCCAGTGCCCTGGAAAAGCGCCTCCCCGGCCCCCCAAATCCTTCCCATTGGGGTCCGGCGAGCTTGGGCCCCGGGCTGGGCTCCGTGGGTTTTCCTCGACGTCAGGGGAAAGGTATGTGGGAGGCTCTGTTTTCTTCGTTTGTGCGGGGATTGTTGGGGCGCTAAAGTGTTGCAACAGTAGCGATCACATTTCGGACTTTATAAAACGCCATGAAGCTCACTCAGCTAGACGCTACCTCATACCCCGCAGCTGACCCGGATCGAGTTACCGCCAGCCGGCAACGAGGGGACCAGGACCAGCAGAGGCCGGGCGGCCGGCTTGGGCTTTGGGGAGGAGAATCGATGCCCCTAACTCTGCCGCTACTCCCCCAGGACTGGGGGGCAGGCCTCTAAAACGTCTGCATGGATTGTGGGTGCCTCTGGTCTCTCGAGGGCCGAAGTGTTAGTACTCTGGGGAAACCGAGCAGGACAGGCCTGCAGGGACAGGTGGCAAGGTGGCATACTATTTTATTTTTTTATAGGAAACAAGGCCTCACTAAGTTGCAGAGGCTAGCCTCGGAACTCCAGTCCTCCCATCTCAGTCTCCCAAGTACTGGGATTACAAGTGTGCGCCACCACGCCTGGCTGGAATTTCCACTTTCTGACCCAGAGAAACACCTGCAAAGAGCTTGTTTAAGGACATCCATCAACACAGTGAGAAATGAAGATGCCCTTTGTTCCCTTGATCAGAGCACAGCAGATCAGACATTCAGTGACTCCTACTCAGCCACTCAGAGAATGAGAGGGTTGTTGTTGCTGTTGTTGTAGTGGGGGTTGAGCCTGGGGCATTCTACTTCTGAGCTACCCCCAGACCTATTGATTTTTATTTTGAAACAGGGTCTCCCATAAGTTGTCAAGAATCTCATTACTTGCTGAAGCTGCCCTTGAACCTGAGATCCTCCTGCCTCGGCCTCCCAAGTACTGGGATTGCTGGGATTTGCCACCATACCTGGATGGAGGTGGATGGATCTTTATGTGAGCACACAGGGATGCTTCCAAACAGCTGAGAACACGAAGAAAGAAAGCAAAATAAAGAGTGGTGCATGGAGGAGCCAGGCGTGGTGGCACCCGTCTCTCATCCCAGTACTGGGGAGGCCGAGACAGGAAGGTTGCAGGTTTGAGGGCAGCTTCAGCAAAGTAAGTGAGGGTCCCAGCAACTTAGGGAGAGATCCTGTTCCCAAGTAAAAAATAAAATAGGGCTAAAGATGTAGCCTGGAGGTAAAAGGCCACTGGGTTCTATTCCCAGTACTACAAAAATAAATAAATAAATAAATAAATAATAAATAAAATACAGAAAGGAAAGAAGGAAGGAAGGAAGGAAGGAAGTTGGGCTGGGGGAGTAGCTCAGGGTTCAATCCCCAGCAACACACACACACACACACACACACACACACACACACACACACACACGAATAATATGTTTGTATACTGCTTTGCAAATGTAATTTCAAATGTCTCACTAGGGAGAAGCTCTAACATGGTTGGAGAGACCGGCATTTGTTAAAGGCCCCTGACGCGCCAGGGCTGGCGCTCAGCACTTTGCAGGTGTCAGGAGGGCTGGGCCGTTGTCCCGCCTGTGGGGGAGCCCGCGGCGCAGAGGGAGCGGGCGCCGCGCCTGTGTCGAAGCCCCAACCAACCCTGCACCACAAGTGTGACTATTTGGAAAGAGGGTCTTTGCGGGTGATCAGGTTAAGGTGCGCGCCTCCGGGGTGGGCCCCGACCTAGTGCAACCTACAACACTGTCACTAGCAACCTCGTTATTTCTTATTTTGTGGTGCTGGGGACTGAGCCCAGGGGGCATTCTACCTCCCAGCCGCACCCCCAGCCCTATTTTTTCATCTTTATTTTGAAACAGGGTCTCACTAAGTTGCGGAGGGCCTAAGTAGCTGAGGCTGGCTGAGAACCTGTGCTCCTCCTGTCTCATCCTCCTAAGTACTAGGATTACAAGCATGGGCCACCATGCCCGGCTTATTTTTGGTTTTGAAACAGGGTCTCGCTAGGATGCTGAGAGCCTTGACAAGTTGTTAAAGCTGGCCTTGAACCTGTGACCCTCCTATTTCTGCCTCCCAAGTACTGGGATTACAGGCATGTGCCCCCACGCCCAGCTCTGGCATCTTATTGAAAGGCGAAACGCAGCTGGGCCGCTCACCCCTGCCGCCACCCCCCCCCCCCCCCCCCGCGCCTGTTCCACACCAGGCAGCCACAGTGAGCCTGTGAACCACGCCATGTCACGCCAAAGCCTCCAGGGGCTCCCTGAAAGGGATCCTAAGCCCCCAAGTGGCCCGGAGGCCCCCCAGTCCTTCCAGCCCCTCCTCTCTAGCTGCTCCAGGCTCCTCCCAGTTCCTGGGGATCCTCCCCACACCTGGACGCTCTCAGGGCCTTTGCACGGAGGCCCCCTCTTCCTCCAGAAGCCCCACCCACCTCCCTCACCTCCTGCAGGCTTCTGCTCAGCGGGGCTGCCCCGCTTGGTCAAGTCTCCTTCAACTGGCATGACATTATCCACGCAGCTGCTTAGGGCCTCCTCCCCTAACCCCTACCCTGCACTTGAACTCAGGGTCCCTCTACCGCTGAGCTATGCCCTGGCCCCTTTTTATTTTATTTTGTGCCAGAGTCTTGCTAAGTTGCTGAGGCTGGCTTTGAACTTGCGATCCTCCCTCTTGCCGTGTCTTTTGTGTGGTTGAATCGCAGCACTTGGGGGGGGGGTGCTAAGCTCTCCGTGGGGAAGCTGCTGGAGGCTGGAGTGAAGCCCCTTATTCCCAGAAGGCACTGGGGCTTGGGGGAGAGACAGACCTGGCCAGAGCTGGCCTCTGCAGGAGGTGGGCTCCCTGGTTCCACTGGGCCCCCTGGGGAGCCTCCGAGGCTGCAGCCACCTCCCAGCTACACCCCAGCCTTACCTATCTTTCTTTCTTTCTTTTTTTCTTCCCTTCCTTCTTTTTTTCTTTCTTCATTCATTCTTTCTTATTTATCTATTTGGTAGTCCTGGGGGTGGAACCCAGGGGCTTTTCTGCCTCCGGGCTACACTCCCAGACCTACTTTATACTTTATTTGGAAACAGGGTCTCACTAAGTAGCTGAGGCTGGCTTTGAACCTGTGCGATCCTCCTGTCTCAGCCTCCCAAGCACTGGGATTATAAGTGTGCACCACCACACTATTCTTTTCTTTTGAAATAGGGTCTCACTGAGTTGCAAAAGGCCTCACTAAGTAGCTGAGGCTGGCTTCGAACCTGTGCGATCCTCCTGTCTCGGCCTCCCAAGCGTGGGGATTACAAGCGTGCGCCACAATGCCCGGCTCTGAGTCTGCATTTTATGGGCACAACTATTTACCCTTATTTGTTATGCAGTTTTTTTAAAACCCCTTTTTCTTTGCTTTAATAGTTCCATTTAAAATATGCTTTCCATTTGGAATTCTCCCCAGACCTTTCCGACGCCGGCCGGGTACACACAGGTGAACGCACCTGTGCGCGAGGCCTTCTCCCCCGGCTCCTGCAGCTCGCTCAGGGGCCCAGCCGCGGAGACGCTCGGCAAGCGTGTTCCCTCTGCGCGCTCTCTTTGTAAAACATGCTTTGGGGGGAATGTAAATGGTTTGTAAAAGCTTCCATCCTGGCCCTCTGCTAATTACTGCTGACCCAAGAGGGGCTGCGCTAATTTACCTTCCTTAATAAACTTATTAAATAGCAAATTTCAGGAGGAAGAAACTACACAGTCTTTATTGCATTAGGAGAGCCGCCAGTGGTCAGCCCCGGAGTGCAGAGAAAAGCCCATGCGCCACACGGGAAAGCCGGGCGATCGTGCGGCCAGGTGTTTCCAATAAACCCTCCCCGGTCGGTTTTGTACCTTCTTGGAGGGGGTGGGGGAGCTAGGGAGCATTTCAAGCCTCCTGAAGAAAAAGAAATGAAAGAAGAAGAAAAAATCTAGCCTCCCCTCCCTTAAACTAGATGCAGGTGATTAAACATAAACTAGTAAACGAAATCAGCGACTGCAAACCTCCAGGTCATTGAAGAACAGATGTGTGTCGGCGAGGTTGAAAATCATTTCTTCCATCATTAGCCCGATGCGCACGGACGTCGTGGTGTCCTGTGGGAAGAGAAGGGACAGAGCCATGCAGGCGCGGCCTCCGCGGTCCCCGGGCGTCCGTCCAGCCCCGGCCCCTCCTCACACCGTTCGTGTGAGGCCCGCACCTTGCGTGCCCACTCTCTCTGTCTTTTTTTTTTTTCTTTCTTTTTCTTGGTACTGGGGATGGAACCCAGGGGCATCTCCCTCTGAGCTACACCCCCAGAACTATATTTCATTTCATTTATTTTATTTTTTTCTTTGGGGATGGAACTCAGGGGCATTTTTACCTCTGAGCTACACCCCCAGACCTATATCTTATTTTTATTTTTATTTATTTAATTACTTATTTATTTTTGTGGTACTGGGGATAGAACCCAGGGACATTCTTCTGAGCTACAGCCCCAGCCCTATTTTCTATTTTTTTTTCTTTTTTTTTTTTGCGGGTCTGAGGATGGTTGAACCTAGGGGCATTTGACCTCTCAGCTACACCCCCTGCCCTATTTTTTATTCTATTTTGAAACAGGGTCTCACTAAGTTACGGAGGGCCTCACTAAGTAGCTGAGGCTGTCCGCGAACTACGATCCTCCTGTCTCAGTCTCCCAAATGCAAGCTCAAGGCCAGCCTCAGCAACCCTGTAACTCAGTAAGACCCTGTTTCAAAATTAAAAATCAAGCTGGGTGTGGTGGTGCACACTTGTAATCCCAGCATTTGGGAGGCTGAGATAGGAGGATCTTGGTTCACGGCCAGCCTCAGCTACTTAGTGAGGCCCTTTGCAACACAGTGAGACCCTGTTTCAAAAATAAAAAAGACAAGCCGGGCATGGTGGCGCACGCTTGTAATCCCCGCGCTTGGGAGGTGGAGACAGGAGGATCATGCTGGTTCGGAGCCAGCCTTGCTGGCTTAGGAGACCCTGTTTCCAAATTTAAAAAAAATATAAAATAGGTCTGGGAGTGTAGCCCGGAGGTAGAAGGGCTTCCAGGAACCCCAGTACCACCAAAAAAAAAAAAAAAAAAAAAAAAAAGACTAAAAAATAGGGCTGGGGTGTAGCTCGGAGGTAGAATATGCTAGGGTTCAACCCCCAATACTCAAAGAACAGGTTACACCCCTGCATGATGTGTGAAACAAATGTGCAGTCAGTGTGTGTGTGTGTGTGTGCTCGTGTGTTACGACGGCTTGAACCCAGGGGCATTCAGCCTCCGAGCTACAACCATGGCCCTATTTTTTTATTCTTTATTTTGAAACAGGGTCTCTCTGAATTGCAAAGGGCCTCCCTCACTAAGTAGCTGAGGCTGTCCGCGGACAGCGATCCTCTTGTCTCAGCCTCCCAAGTGCTGGGATTATGAGCATGCGACACCACGCCTGGCCTATTTTTTATTTTAACAGGATCTGTTTGGAGGGCCTCACTAAGTTGCTAAGGCTGGCTTCAAACCTGCGATCCTCCTGTCTCAGCCTCCCAAGTACTGGGATTACAAGCACGGGCCACCGCGCCCGGCTCTTTTCTCTATACTTGACATGGCCGACTGTAGTCCTGTTCTCTTTATTTTGGTTCCCCCGCCCTAGTGGCTTGTCTCTATAGGAGGATGCCAGATGCCAGGGGGTAACAACCCTCCCCCTGGGGGGGCGGATGTCTGGATTATGAGTTAAGTGGAAATTTTACTTTTTTTTTTTTTTTTGTACTGAGGCTTGAACTCCAGGGCATTGTACCTCTGAGCTCCACCCCCCAGCTATACAGCTACACACACACACACACACACACACACACACATATAATTTTTTTTGAAACAGGGTCTTGCTAAGTTGCCAAGACTGGCCTTGTGGCCTTGAACCTGTAATCCTCCTATCTCAGCCTCCCAAGTACTGGGATTACAGGTGTGCACCCCCAAGCCTGGCAGTGGTGGGGTCTTGATATAATCTAGTTGTGCAGGTGCAGGTAGGTGTGGAATTACTCCCTAGAAAGGCACAATTGTCCTAGCAATTAGGTAATACAAATATTGCCCTAAACCAGGCTACTTATCCAAGTAGAAAATGTTTTTCAGCCGGGCGTGGTGGCGCACGCTTGTAATCCCAGCATTTGGGAGGCTGAGACAGGAGGATCGCACAGGTTCGAAGCCAGCCTCAGCTACTTAGTGAGGCTCTCGGCAACTTAGTGAGACCCTGTTTCCAAATAAAATAGAAAATAGGTCTGGGAGTGTAGCCCAGAGGTAGAAAGCCCCTAGGTTCCATCCCCAGTACTGAAAAAAAAAAAAAAAAGCAAAAAAAAAAGCACGGGCACCTTCCGGCCAGGCTCCTGGCTACCTGAAGGCCGCTGGCCCCTTCACTCCGCTCCATCCGTCCAGCGCCTCTGGGTGCAGCAAGGGTTTCGAGTGAGATAGCACGCGTGAACACCTCGCCAGGCCCCGGTATGCAGCAGGTGCTCAGCTGTGTTGGTTACCGGCACCCTAACCCTACCTTGCAAATTAAGCAAAGAATCTGTGTCACTCCAGAAGGAACACCCGAAATCACACTGGAGACAAAGTCTGTCAGATGCGGCGCACGGGAAAAACATTTTCCTAACCATTACAGGCCCTCCGGATTAAAGGAGAATCAGTGGTTAATTTCCTAAACAAGCCACAGCACAAGTGGTTTGCTTCAAGGGAGAGGAAAAAAAAAATCAATTTAAACCAGAATGGAGCACTGAGGGATTGAGGAGGGGGAGTTTTTCCAAAACGTGCACCGGGCCTGGGAAGGGCCGGGCTGGGGCTGGGAGGAGCGTGGAATGTGAGATTTGTTTGCTTGGAGAGTGTGTGGGTGGTTCTCTCGCAGGGAAGGCGAGGCCCGGAGAAGACAAAGGCACTTGGGGTTTTTCCAGCGTGATCTAATGCGCAGCAGATTGCGGGGCTCCGCTTTGATGGCCCCAGCGAGGCAGGCCTGCAGAGACTGCGCCTCGGAATCACCCCTCAGGGCAGATGCTGGGGCCCTGGATGGCAGCGCTGTAACCCAATTATTATGCCTTCTTGACGAAATTCTCTTAATGAGAGGAGGGTGGCTGGGTCTTTCATCACGGGGCTGCTCAGAGAGCAGCCTGGTGGATCGCTTGAATTATCTTGTGATGTGTGGTTGTATGTCTTGGAGGATAGGAGCGTAAAAAAAAACGTCTTTCCTAAAACAAAATCAGTGTGGTGTAAAACAAGCGAGAGACAGAATGGCCTGTGGGTACGGGAGATTTCAGAATCTGAATCTGAACGGCGAAGCTATTCCGGGTTATAAAGACAGTTGCTTTCTTTTCTTTTTTCTTTTTATGCTGGGAATTGAACACAGGAGTATATTCTACCTCTGAGCCACATACCCCCCGCCCTGCTTTTTAAAGTTTTAATTTTTATTTTATTTTATTTTTGTGGTACTGGGGATGAAACTCAGGGGGTTTCTACCCCAGACCTATTTTATATTTTATTTAGAAAGAGAGCCTCACTAAGTAGCTGAGGCTGGCTTCGAACCTGCGCGATCCTCCTGTCTCAGCCTCCCAAGGCTGGGATTACAAGCGTGCGCCTCCACGCCTGGCTTTCTATTTTAATTTATTTATTTTTTGCGGATCTGGAGATGAAACCCAGGGGCATTCGACCTCCCAGCTAGACCTCCTGCCCTATTTTTATTCTTTATTTTGAAACCGGGTCTCACTGAGTTGCAGAGGGCCTTACTAAGTAGCTGAGGCTGTCCGCGAACCGCCATCCTCCAGTCTCAGCCTCCCGAATGCTGGGATTACAAACGTGCGCCACCACGCCCGGCTTCTTTTTAAATTTTGAAATAGGGGCTAGGTTGATGAGAGTCTACTTCCTGAGGCTGTCCTTGAACCTGTGATCCTGTTTCAGCCTCCCAGGTACTGGGATTACCACGCCCGGATTAAAGATAGTTTGTTTTATATTTACAAGTTCTCCATCTAAGCCACATCTAGAAGGCAACTGCTTTCCTTTCAAAACAAGGAGTCCAAGTCTTTACCCAAAAGTTGTTTTAATGAGTCAGAACTTGATTTGTTCATTAAAGAATTTCCTGGTTTGCGTTTCCAAGTTTTCTGTTTTAAGTGCATAGTACTCTTGTAGAAGATGGCTCTAGAATGTGCTCAACCCAGAGAAAGCAGGCACGAGCAACCACGTCGTTGATAAGCAGGGTCCCTCCCCCAGGAGATCTCGCAGTGGAACCCTGGAAGCCAGAAACGGAGATATCACGAGACTCCAGGTGCCTCGAGACCCCAAACATCGCGAGACTCTGGATGTCGCAAGAGAATCGGCACGCCTATAAAACAGCGGTGCCTCTGATCCCCCACGTGACTCAGCCGGCCGATCAGGACTATGCGCAACTCTCCAGACGTGTGGCCCATCGGTTCCTTCCCCCATGGCCGGCTGACTCTCTGGAGGGGCCGGGTCAAAATAAAGCAGCAGTCTCTGATAACCCAGTTGGTGTTCTTGCCTCCCTCCTAAACCCCCAACTCTGTTTTTAACCTAACATGCTGATGCCGAAATCCGGGAGGATTTTGGGGTTTCCCCCCTTTTTTTTTCTCTTTTTTTATCTCTCTTTTGGAGCCCCGGACTCTCTACCCGCTGCAGCGTGCAGGCCCCGCTGGCTGCCAGGCCACCAGTTCCACCCACCCCGAGCCAGGCTTCCTGGGGGGCGCTGGCGCCTGCTCTGCCTGCTGACTGCCTGCGCGGGCCAGGACCTCTGCCCGCCGCTTGGACCTCCCACAACCGCCATTCGGCTCTGCACTCCGGTCACCGCCGGGACCTCTGGCCATTCTGTTCCGCCCACCCTGAGCCAGGCTCCTTGGGCGGTGCACAGCCCAGTTACAGTGTCCGCCACAGTCACCCGCGCCAGGCTTGACTTGCAGGCGTAGCTCCACGTGCTGCCGCCGCTCCGTTCCACCCTCAAGACAGGCTTGCTGGGCGGTGTGCCCCATGGCCCGGCCTCAGCATCTGCCCTGTGCCTGGAAGCCATTTTGTCTACACGCCGCGGGCCCGGCAAGCCATACCGCCTGAGTGCCACCATTTAATTCCGCCTGCGTCAGCCGCCAGTGCCGCCCACACCAGGCACAGGCACCAGCGCCACCCCGGCTCCACCGCGCCCCCAGCAGCTTCTCAGCGCTTCTGCCGCAGCCGGCGCTGGCCGGCAACACTTCACTCTGGTAAGCTCCCTCCACTTCCTTTGGTTAGCAGATTCCAGACTTGGGTCTTCTGGTCCTCTGGGACCCCAAAATCCAAGCGCTTGGTGACCCACTGTCCCCAGGTCCACTGGGACCACCCTCCGGATGCCCAGGTCATCCTCGCCGAAGACTGACGGCTCCTGGGTCCCTCATGCTCCATCCTCCTTGCCAGCCCAGGATAGCTCTCCCGGTAGCGGGCAAGCCAGTCTCCTTGTTGGTTGCCTGCTCAGTGCTCCCATCCTTTCAGGTTCTGGTTTTCCCTTTTCCAATCCCGGTACAGGGGATTGACGGCATGCTCTCCTGCCCATGCACTACAGGCCCTCTTTTACAGGAGAAGATTGCTCTGCCTGAAGCTCGGCAGAGTCTACAAAGGCTCCGCCACAACAGCCTCAGGACAAATTGTCTTGCACGGTTTTGGGGCCACTAAGCTTCTTTTTTCTCGGCATAATTCTCTTTGATGTTTTTATTTTATTTTATTTATATTTTTGGTGGTACTGGGGATGGAACCCAGAGGCTTCTACCTCTGGGCTACACTCCCAGACCTATTTTATATTTTATTTGGAATCAGGGTCTCGCTAAGTTGCTGAGAGCCTCACTAAGTAGCTGAGGCTGGCTTCGAACCTGCGCGATCCTCCTGTCTCAGCCTCCCAAGTGCTGGGATTACAAGGGTGCGCCACCACACCCGGCTGATGTTTTTATTTTAGCAGGTCCACTCGTTTACATAGTATGATGCTCTCCCTCTCCAGATACCAAACAGCCATAAGTATTAAACTCCCTAAAATCCATTACTGATGCTCCTGACCCAATAGCATGTTTTCATATGACCAGACTGACCCAAACCCACTCACTGCTCTCACGATTTGCCTTTTCTTTAATAGTTCCTTGGCTGTTAAAGTCTCCTCCAATGCACATCACCAAGCTGTCCAGGGTAACCTCCGACTCACGCTGCAGCCATCCTCCCACCTGCCCACTTCTGGAGGACCCGACCTTTCCTGGCCCAGGGACCCCTTACGATGCCCCTTGACAGCAGGAAGTAGCTTGAGATTCGAATCTCCGCCCATTATCACCAAAAGGCTGGGAGATAAGTTGGGTCCCTCCCCCACGTGATCTCGCAGCGGAACCCTGGAAGCCAGAAGCAGTCGCGAGACTCCAGGTGCCTCGAGACTCCAAACATCGCGAGACTCTGGATATCGCGAGAGAATCGGCATGCCTATAAAACATCGGAGCCTCCGATCTGTCACGTGACTCAGCGGCCGATCAGGACTATGCGCAGCTCTCCAGACGCGTGGCCCGTCGGTCCCTTCCCCCACGGCCGGCTGACTCTCCGGAGGGGCCGGGTCCGAATCAGCGGTCTCTGATAGCCCGGTTGGTGTTTTTACCTCCCTCCTAAACCCCCAACTCTATTTTCAACCTAACATTCGTTAGCAGCTTATTTTATTTCTACCCCCGGCATTTTTTATTTTAATTTTTTTTGGTGGTACCATTTTTCTTTTTTTTTTTGGTGGATTGAACCCAGGGCATTCTACATGGGAGCCCCAGCCTCAGCCATTTAAAATTTTTATTTCAAAATAAGGTCTCCCATCACAACTCTGGATGAAAGAGAGGCAAGCTCTGGGTTCAGCCTGACACTGGCTCCTGCGGCTAAGCTCCGCTGGGTCCCTCACAGTCCTCGTTCAATGACGATGATACGCTACCTTTACTGAACGCTTTGGAATAGAGGTGAAAAGATCTGCCTCTCAGCCAGGTACCCTGAAATCAAGGCCAGGTCCACTTTATACAGGGGGATGACTTCAGATAATTTTTTTTTTTTAATACTGGGGAATGGACTCTACCCGGGGGCATTCTGTTTCTAAGATATACCCCAGACCTGTTTAATTTGGAATAGGGACTCATTAAGTTGGGACCTATTTTATTTCGAAATAGGGACTCGCTAAGTTGCTGAGGTTGGCTGCGAACCTGCCAGCCTCCTGTCTCAGCCTTCCAAGTACTGGGATTACAAGCATGTGCCACCATATTTGGCTAAAAACTCTTTTGTGTGTGTGTGTGGTACTGGTGACTGAACCCAGAGGCATTCTTTTTGAGCTACACTCCCAGCCCAATTTTATTTCTTATTTGGAATCAAGGTCTCACTAGGATGGTAAGCCTCTCACTCCTTGCTGAGGCTGTCCTCGAACCTGCGATCCTCCCGTCTCAGCCTCCCGAGTACTGGGATTACAAGCGTGAACCACCACGCTTGGCTCAGACAAGTTATTTAACCTCTGTGTGCCTGAGTTGCTCATCTGTCAATGAGCTCACTCACTTGAGAGCTATGAAGAGTAGATGAATTTTCTGAAGTGTAGGTGATAAGACTTTTTATAGTGAAAATTTAATGACCTAGCCAGGTAGGGTGGTGCACGCCTGTAACCCTAGTACTTGGGAAGCAGAGACAGGAAGACTATAGGTTCGAGGGTTACCTTGGTAACTTCAGGAGACCCTGTATTAAAATAAAAAAGATAAGCTTGGGGGTGTGTGGCTCAGAGGTAGAATGCTCCCCGTTCAATCCTCAGTAACACACACACACACACACACACACACACACACACACACAATTTTTTTTTGTGGTACTGGGGTTCCTGAAAGCCCTTCTATCTTCGAACTACACTCACTCCCAGACCTATTTTATATTTTTTAATTAGAAACAGGGTCTCTTAAGCCAGCGAGGCTGGCTTCGAACCAGCGCAATCCTCCTGTCTCCGCCTCCCAAGCGTGGGGATTACAAGTGTGCGCCACCACGCCTGGCACACACACACACACAATTTTAAGGACCAGGAAAGAAAAAAGACTAGAAAAAATACAATAGAATCTAGGGGTCAGTCAACCATAGTCTGTTGCTTGGTTTTGTTGATAAAGTTTTATTGGAACATGGCCCTGCCCATTTGGACATGTTCCATTTCTGGCCCTTTACACACTGTAGTGCTGGAGCTTGGCAGTCACCCCATAACTGGAAGGCAAAAATATTTATTGTCTCTTTATGGAAAAGTTTGCCAATTTCTAAAATCGACAAAATATTGGAGTCCATTATACACAGTAATGGTAAACTTCCTTTTCAGTTGGTGTGTGTGTGTGTGTGTGTGTGTGTGTGTGTGTGTTTTGGGTCTTACTCTAAAATATATTGCTGTTGGGTGTGGTGGCGCACGCTTATAATCTCAGCATTTGGGAAGCTAAGACCGGAGGATCCAGATTTGCGGCCAGCCTCAGCTACTTAGTGAGGCTCTTCGCAACTCAGTGAGACCCTGTTTCAAAATAAAGAATAAGAAATAGGGCTGGAGATGTAGCTCGGAGGTAGAATGCCCCTGGGTTCCATTCCCAGTACCACACACACAAAAAAAGTATTGCTTACTGTGGCCATGTGAAAAAAAAAATTTAAGCCGGGCGTGGTGGCGCACGCTTGTCATCCCCGCGCTTGGGAGGCGGAGACAGGAGGATCGTGCAGGTTCGAAGCCAGCCTCGCTGGCTTAAGAGACCCTGTTTCCAAATAAAAATATAAAAAATAATAGGCCTGGGAGTGTAGCCCGGAAGTAGAAGGGCTTCCAGGAACCCCAGTACCACCAAAAAAAAAAAAAAAAAAAAATTAAAAACACGGAGTTAATGATAATTAAGAACACAGACAGCCAGGAGTGGTGGGCTATGACTATTGTCCCAGTACTTGGGACACTGAGACAGGAGGATCACAATTTTGAGGACAGCCTCAGCCATTTAGTAAGACTCTCAGCAAACTAGTGAGACCCTGCTTCAAGAAGAAAAGAGCCTGTAGCTCCCAGGTATAGTGCCCTGGGTTCAATCCCCAGTAACACACACACACACACACACACACACACACACACACACACACACACGTACACAAGCATAGATGGCTGGATGTGGTGTTGCATGTCTGTAATCCCAGTACTTGGGAGGCTGAGACAGGAGGATTGCAGGTTTGAGTCCAGCCTCAGCAACTTATTGAGGCTCTCAGCACCCTAGGGAGACCCTGTTTGAGAGTAGGAGGCAATACTGCATGACAGCCATGGTGTCGGCTCTTTGACCTGGAACGGAGCTGGGATGGCAGCAGATGATCCATTAATTTTTCTATTTCCTCTCTCCTTTTTTTTTTTTTTTTGTGGTACTGGGGATTGAACCCAGGGGCATTCTACCTCCAAACTCTACCTCCAGGCCTATTTTCTTTCTTTATTTGAAAACAGGGTCTCACTAGGTTGCTGAGAACCTCGCTAAGTTGCTAATGCCGGTCTCAAACCTGCGATCCTCCGGCCTCAGCCTCCCGGGTCACTGGGACTGGGGTGTGTACCACCACGCCAGCTGAAGTC
The DNA here is from genome assembly GCF_963383645.1 of Muscardinus avellanarius. Taxonomy (NCBI): domain Eukaryota; kingdom Metazoa; phylum Chordata; class Mammalia; order Rodentia; family Gliridae; genus Muscardinus; species Muscardinus avellanarius. The sequence continues at coordinate 32,829,844 of NC_137805.1, forward strand.
TACTTTGGAGAAATAAAAAGTTAATTTAATGAAGTTACCCTTGCAAGGATGGCAGACTGCCCAGAGCAGCCATCCAGTCACCGCACCTGCTCCATCCTAACGCCTGGGGCCTCGCGAGGGATGCCGGGAGGCCCTTGGGCGGGAAAGGCTCCCCCTTATTGCTTCTGGGAATTTGTGCCCTTCATTTCCTGGACTCGCTCTGGAAAAGCGAAGGTAACTGGTAAATCCCTCTCCTCTGGGTTGCCCCACTCCCGAGCTCCCGGGAGGCCGGAGGCGCTCAGCAGGAACCAGACGCAGGCCCAAAGGACGGAGCCCGCTCCGCCCCGATCTGAGCAGCTCCCTTCCCACCGGCCAGCCCGAAACGCTCTGGGTGTCCTCCTGGGAGCCAAGGAGAGCGGTGCCCTGGGGGACTCAGCTTGGTAACCAGCTTTACGGCCCCTTTACATCCGTGTGTGTCATCAAAGGCAATGCTTCCAGAAAGGGTTTTCATAAAAACAAAGGAACCTATAAAACAAGAGGAGGCGTCCGGTCTAGGTCTCAGCTGGCCGCCACGCTTGGGCCGCGTTGCTTCCCAGGTGCGGCCCGGGCCTGGTCTCTTCATTCTTTTTTATTTTTTCGGCATCGGGGGTTGAACCCATTGTTACCTCTGAGCTACACCCCCAGCCCTGGTTTATTTATTTATTTATTTATTTATTTATTTATTTATTGGCTGGTCTGGGGATGGAACCCAGAGGCATTTGACCTCCCAGCTACACCCCCTGCCCTATTTTTTATTCTTTAATTTGAAACCGGGTCTCACTGCGTTGCAGAGGGCCTCACTGAGTAGCTGAGGCTGTCCGCGAACCGCGATCCTCCAGTCTCAGCCTCCCAAATGCTGGGATTACAAGCGTGCGCCACCGCGCCCGGCTAGTCCTGGTTATTTTTACTTTGAAGCAGGGTCTTGCTAGGTTGCCGAGGGTCTCACTATGTTTCTGATGCTGGCAATGAACTCTATCCTCCTGCCTCGGCTTCCTGAGTCTCTGGGATTGCAGATGTGTGCCTTGGTGCCCGGCGTAGGCAACTTTTAATTTCTGTGTGTGTGTGTGTGTGTGATGGTACTGAGGATGGATCTCAGGAACATTCTACCTCCAAGGTACACCCCCGGCCCTTTTTAAAAAATCTGAAACAGGGTCTCACAAGTTCATGAGCGTCTCGCTGTACTGCCGAGGCTAGCCTGACACCTGTGATCCTCCTGTCTCAGCTTCCCAAGTACGAAGATGACAGGTGTGCACCACCTTGCCCAGTTTAGGCAAATTTAAAAATGAAACCAAGGCCGGGCGTGGTGGCGCACGCTTGTAATTCCTGCGCTTGGGAGGCAGAGGCAGGAGGATCGAGGCCAGCCGCTCTGGTTTAAGAGACCCTGTTTCAAAAATACAGAAAATAGGTCTGGGAGTGTAGCCCAGAGGTAGAAGGGCTTCCAGGAACCCCAGTACCACCAAAAAAAAAAAAAAAAAAAAAAGAAAAAAAAAAAAAGAAAAGAAACCAAGCCAGGCATGGTAGTGAACACCTGTGATCCCAGTACTTTAGAGGCTAAGATAGGAGGATTGCAGGTTCGAGGACAGCCCCAGGGAACAGTGAGACTCCCGTCAACCTAGTGAGACTCTGTTTCAAAATAAGTAATAAAATAGGGCTGGGGATGTAGCTCAGAGATAGAAAAGCCCTGGTTCAATCACCAATACCCGCCCTTCCGTTCCCCCCTACCAAAACTAGCTCTTAAGTGATGATCTAAATTACCAAGAAGGAAAAAATAAGTCTTCAATCAGCCAAGTGGGAGGGCCACCGCCTTCCCAGGGCTAGAATGGCGGGCATTTGAGCCCTACCCTGCAGCCCCGTTGCTGGCTGTGGGCCAGGGCTCGGCCCTAAATAACTACTAGAAGGTGACTTGGGCAGGCAGGCCACTTGACCTGGGGCGCCCTCTTCCTATGTGGGTCCCCAGGGCACCTGCCTGCTGGAGGCGCCGATGAGCTGCTGGTGCTCATGGACCTTCGGCAGGAGGCTTGGTGGGCAGCCAGCCAGTGTGTCATTATTATTCACAGATCAATTTATTGGTCCTTTTTTTTTTTTTTTTGGTTCAGGGGATCAAACCTGAGGTGTTCTACCTCTGAGCGACATTCCCAGTCCTTTTAATTTCTATGATTTTATTGAAACAGGGTCCCAGTAAGTTGCCGAGGGTCTTTCTAAGTTGCCAAGGCTGGCCTTGAACCTCCCTCCGTCCGTCCTCAGGTCTCAGCCTCCCAAGCACTGGAATTACAAGTGTGCACCATGGTCCCCTGGTCACACCGTCATTTGTATTTGCCTGCCCCTTTCTGGGGTGTCACCTGGAGGGAAGGGGGCTGGCTGGCGTGGCCCACCTCTCCTCTCCTGTCAGCACCCGTCTGCCTGGGAGGCAGCCTGTGTGTGGAGGGCCCTGCCTGGGCTTGCACACTCCCACTGCACGGGGCGGACTTGCTCACCAGCGCTGGCAGCCTGAGCCCTTCCTTCTGTGTCGATTACCTTGACATCCCAAAGGCGGGACAATGCACTTCCTAACCTACTCTGCAAGGGACATCTCTGCCCTCCCTCTCCTCTAAAGAAAAGAAATCACACAAACACACAAAGCCAGTCAGAGCCACGGCACCGTCCAGGCCGACCGGGCCTTTCTAATATCCCCGCCAAGTAGCCGTTTACAAGCTGAACAAATAATTCCCCAGCCACCAGGAAGAGAGGTATTAATTAAAGCTATTCATTAAGCGGCTTCCCTGTTCTGTGGGCTCTCTCTCTCGGAGGTGTCAGCCAGGGGTTAGGGGCGGATTAGCGCACAATGGCGAGCTTTACCACTGAAGTCTCCTCCTGCGGGGAGCTTCTAATAATCAAGTTGTCATTAGAAGAAAGAATTTAATGGTTTTAATTGAGTTTAATTACTTGGAAACTCCTAGACAACAGATCAACTTGTTGGGAACGAAAACAACTTTTTTTTTTTTTAGTGGAAGACAAGAAAATGACGGTGGTAAAGAAAAAGGAGACGGATGCGCAGGTTTCAACAGTGAAGTTAAAAGAAAAGAAAAAAAAAGACTTGGCATCCTTGGCGGCTTCAGAGGGGAAGAGAGGGACGGGAAAGCTCCTCTGAGCTCGAGGCCGGGTCTATTTGTACTGACAAGAGCTTCCGCGGAAGGCAGGATGAGTTCCGTCATGGCGGATCAAAAGGGCCAACCCGAGGGCAAAGGACGATGCGAGGGTCAAGTCGCAGAGAGCGCGCCGAGGGGTTGATGCGGTGACGCAGCCTCTTAGCCTTGTTTTAGCCTTTGAAGGATACTACAGCAGCTTTAGCATTTCAAAAAAAAAAAAAATATATATATATATATTTTTTCCTGGTGGTACTGGGGTTCCCGGAAGCCCTTCTACCTCTGGGCTACACTCCCAGACCTATTTTTACATTTTTTTAAAATTTGGAAACAGGGTCTCCTAAGCCAGCGCGCGCGGCTGGCTTCGAACCTGTGCGATCCTCCTGTCTCTGCCTCCCAAGCGCGGGGATTACAAGCGTGCGCCACCACGCCCGGCCAATATATATATATTTTTAATGGGGATTGAACCTAGAGGCATTCTACCTCTGAGCTACACCCCCAGCCCTGTTTTTTATTCTTTATTTTGAAACAGGGTTTCACTAAGTTGCAGAGCCCTTACTAAGCTGAGGCTGGCCAAGAACCTGTGATCCTTCTGTCTTAGCCTACCAAGTACTGTGGTTACAAGTTTGTTCCATGCCCCGTCTTTTTTTTTTTCTTTTCTTTTCTTTTTTTTTTTCTTTTTCTTTTTTTTTTTTTTTTGCGGTACTGGGGATGGAACCCAGGGACATTCTACCTTCAATCTACACCCTCAGCCCTATTTTTTTTTCTTTATTTTGAAATAGGGTATCACTGAATTGCAAAGGATCTCACTAAGTAGCTGAGGCTGTCCGCAAACCACAATCCTCCTGGCTCAGCCTCCCGAATGCCAGGATTACAAGCGTGCGTGCCACCATGCCGGACTTTTTCTTTTTCTTTTTTTTTTTTTTTTGGTGGTACTGGGGTTCCTGGAAGCCCTTCTACCTCTGGGCTATACTCCCAGACCTATTTTTTTTACATTTTTATTTGGAAACAGGGTCTCCTAAGCCAGCACGGCTGGCTTCGAACCTGCGTGATCCTCCTATCTCTGCCTCCCAAGCGCAGGGATTACAAGCGTGTGCCACCACGCCGGACTTTTTCATTTTTGAAATAGGGTCATGCTAAGTTGTTGAAGCTGGTCTGGAACCTGCAACTCATTCCATCTCAGCAGCCCAAGTACCGGGATTACAGGCGTGTGCCCCATGCTTGGGTTACAGCTTATGTTCTAATGGAAGAGGGGGGTTTATAAAAAACAAGACCTGACCTCTATCCTTAATTGACCCCCTGGATACATCGCGAGCCGCTTACCCTATCCACAGGCCTAGGGACGACTGCCCTCAGACCCATTTTACAGACGAGGGTCTGAGGCTCGGCCGGTGCCCAGCCTGGACGTCCCAGGACCGGGCCTCTCTCTTCTCCGGGGCTGAGGACCACACAACTCCGGGCACCATTTATGTGGACCGCCACGAGTGCGGCGCTCCCTAGAGATGGCCAGTGACACAGTCCGCCCTGCCAGGAGTGGCGGACGCCACAGAAGAGCCGCAGGCAGATGCGGTGTGGCGTGGGCCGCAGGGGGGGCGTCCCAGCTTCCCAGGGCGGTCAGGGAGCGCCTCGATGAGAAGTGGGAGAGGGAGGAGGCCATGCGGGCGTCTGGAGGGGGAAGCCAGGAGTGCACAGGCGCGACTTGGGAGTGGGAGGGTGGAAGATCTGAGGGCCCCAGAGGAGGGCAAGGGAGAGGGCGATGCCGGGACCGCAGGGGGCACGGGTCACAGGCTGGGGAGTGCAGGGCCACATCGAGGACGTGGGTCCCGACCGCTGGGCCAGAGGACTGCACTACGACCCTGAGCCTGCCTGCCTTTCTTTCTTTCTTTCTTTCTTTCTTTCTTTCTTTCTTTCTTTCTTTCCTTTATTTTTTATTTCTTTATTCTCATTCCCTCTCTCTCTCTCTTCTCTCTCTCTCTCTCTCTGTTTGTTTTTTTTGGCGGTAGTGGGGATGGAACCCAGGGGCATTCTACCTCCAAGCTACATCCTCAGCCATAATTTTTATTCTTTATTTTTTCATACAGGGTCTCAGTGAGTTGCAAAGAGTCTCATTAAGTAGCTAAAGCCGTCCGTGAATGGTTATCCTCCTGTCTCAGCCTCCTGAATGCCGGGATTACAAGCGTCCGCCGCCACGCCCGGCTTCAACCCTGAATTTCTACTGAGCGCCTACTATGTGCTGGGTGCGACCACACAGGCCTTTGGTCCCCGCGGGGCTTGGCGTGCCCACGTCGGTGCCACTGTCTGCTCTGGCTTTGTTCTCATAAGACCAAGGGCTTCCATCGAAAGGCACTCGTGAGGCACACAGCCTTGTTGGTCTTAATTTCCCCATACCTGATACAAGACATAGTTAAACTTCCCCTTAGAGCTGGATGTGGCGGTGCACACCCGTAATCCCAGTATCCCCCCCCCCCCCCTTACCCTGGGAGCTGAGCCGGGAGGATTACAGGTTCAGGGACAGCCTCAGTAATTTTTTTTTTTTGGTGGTACTGGGGTTCCTGGAAGCCCTTCTACCTCCGGGCTACACTCCCAGACCTATTTTATATTTTTGAAACAGGGTCTCTTACGCAGCGCGGCTGGCTTCGAACCTGCGCGATCCTCCTGTCTCCGCCTCCCAAGCGCGGGGATGACAAGCGTGCGCCACCACGCCCGGCTCAGCCTCGGTAATTTAGCAAGACCCTCGGCAATCTAATGAGACCCTGTTTCAAGATAAAAAATAAGATAGGGCTGGGGGTAAAGCTCAGAGATAGAATGCCCTTGGGTTCAATCCCCAGCAACAACAATAACACCACCACCACACACACACACACACACACACACACACACACACACACACACACACACTCCCCCTAACTCTTCTTAGAGAAAGACACCAGCACAGGGGAGTGGGGTGGGGGGGATTGACATCTGGCCACAAACCCCTGGGATTCCAACCAGAGACGGCACAGTAGACAGAGCCGGAGGCGCCTTCCCATTCCAGTGGGCGTGTGAGGGACGGCCACACGTCCCGAGACCCTGGCAAAACCCTGCTACTCAAGGAGAACCTCCCTCTGCACCACAGAACCCTTGCCATTTTAACACGTACGAGTCGGCGGCATCCAGCACCAAAGCTCTGCCACCGCCTCGCTCCAGCCCCCAAGTTTTCACTTTCACCAGCCAAGAAGAAAAGGCACCCCGCATGAAACCCTTGCCCCATCTTCCCCAAAGCCCTGGCCTGGCAGCCACCCTCGTCCCTAGGGATTGACCCATTCTAGACACTTCTTAGAAGCCCGCGGATGGCGCATGACTTCTCGGGCCTGGCTCCGTTCTCTTGGTCTAACATCCCAGAGGTGCATCCGTGCCGTCACGGGTTATCACCACCCCATTCCTTTTCCTGGATGAGTAATATTCCACCGTATGATTATCCAACACTTTCTTTCCCGTCCTCTGTGGGTGGTGGTCTCCAAAGAGAACCTTAAACTGTACATTTCTACTCCGAATTAGGGGACCTAGCGGTGGACTTGCATCCGAGTTCTCCCCTGCCCCCCACCCCATCACTGGAAAGGCCCAAGAGTTCACGGGTTTACCAAGGAAGCGGGGAGGCAGGACACCTGTCAGTGTCGACCCCAAATGTGATGGGCGTCGACACCTTCCTGCCACTCGGGGTGACATCTCTTGATCAGAGGCTCGTGGAACGCGGCACGCTTTAGATAACGAGCTCAAAACCTCTATTGTTGGGCCCTAAGTAGCGTAAAAGGCCCAGGTGGGGAGCTGGGGAGTCGGCCCCTCAACCTGCTAGTTAAGCGTAAAGGAAAATCGCTCCCACTCTCCCCGTTCCCAGGGTGCCCGGGTTTTTTATTTTTATTTTTTTTGTGAGCTGCTACCCTATATTTACAGAAGACAAAGGAACTCGCCCTGACCCACCGACGATTTGTTATAGGGATTTAGACCTGCCCCCCGCCCCGTTCTCGTCCTCAAGCACTGGCTAAAAGCTGGGGGAAGAGAGGGGGAGAAATGGGTAAAAGAAGTCTAGGGCGGGAAGGCAGCATTTGTTAAATTCATGGGTGGAAAATTGGGCCGAACGGGGGATTCAGCCAGCCCTAAACCCTCCGCCCGGGTCTAGCGACCCCATGAAGAAACAGTCCCTCTCGAGGCGGCAGAGCCCACGGGGCTTCAAAGTCTCTGCTAATGAGCACGTTCCTGACAACCCTAAACTATCTCTAAAATATATTTTCTGTTAGCAATAATCCTTTAATGCTCCCAATGCCTGGGCAGAGGCCTTTGGCATGGAGGCCCCTGGCTTAGAGCAGCACTATTATGTAGGATTAAGTCCCTGGAGGGTGCCGCCCCCTGCCTGCCTGCCGCTCCGCCATTCACCCCACGACATCTTTTCAAAGCCTTTCCAGCCTCTCCACGGTTCACCTCCACCAAAATGACAGACACAGATGTTTGTGGCTCACTGTCTTTGGGGGATGGAAGGAAGAGCCTGGTAGAAGCCACCGGCCTTCTCCCCCTCGCCCCGCAAAGAAGATAACCAAGCCGGGCATGGTGGTGCGCACGTGTAATTCCAGTACTTGGGAGGCTGAGACAGGAGGATCGCAGGTTCGAGGACAGCCTCGGCAGGCAGTGAGACCCTGTTTCTAAATAAAAAATAAAATAGGGCAGGGGTGTAGTTCAGAGGTAGAAGGTTCCTGGGTTCAATCTCCAGTACCAAAAAAAAAAAAAAAAAAGGAAAAAGGGAAACCTCATCTGAACCATGGTTGTTTTATTAACCACAAGAGCCCCAACCCCTTTAATTTAGCTGAAAAGAGAGTGGGGGGCGGGGGAGGGGAGATTGCAATACAGAGTTTAGCCCTCCCCCACAGTGGAGGAAAGAAATCTCCGACTTCCCCCAGAAAATCCTTTGCATATTGTATTTATCTTGACTTAATCCACCTCTACCGAGTGAATCAGGCGGTATTTATTTTGAGAATCTATCTTACAGAGTTCCAGGGGCCCTGCTTGGCTTGGGCAGCGTCCACGTTCTGCTTGGAGACCTGGAGGCCGCTGCCCGGGCCTTTGAGCACCCAAGGTGCCCCGCTCACGTGACCGCCCGAGCACAAATAAACACAGCTGAGCTCGGGAGGAGCGGGAAGGTTTTCTCATTAAAGAAATAAAATAAACAGATGTCCTTAAGCACTTTGCCTTGTGTTTGTCCAAGGACAGAAAGCTCTAGATGTCTGAAGGCAGCCGGGGAATTAGAACCACATCTGGGGGGTGGGTAGGGGAGAGAGCAGGCCAGGGCCAGAATCCGGGGTCCTCGGAATTCGGTGGGCCTCGGGGGGAGGGATCTGAGCCTTAAAAACTTCTACAAATAGTCTTTAACTCTTGGGCCATAAAACCAGGGGTTAAAAATATTTTTCTTTGCAGTCTGTAAAGCAGGTATAAACAAGCAAGCCACGCATCGCGGGCTGGGTCTGACTGGGTCTTGGATCCTTCCTTCCACCCGACCCAGGGGCATTCTACTTCTGATCTGGGCTATAACCCCAGCCATCTTTTATTTTTATTTTGAAATGGGGTCTTGCTAAACTGCCGAGGGCCTCCCTAAGTTGCCGAGGCTGGTCACGAACCTAGGATCCTCCTGTCTCAGCCTCCTCGGTACTGGTATTACAGGTGCGCGTCATCACACCTGGCCTAGTAATCTGCATTTCCGACATCCCTAGTAAGGCTCTTCTGCGGGTCTCTGGCAGGCCTGAGTTACTGCGGGGCTGTAGAAGTGAGGAGGTCGGCCGGGCGTGGCGGGCACGCTCGTCATCCCCGCGCTTGGGAGGCTGAGACGGGAGGATCGCGCAGGTTCGGAGCCACCCGCGCTGGCGTAAAAGACCCTGTTTCCAAATAAAAAATATAAAATAGGTCTGGGCGTGTAGCCCGGAGGTAGAAGGGCTTCCAGGAACCTCAGTACCACAGACACACACACACACACACACACACACACACACACACACACACACACAAACAAACAAAAAAAAAAAAAGAGAGAAGAAGAAGAAATAAGGAGGCTGGATTCCACAAGAACCCGCCACGAGGAAGTCCAAACATCGGCACATCCTTGATGATGACGGTCTCCCAGAAAGCTGACTTTCAAAGCCCGGGATTCAGGTGCCAGTGTTTACCTGGGAGGCCGTCCCAGGAAGTACCAATGACGCGGATGGGCGGCGGCGGCGGTGGGGAAGCGGCGTGTTGCTGAGAGGAAGCCGCCTGCAAATCTTCCCTCACCACTGTTCAAGAGAAGCCAGGCATTCAGGTTTTTATATAAAAATGAAAATGGATTACATGGTGGCGCACACCTGTAATTCCAGTACTCTGGAGGCTGAGACAGGAGGATTGCAGGTTCGAGGACAGCCTCAGCAACCTAGTGAGACTGTTTTAAGATTAAAAAATAAAAGTGGGCCGGGGGTGGAGCCCAAAGGTAGAAGACTACCCCTGTGCTCAATCCCTAGCACCCCCTAGCAATCCAGATTTTTAAATATCAGCAATGAATTTGAAATGTAAACACCAGGGCTGGGCCAAATCAGATTCTGCTTTCAGTTTGCTACTTGGAATCCTTTAATCTGAAGACCGGAGCAGGACCTGACCCACAGTGGGAAGGGAGCCCAGGACAGGATTCTGTTCAGGCAGACCTGGGCGGCCGACCCTGCCACCTGGTCCCCGCCCCGGTCCCCCACTCGCCAAAGCGTCTCTGGCCCCTCGAGGCCCCCTTGGTCACTCCACGGCCTCAGTGGAGTCCAGCTCTGGGTGCAGTGGGCTGGGCAGGACCGAGTGTCTCACCCTGGGCGGAGGACACAGGCCCGGCCGGGCCCTACGTGGCTCCGTGCTCCGGGAGGGCGGGCACCAGAATCTCATTTCTGCTGTGTTTGCCATCGGACACGCTGAAGACCCCAACTCAGGAGCTAGTTATTATTTATTTATTTATTTTTGCGGTACTTTGGGTGGAACCCAGAGGCTTTCTACCTCCGAGCTCTGCCCCCAGCCCTATTTTTATTCATTATTATTATTATTATTATTATTATTATTATTATTTAAAAATTTTTGGTACTGGGGGTAGAACCCAGGGGATTTCTACCTCCAGGCTATACTCCCAGAACTATTTTTATGCTTTATTTGGAAACAGGGTCTCACTAAGTCGCCGAGAGCCTCACTCAGTAGCTGAGGCTGGCTCTGAACCTGCGCGATCCTCCTGTCTCAGCCTCCCAAGCGCGGGGATTACAAGCGTGCGCCACCACGCCCGGCGTATTTTTTATTTTGAAATAGGGTCTCACTGAGTTGCGGAGGGCCTCACTAAGTAGACGAGGCTGTCTGCAAACCATGATCCTCCTGTCTCAGCCTCCCGAATGCTGGGATGACAAGCGTGCCCACCACGCCCGGCTTATGAGCTAGTTATTTATTCAACACACGTGTCCAGCAGAGGTGCCAGGCACGGGCCTGGCGGGGACACAGCAGACCCCGTCCCCGTGCTCCTGGATTCCAGGGTTTCACAGAAGAGCTCACACCAGCACACACGCGTGTATGTGTGGTGGCACTGGGGATTGAACTCAGGGGAGTTCTACCTCTGAGCTCTACCCCCCCAGCACTATTTTATTTTTTAATTAATTAATTAATTAATTATTTTTGCGGTACTGGGGATGGAACCCAGGGACATTCCACCTCTGAGCTACACCCCCAGCCCTATTTTTTTATTCTTAATTTGAAACGGTCTCACTGAGTTGCAAAGGGCCTAACTAAGTAGCCGAGGCTGGCCACAAACCTTGATCCTCCCGTCTCAGCCTCACGAATGATGGAATTACAAGCGTGCGCCACCACGCCTGGCTTATTTTTTTATTTTGAAAGAAGGTCTTGCTAAGTTGCTGAGGGCCTCTAAGTTGCTGAGGCTGGCCTCAAACCTGTGACCCTCCTGTCTTAGCCTCCCAAGTGCTGGGCTTGCAGCCGTGCACCACCACGCCCGGCTGCCAGTAGCTGTTACTCTCCACCTCCAGCGCTCAGGTGGCAGGTCACCGGTGCGGCACCACAGGGGCAAAAGCGGCGGGCCATCTCTCGCCTTTCATCCCTTCTAAGCCGGGTGACCCTGGCCGGTCACACCGCCTCTTTGAGCCTCAGGTTCCCCTGAGACAAGCAGACAGGGAGCGGCAACACCTGTAGCTCGCTGGCGGCAATTCCATGAGAGAGAGGGCGTGTGAGGGTTGGCTAGCGAGTGTCCCCTGCAAAGGCTCCTGTATTGGCAATGCAAAAAAAAAAAAAAAAATTCAGAGTGGAATTCATTGAATCATGAGGGTTCTAGTCTCATCAGTGGATAAATCCATGGATAGATTAATAATTTGAATGGTAGCCGGGCATGGTGGCGCACGCTTGTAATCCCAGCATTTGGGAGGCTGAGACAGGAGGATGGCGGTTCGAGGACAGCCTCAGCTACTTAGCGAGGCCCTTTGCAACTCAGTGAGACCCTGTTTCAAAATAAAGAATATAAAACAAAAATAGGGCTGGGGGTGTAGTTCAGAGGTAGAATGCCCCTGGGTTCCATCCCCGGTACCAAAAAAAAAAAAAAAAAAAATCTGAATGGTGGCCTTTTAGGCAGGCAGCTGTGGCTGGAGGAGGCCGACGTCTGGGCCGTGGCCCTGGGGACTATATGCATCCTTCGTCCCCTTCCCTGGCCTCCTGCCGCCGGGCCCTGAGGGCCACGGACACGAGCCGAGCTGCCTGACACAGGCGCAAACCTCCACAGCCTAAGCCCCCTACGAGTTTTTCTTGGTCTCGGCCGTGCTGTCGGGGATTTAGGTCAGCGCGGTGAGAACGTGGACCGAACCGGCGTGAGGCTTGGAGCCGCCGTGAAGGAAGCGGGGGAGCCGGGCGTCCTCCCTGCGGGGATGAGGGGTGAGGAAGACGTGAACCCTGACATTCAGCGCGGCCGGCAGATGCAGCTTCTCAAGAGACTATTGTGGGGACGGTCTGCACCCCACCTGCCAATCATGACGACCGGAAACGTCCAAGCCACGGCCAAGATCCCCCGGGGCGCAGACTGGCCTCCGGGTGATGGGTGCGCTGGAGCTGCCGCTGGAGGCGCGGCCGCCTGGGAGGGTGGGAAGCCTTGGCCCAGGGGAGGAATGAGGCGCAGGGGCACCTGGGCGATGCCATTCACACGCGGGAGGAAGACGGGCACAGAGAGATGGCGCCACGTTTACGGGAAACGCACAAGAGGCTACAGGTCAAACGAGGGCGGGCAGGAGAGTACGCGTGGGTTTAAAAGAAAATCACACATTGGTGTGAATTTATAAGGCCCCTACTGTGCACCGGGCCGCGTTCCAGGCTCCGGGGCGCTTGCCGGTGCCTGGCCAGACCGGCCAGAGGCGAAAGCAAACTTATCAGAACTTTTCCTAAGTTTTGAAGGAAGTGGAAAAAGTTAATAAAAGCTCTACAGTAAAACCATAACTACATGTAAAGCCTTCTGTGACCCAAGTGTTCCCGGCACGGTAATGCTCGTCAACTCCTAAACGTGCCCCCTGGAGAGGTGCGGGCCGCCGGGCCGGAGATCGGGCTCCCCAGAAAGGGCTCCGTCGCAAAGGCTTGTGGGGCTGTGGAATAGGCAACAGCAACTTACTTTTATGGAACTTTTGATTTTCTCTCATTATCAATTTTGGGGCATTATAATTGATTTTTAAAATACTGCCTTAAGCCAGGCGTGGTGGCACGTGCTTGTAATCCCGGTACTTGGGAGGCTGAGACAGGTTCTCAGCCAGCCTCAGCAACTCAGTGAGGCCCTCTGCAACTTAGTGAGACCTTGTTTCAAAATAAAGAATAAAAAATAGGGCAGGAGGTATAACTCAGAAGCCCCCTATTACTGGGATGACAGGCGTGCGCCACCACACCCAGCGGAGAGTTGAGCTTTAAATTAGCACGGAGCTGCCTGGAAGGAGGAGACAGGGCAGACGCCCGTTGAATCCCTAGAGGACCATGATTAATCCTCTTACTATCCCTTCCTGGCCACAGGCAACACTCCTGGCCAATTTGCGATTGGCTGATCCCAGCTGCAGACACCGGAGTTCAGAGACCAGGAGAGAAAGGCTGGGGGGGAAAAGGGACCTGGCTTCGGGCTGCTCCGCCCTCCGGGGACTGTCTAATGCGTCCACAAGATTCCCGGAGACGCGGTGCCACTGGGGCGCCGTGGAGGAAGGGCGTCAGGAGAGGCCGCCTCCAGCAGCAGCTCCCCTGACTGGGAACAGGAAGGGAGCCCAGTTCTGTTTCGAAACTCAAACACCCTGTTTTGAAGCACTCCCCAATCATCTGCGCTGCGCGGGTCTTCTTTCTCTAAATAAACAGCAAATCCTCCCTTGCCTGGGGCCCTGATGTTGCTGCCTTCGGCAGAGGGTCATCGCATAGTGGCCACGAGGCACAGGGGGGCTTGGCCCCCGGAGCCCAAGTCACTGGACACCCGTGGTTCTCATGCTCTTCCAGAAAGAGCTCTTTGGTCTCCTTGGGGGGGCCCTCCCTCCCCCACTGAGCGACTCTCTTTGGTGGATACGGCGGTAACCGATTCTCCACCCACCTTCCTGGGAGTGGTCTCTGATCTAGGCTCACCCGCTGGGGCCTAGAGGCTGGCGTCCGGACGGCCCGTGATCCCGTCTGGGCAGTGGGATTCAAGCATAGACGTGCTGGGATCTGGAAAGTAGGACTTCTCCCTTAACAGCTGGCATTGGGACTGTAATTACTAGTAAAAAAAAAAAAAAAAAAAAAACCCTGTCATCTGTAAAAAAATAGTTGTAAAAATTACAACTTGGACACATTTGCACGGGGAGATACTACATTAAAAATGAGAATGGAAAAAAAAATAAAAATAAAAATAAATGAGAATGGAAGCTGGGGTGGTGGCGTGCACCGGAGTCCCAGCTCCTCGGGAGGCTGAGGCGGGAGGATGTCTTGAGCCCACAGGTTCAAGACCAGCTCGGGCAAGACAGTGACACCCAGTCTCAGTACTTGCGAAAATACTCATTTCTCAGTTGGGTGTGGGGGCACACGCCCGTAATCCTAGTACCTGGGAGGCCAAGACAGGAGGATCACAGGCTGGAGACCAGCCTCAGCAACTTAGCAAGACCTTGTGTCAAAAAAATAAATCAATAAAAAGGGCTGCGGGGGAGGTAGAATTCCCCTGGGTTCAATCCCCAGGACCAACCAATCAACAAGAAAGCCAAAACCCCAACTCATGTCCCACGTCACCTGGAGGAGGGACTAGAAGATTCTAGAAGAGGAACATAGATGCCCAGAGATCACGCGAGAAGGCGGCTGAGCCTGAGTCCGCGCCTCATCCTCTCTTGTCCTTCCAGCGCTGACCTTCGGGGAGTCTAGTAATTCTAGGACGGATGTTGAAACTCAGATGCTGCTGGGGCCAGAGAATCCCCCCCAACGGGCCGCCTGGCCCCCGCCAGCGGCTCGCTGATCGCTGCCGCGAGGGGACACGGCCACGCCAGATTTCCTCGTTTTTCAAGAAGAGCTGGAACTCTAGACAGTTTCGGTCTGCGCAATCTCCTGATTTTTAAGTGTTGGCGACAAATTCACATTTTTTTTCAAAAGCTCTGGGGGCCAAAAAAAAAAAAAAAAAAAAAAAATCGGTAGGCTGCATTTGGCCGGTGGCCACCAGGGAGAAATTTCTGATTCTTTCCTTTCTTCGTTTAATCACTTCACAACTACCAAGTGGGAGACATTGCTCTATGCGCTGCGTGAAAAGCAATAAACAAAACAAGAGAAAAAAAAAAGCCCTGTCCTTCCGCGGCAGCTTAACATTCTGGGGGGTTCTTCTGATTTATTCATTCTACAAATATTTACTGGGCAGTTCTCTGCCTGGTACTGCGGTTAGCTGGATAGAATTTAAAAAAAAATGTGCATGGTCCCTGGCCTGTGGCGCCTCTAGTCTGCAAGGGAGGCAGACACTCGGTACGTAATTATGATACAGGTGAAAAATAACGTTGGGGGGAAGAGAGGCGACGGAGGGGAAGAAGTGGCTGGAAAAGGAAAGAAGCTGAATTGAAAATAAAGATGGGGCCAGGCGTGGTGGCGCACGCCTGTAATCCCAGGACTTAGGAGGCTGAGACAGGAGGATCACGGGTTGGAGGCTGGCCTCGGCAATTTAGTGGGGCCCCTTAACGACTCAGTGACGCCCTATCTCAAAATAGAAAGTAAAATAGGGCCGAGGATGTAGTTTGGAGGTGGAATGTCCCTGGATCCCATCTCCAGTACCAACGAACAAACAAACAAACAAAAAAAATAAAACAAAAACCCAAACCGGAAGCTGGGTGTGGTGGCCTGCACCTGTAGTCCCAGCTACTTGGTACTGGGAGGGTGAGGTGGGTCAACTCTTGAGCCAGCCTGGCCAGCACAGTGAATTAAAAATTAAAATTTTTAATTTTCTCAAAAATAAATAAATAAACACAGAAATAAATAAATGGAAAGGAAGAGGAAGAAAAATATTTAGTTCTGTACAGAACATTCAAGTATGTTCTAGATCACAGCAAAGGCTGCCAGCGTGGCCCCCTCCCCATGTCTCCTCAGCTGCGACCACTCCTGTGCACGCGGGGCGTGTTGCGGCTGGCACCCAGGGGCTCACATGAGCGCGGGGAGAAGCCCCCCCAGCCCACCACGATGGCGGGAGCCTGTGTCTGCGCATCCCGGCTCCCTGTTAGCGCAGCCCACCCTGCAGGGCGCCCTGGGGTCGCCTCCCAGATCAGCCGGGGTCGCTTAGGCCGGGCTGGGGTCGGGGCGGGCGGGAGGCCCAGCTTGCACGTGGCGCGGTCCTTCTGCCGGCTGTCAGGAGCCTGAGTGGGGCCTGGGGCGCCAGAAGGGAGGCCAGGCTGGGGCGCAGGTGCCGGGCCCTGGGGGTGGGTGGCCTGGGCGGGGAGGGGGCGCTGGCCATGAGGGACGCAGCACGGGCCCAGGAAGGACCTCTGGGCCCTGTTCCTTTTCTGTGTGTGCGGTACCGGCCCCTGAACCCAGGGGCGTTCTACCTCCCAGCTACACTCCCGGCCCTATTTTGTATGTACGCATGTACGTATGCATGTATGCATGTATGTATGTGCGCATTTAGTTTTGTGGTGCTGGGAATTGAACCCAGGGACACTCTACCTCCATGCTACACCCCTAGCCCTTTTTTATTTTATTATGTTTTTTTATTTTGAAACAAGGTCTCGCAATGTTGCTGAGGCTGGCTTTGAACCTATGATCCTCCTATCTCGGCCTCCCAAGTACTAGGATTACAGGTGTGTGCCGCTATGGCTGGCTTATTTTCATTTTTACATTTTTTGTAGTACTGGGGATGGAATCCAGGGGAATTCTACTTCTGAGCTACATCCCCAGCCCTATTTTTTATACTTTATTTTATTTTATTCTTTTTTTTTTTTTTTTTTTGGTAGTATTGGGGGTGGAACCCAGAGGCTTTCTACCTCCGAGCTATACTCCCAGACCTTTTTTTTTTTTTTTTTGAAACAGGGTCTCACTAAGTTGCTGGAAGCCTCACTACGTAGCTGAGGCTGGCTTCGAACCCATGCGATCCTCCTGTCTCAGCCTCCCAAGCGCAGGGATTACAAGCATGCGCTACCACGCCCGGCTTATACTTTATTTTAAAACAGGGTCTCAGCTGGGCGTGGTGGCACACGCTTGTAATCCCCGAGCTTGGGAGGCTGAGACGGGAGGATCGCACAGGTTCAAAGCCAGCCTCAGCTACTTAGTGAGGCTCTCAGCAACTTAACGAGACCCTGTTTCCAAATAAAAGATAAAATAGGCCTGGGAATATATTCCAGAGGTAGAAAGCCCCTGGGTTCCACCCCCAGTACAACAACAACAACAAAATAAATAAAACAGGGTCTCACTGAGTTGCAAAGGGCCTCACCAAGTAGCTGAGGCTGTCCTCGAACCACAATCCTCCTGTCTCTGTCTCCCGAATACTGGGATTACAAGCGTGCGCCACCACGCCCGACTTTTAGCCCGGCTTATTTTTATCTGTGGTACTGTAGACTGAACCCATGGGTGTTCTTCCTCTGAGCAACACTCCCAGCCCTATTTTATTTATTTATTTATCTATTTATTTATTTTTGCGGTACTGGGGATGGAACCCAGGGGCATTCTACCTCTGAGCTACACCTCCAGCCCTATTTTTTATTTTTTATTTTAAAATGGGGTCTCACTGAGTTGCAGAGGGTCTTCCTAGATTGCTGAGGCTGGCCTGGAACCTGCGATCCACCTGGCTCAGCCTCCCAAGAACTGGGATTCCAGGTGTGCGCCACCGTGCCCAGATAACTACGTTCAATTCTTGGGGAGCGGTGGAGAGGTACATACACGATCTTACCCACGGTCACGGCCCTGAGGCTGAAGTGAGCCCCGGCAGGGAGTTATGGGATGTCACAGTGAGTCTCTTGAAAGACCAGAGGAGCAGAGGTCTCTGGGGGTGACTTTTCTGGGGCAGGAGGGACAACCAGATGCGCTCCTGCGCCCCTCCAGCCTCTCCCCACCCCGCCGCCTTTGACCCGCGCCACGCACAGCCCCCAGATGCACGCAGGGTTTTCCCACGGCCCCGCTCGACATATGAACGGCATTCCTGTTACGCGAGAGATTTCTGGGCCGCCGACACCATTTTTATATCCCTTACAACGTAACGGCAGACGATCAATCTACCTCGCTAACTACACACCCAGCTTGTTATGACCCCCAGAAAGACCACGAGCAGCTGGAAAAGCCATGAGGGGGAGTCAAATCATATTCCTGCTCTCGAAACAGAAAGAGAACTATTTTCCAGGCGCTGGAGAGTCTCTGGGTCCCCACCACGCGTGGACGCATCTGCCTGCGGCCCGTCAACCATGCCGAGGTGCTCCAGGGCTATGCTCTTACTTTATTATTATTATTTTTTTTATGGTGCTGGGGACTGAATCCTGGGGAAAATTTCACCTCAGAGCTACACCCCCAGCCCTATTTTATTTATTTAAAAAATTTTTTTGGCGGTACGGGGGATGGAACCCAGGGGCATTCTACCTTTGAGCTACATCCCCAAACCTATTTTTTATTCTTTATTTGGAAACAGGGTCTCACTGAGTTGCAAAGGGCCTCACTAAGAAGCTGAGGCTGTCCTCGAACTGCGATCCTCCTGTGTCAGCCTCCCAAATGCTGGGATTACAAGCTTCTCTATTATTTATTTATTTATTTATTTATTTATATTTATTTATTTATTGGTGGTACTGGGGTTCCTGGAAACCCTTCTACCTCCGGGCTACACTCCCAGACCTATTTTTTATACTTTTAAATTTGGAAACAGGGTCCCCTAAGCCAGCGCGGCTGGCTGGCTTCGAACCTGCGCGATCCTCCTGTCTCTGCCTCCCAAGCGTGGGGATTACAAGCGTGTACCACCACGCCTGGCAAGCGTCTCTATTTTTTAAAAATTTGAAACAGGATCTCACTAGGTTGTTCAGATCGCTACCTTGCTGAGGCTGTCCTTGAACCTGCCATCCTCCTGTCTCAGCCTCCCAAGTACTGGGATGACAGGTATGTGCCACCACGCCCAGCTCCAGGCGGTCCTCGTAAGCCAGCCTCCATGGGACCCCTGGGCTGTGGCTGGCTAGGCGGTCCCTGGCACAGATGCAGAGGTCTGGCGAGGTCTGGGCGCTGGTGACTGGGCTCACTGTTGTGTCATTAACTCTCCTATTCACCGTCAACGGGTTGAGAGCACTGGCCAGAATTTGCTGAGGTCTGGGCTGCGGTTCACAGGGCCTCCCTTTTTTTTTTTTTTGGTGGTACTGGGGTTCCTGGAAGCCCTTCTACCTCCGGGCTACACTCCCAGACCTATTTTTACATTTTCAATTTTGGAAACAGGGTCTCCTAAGCCAGCGCGCGCGGCTGGCTTCGAACCTGCGCGATCCTCCTGTCTCTGCCTCCCAAGTGCGGGGATTACAAGCGTGCGCCACCACGCCCGGCTCAGGGCCTCCCTTTTGTAGCAGGAAAACAGAAGGAACGCTGCATTCGTTTTCCGGAGACGCGGGGAAGAAAACATCTGGCCTCTTTTTTTTTTTTGCGGGTCTGGGGATGGAACCCAGGGGCATTTCACCTCCGAGCCGCACCCCCGGCCCTCTTTTTTTCTTCTTTATTTTGAAACAGGGTCTCACTGAGTTGCAGAGGGCCTCGCTAAGTAGCTGAGGCTGGCCGGGAACGGCGATCCTCCGAATGCTGGGATGACAAGCGTGCGCCATCACGCCGGGCTCTGACCTCATTTTCTAACCGGGATGACTCTAGCTGGGCGTGGTGGCGTAGGTCTGTGATCCCAGCACTGGGGAGGCTGAGATGGGAGGATCGTAGGTTAGAGGACAGCCTTAGCAGGTATTGAGACTCTCATCAACCTAGCAAGACCCTGTTTCAAAAAACAAACAAAAACTAAAACTAAAATAGGGCTGGGAGGTGTAGGTCAGAGGTAGAATGTCCATGAGTTCAATCCCCAATATCACGCATGGGTGCATGCGTGTGCACATGTGTGGGTACACTCACACACACACATACACACACAGAGAACAATTTAATTACCATGACCCCCTGGCCACAGCTATCCCAGCCCTCCCAGAAAGCAGGGCGCCGACGATTAAGGTTATATTATATGTTTCACATGTTGGCAAAAAGGCACAAGAGACAGTAGATAGGGGCGCTAATTACATTTTCACACATCCAAGGAAAATTTCCCCGGAGTTTTCTGGGCTGAGCAAGAGGGGCAGGTGTTGTTGGCGAAACCCTTTCAGGAACGGCACCCACGGTTCCCAGGATGAACGGGCTGGACGGAAAGTAATGTTGGGAGAGCAGAAAAAGAAAGAGAACAGCGTCTTACCTTCCCGTATCTGGATGCGAAGGTCCCGGTGAGTAAGGAGTGGAAAATAATTATGGTCTCGTCCAAGTCCCACACGAACACTCGCTGCGAGGAGAGAGAGGGAGAGCGTGGAGACGGTGCGCGTCTGCGGACGTCGAGCCCGCGGAGGGAGGGACTCGGAAACATGGCGAAGGTCTGAGATGTGGCTCCCGGCCCCCGGCCGCCTCGGCTGTGCGCGCGGCTCTTGGCGGCCAACTTGGGGCTCCCATCAAACCGGCAGAGGCGAGAATCATTAAGGCTGTTCTTGTGTTCCACAAAAAGACTCCAAGAAGGAGGTGTTCGCGCCCCAAACAACGAGAAGCATGTAACTCATCCGACAACCTAAAAACGACCCTTTTAATCCGCTGTTTCCCATCGGCCCAACTATTTCTCGCCGTTCTTGGTTTCAGTAGGTCAGGTGACGGCCGCCATCATTCCACATAACCTCCTTACACACCTTTGTTCACTGGTTTGCTGAGAACGTGGCGGTTGCTTTTGACGAGGACGGCGTGAAAAGATGAAGGTTCCGCTGATGGTCACCTTCCTCCGTACTCTGGAAACCGCCAGCTTTCACATTCTGTGAATCCTGCTTCCCAGCAAACCAGCTCTATCTCTTTTAATCTTTTACTGTTCTCTCTTTCTGGGATTCCCAATAGTCAGATTAAAATTTTGGATTAATAGTGTTTCTTCTTTTCTTTTCTTTTATTTTTTTTTGGTTTTTGTTTGTTTGGTGGTACTGGGGTTCCTGGAAGCCCTTCTACCTCCGGGCTCCACTTCCAGACCTATTTTTACTTTTTTTTTTAAAATTTGGAAACAGGGTCTCCTAAGCCAGCGCGCGCGGCTGGCTTTGAACCCGCGCGATCCTCCTGTCTGCGCCTCCCGAGCGCGGGGATGACCAGCGTGCGCCACCACGCCCGGCTGTGTTTCTTCTTTTAAACAATATTTTCTATGGGATTACAAGTGTGTGCCCCCTTGCCTGGCTTTATTCTGGGAGATTTCTTAAACTTTCTCTTCCTACCTGCCCATTAAACTTTTGATTCTTGCAGTCATTTTAAAACTTCCAATGACCATTTCTTTCCTCTGGATATTCCCTTCCCAGTAGACGTGTGTGTGTGTGTGTGTGTGTGTGTGTGTGTGTGTGTGTGTCATGGGGGATTCAACTCAGGGCCATTCTACCTCTGTGCTCTACCCCCAGCCCTATTTGATTTCTGAAACAGGGTCTCACTAGGTTGATGCAAGTCTCACTACTTGCTGAGGCTGTCCTCGAACCTGCGATCCCCCTGCCTCAGCCTCCCGGCATGTGCCACCACTTGTGGCTTCCCTTCTTATTTTGCAGAGGCAAAATCTCCTTGAATTTTTACGAGAAAACCAATCAGAATTTTTCTAAGTTCTTTTCTGTTTGATTCTTCTACTACTGATTTTTCTGCTGGCCATTATTTTTAAGAATTTTTAATTATACATATGTACATATTATATTTATTGTATTTATGGATTATGTATATATTTATGGATATATTATATTCTATATAATATTAATCTCTGTGTCTGGTGTTAGGAGAGGCGCATACACCTAATTCTCATTTGCCATCGCAAAGGGGCCGCCCCTTTAAAAGTCTCTGGAGGCCACTGGCCGTGTGCACTGAGGCGTTTGCCATGCCTTTAGAAGTAAAGAGAAGTATCCGGGGTGAGGACGGCAGATCAGCCCTCCAGGTTTCCTCGTACACAGGTTTCTGAAGCCATCACCAGAGCCGAGAGTGTTTTGTGGATTTTTCTGGGCCCAGTTATGTTTATGTGTAAGTGTGTGCTGGGCCACAGTAGTAAGTGTTCTGCTGTATTATGGTTCGCGGTAAAAAATGTCTGCACGCTACTGCTTTTGAGAATGCTTGCTGTGGTTCAAAGATACTAATTCTTTGTGTGTGTGTGTGTGTGTGTGTGTGTGTGTGTGTAGAACTGGGGGTAGAACC
Source organism: Muscardinus avellanarius (assembly GCF_963383645.1). Classification (NCBI taxonomy): domain Eukaryota; kingdom Metazoa; phylum Chordata; class Mammalia; order Rodentia; family Gliridae; genus Muscardinus; species Muscardinus avellanarius. The sequence goes on from NC_137805.1 coordinate 32,851,869, forward strand.
CATGGGCTTTTCTACCTCTGGGCTATACCTCCACACCTATTTTATATTTTATTTGGAAACAGGGTCTCACTCAGGGGCTGAGGCTGGCTTCGAACCTGTGTGATCCTCCTGTCTTAGCCTCCCAAGCGCTGGAATTACAAGCGTGCGCCACCATGCCCGGCCCTGAAGATATTAATTCTTAATTTACCTGAACTCAATTTGAGTTATAGAATTTATTTATTTAGCGGGGCGTAGCCAGCCACGCTGGCTTAAGATTCCCTGTTTCCAAATAAAAATATAAAATAGGTCTGGGAGTGTAGCCCGGAGGTAGAAGGGTTTCCAGGAACCCCAGTACCACCAAAAAAAAAAAAAAAAGAATTTATTTATTTATTATTTATTTTGCACTGGGGATTGAATTTAGGGGCAATCTACTTCTGAACTATACCCCTAGCCCTTTTTTCATATTTTGATTTGAAACAGGGCCTCCCTAGGTTGCTGAGTCTTGCTAAATTGCTGAGGACCTGTGAGCCTCCCGTCTCAGCCTCCCAAGTACTGGGATTATAGGCATGTACCACCATACCTGCTTAGTTATAGAATTTTTTTTTTTTGGTTCCTGGGGTTCCTGGGGTTCCTGGAAGCCCTTCTACCTTAGGGCTACACTTCCAGACCTATTTTATATTCTTTTATTTGGAAACAGGGTCTCTTAAGCCAGCGCGGCTGGCTTCGAACCTGTGCGATCCTCCTGTCTCCGCCTCCCAAGCGCGGGGATTACAAGCGTGTGCCACCACTCCCGGCTTAGTTATAGAAAAATAAGCTAAAAAAAATCAGTAAATCTTTTTAGGTTCAGCATGAACACCGCTCCTTCATCCTCAGCATCCACGCTGACAAAGGGCCGTGCTCCTCCTGCCTTCACCCTCGGGCCCACCCTGGACCCTCAGTGGATGAGCGCCTGTGGCCATCGTGCAGGTGACTCTGTTCCCTCGGCTCCCACAGTTTGAACCACAGTGGGTTCCTAATCCCAGATGTGTCAGAGATCTTTTTGTGGGAACCTTAAAATTTGGAACTAAAAACAAAGTCTTTCTGGGGGAACTTAAAATTAGGAACTAAGCTGGGCGTGGTGGCGCACGCTTGTAATCCCAGCACTTGGGAGGCTGAGAAAGGAGGATCGCGGTTCGCGGACAGCCTCAGCTACATAGTGAGGCCCTCTGCAATTCAATAAGACCCTGTTTCAAAATAAAGAATAAAAAATAGGGCGGGGGGTGTAGCTCAGAGGTAGAATACCCCTGGATTCAATTCCCAGTACCACACACACACACACAAAAGATAAAATAAGCCAGGCGTGGTGGTGCATGTTTGTAATCCCAGCATTTGGGAGGCTGAGACAGGAGGATCGCGGTTTACGGACAGCCTCAGCTACTTAGTGAGGCCCTCTGCAACTCAGTGAGACCCTGTTTCAAAATAAAGAATAAAAAATAGCGTGCTCGCTTCGGCAGCACATATACTAAAATTGGAATGATACAGAGAAGATTAGCATGGCCCCTGCGCAAGGATGACACGCAAATTCGTGAAGCGTTCCATATTTAAAAAAAAAAAATAGGACTGGGGGTGTAGTTCGAAGGTAGAATGCCCCAGTACCGCAAATAAATAAATAAATAAATAATAAAAAATAAAATAAAACTGGGAGCTAGGAAGAAAGTCATTTTAGCTGAGTGTGGTGGTGCATGCTTGTAATCCCAGTACTTGGGAGGGCTGAGAAAGGTGGATCGAAGGTTCGAAGCCAGCCTTGGCAACTTTGCAAGGCTCTCTAAAACTCAGTGAGGCCCTGTTTCCAAATAAGCGGTAAAACTGGGCTGAGGGTGTAACTTGGAGGTCAATTACCTCTGGGTTCAATCTTCAGTACCAAAAAAAAAAAAAAAAGTCATTTTGGGGAATATAAAATTAGAAACTAGACAGAAAGTCACTGTCCTTGGGGGCTGCTGGCCCAGGGTCATAATGCGGTCTAAAGGTAGGAGAGAAGACCGTCCACAGCGAGAGAAGGACCGAGGTGAAGGGGAACCCAGTCTCTCCCGGGGCTGCCTGGAGGACGGTGGGCATCGCAGAGAGGCCATCCCCACGGCTCCCGGCATGCGAAGGCGTGCCCGGCTCCCCTTGCGTCTGCCCCCAGCCGGCTCCAGGGCCCGCTGATACCTGCTGCACCCCCGCCCTCGAGTCCTAAAGGCCCGGGGCCCGGAATATAAAGCTGCGTTTCCTCTCACGCTAGCTCGCCTTGGTTCCTGGCACCTGCAGCTGCGGGGTTTTAGCTAAAGCTCTCCCAGACTTCCCTCCTTCCCACTTCCACACCGCTTCTGTCTCAGTCATGAACAGCTCTGCCAAAGACTTAAGAGGTGCGACCCAGGCCCCTCTGACAGCCCAGGGCGGGCGCCTCACGCCTCAACCCCTCCCCGCACCCGCCCAGCCGGGCGCAGCCGGCACGGCGAGCAGAGGTTCCCAGAATAACACCAGCCTGTACCCCCTGGCTTCCATGCCACAGCCCTGCTCCAGTTCACGGAAGCATGGTCTCCACTCGTACTGCCCCCACGGAGAGCGGGCGCCACCCCGTGCCCAAATATTTTTTTTTTTTTAGAAAATATTAATGTATGTGTTCTCTGATTATTCCCCTCCTCTTCCTCCTCCTCCTCCTCCTCCTCCTCCTCCTCCTCCTCCTCCTCCTCCTCCTCTTCTTTTTAATTTTTTTTTTCAGTACTGGAGAATGGAACCCAGGGGCATTCTAATCCGAGCTACACCTTCAGCTCTATTTTTAATTCTTTATTTTGAAACAGGGTCTCAGCTGGGCGTGGTGGCGCATGCTTGTAATCCCAGCATTTGGGAGGCTGAGACTAGAGTGAGACCCGGTTTCAAAATAAAGAATAAAAAAAATAGGGCAGGGGGTGTAGCTCGGAGGTCGAATGCCCCTGGGTTCCATCCTCAGACTGCCAAAAAAAAAAAAGAAAAGAAAAAGAAACAGGGTCTCACTGCATTGCAAAGGGCTACATAGTTGAGGCTGTCTGAGAACCGTGATCTTCCTGTCTTAGCCTCCCAAATGCTGGGATTACAAGCCTGTGTGCCACCACGCCCAGTTCCTCCTCCTTCTCTTCCTCCTCCTCCTTTTCCTATCTTTTCTCTTCTCTTCTTCCTCCTACTCTTTCTTCACCCTCTCCCTCCCTCCCTCTCTTTTTCTCTTTCTCTCTCTCTGTGTGTGTGTGTGTGTGTGTGTGTGTGGTATTGGGGATTGAACCCAGGGGCATTCTATCTCCGAGCTACACCCCTGGCCCTTTTAATTTTTTACTCTGAAGCAGAATCTTGGTCAGTTGCTGAGGGCCTCCCTAAGTAGCTGAGGCTGTCCTCGAACCTGTGATTATCTTGTCTCAGCCTCCAAGTACTGGGATGACAGGCGTGCGCCCCCGCGCCCGGCTTTCCCTGTGTTTTCTATACCTCTGCACCTCAAGCTGGTAGGAACCGTGAGGAATGTCGGAGGGCCCACAGCAAAGCCAGTTTGAAGCCAGTTGGTTTTCTTCCAGCCTTTTGCAAAGGTGAAAATCTACTAAGGGATTGTGCAGTCTCCTCAATTTGGGACAGGGGCAGCTTTTACAGGGAGGGGGAGCTGGGCGCAGTGGGAGAATGGCTTGAGGCCAGCCCGAGCCTCAAAAATAAGCAAAGACAAAAAACCAACAGGCAAACAAATCCAAGACAAAATCAACAACAGTAACAACACCACCACCAAAAAACAAACAAACAAACAAAACAAAGAATGAAAGGAAAAGCTACCAATTTTAAGTCCACAAACCAGGGGGAAAGACAAGTCCATCTCTAGTCTTCATCCCTAGCACCAAGATGGCCTATCTAACGTGGCAGTGTGAGAGGACAGAGGAGACCAGAGACAGCCAGAACGTCCTGGGCGGAGGCCGGTCCTGGGAACAGTAGGGACGTGTGTGCTCGGTACAAAGGAGCCGGGACGCCTCGGGGGCGGCCGATTGCAGGGGACAGGGTGTCGCTCCGTGTGGTCCATCCCAGGACGAGACGCCAGCCACGGCCAGTGTGCCAGGAGAGTGGGTGCGGGCTTAAGAACACACGCCTTCGTAGTGGGCTGGGCCCCCCACCAGCCACCCCCAGGTCTTCTGAAAAGAGTGCCCTGATTTTCCTTCCCTCCCTGTGGGCCGTCTCTGTGGAGCTGTCGACTGAAGGGCAAGCCTCTGCGCCAAGTCAGGCCCGGGGGATGCCGTCTCCTTGAACATGACCTTGAGCCAAGGCACTAGAACCTAAAATGGTTTGCTCTTTGGCGGGGTGGGCCCCTAAATGTTCCTTACACTCCCCAGTCTGTCCATTTGTCCGTCCGTCCTTCCTTCCTTCCTTCCTTCCTTCCTTCGTTCCTTCCTTCCTTCCTTCGTTCCTTCCTTCCTTCCTTCCTTCCGATTCTGATGTGTGTCCTGCCTCCGGTAGATGAATACAACTTTTTTTTTTTCCGGTACTAGAGATTGAACCCAGGGCCATTCTACCTCCAAGCTACACCCGCAGCAGCCCTGTTTTTTTTTTTTTTTTTTTTTTTTTTTTTGGTGGTACTGGGGTTCCTGGAAGCCCTTCTACCTCCGGGCTACACTCCCAGACCTATTTTTACATTTTCATTTTGGAAACAGGGTCTCCTAAGCCAGCGCGCGCGGCTGGCTTTGAACCTGCGCGATCCTCCTGTCTCTGCCTCCCAAGTGCGGGGATTACAAGCGTGCGCCACCATGCCCGGCCAGATACGACTTTTAAAACGACTCCCAGTGGACTCCACTTGGGGCTGAGCGGGGCTGGGCATCCTGACAGCCCTGCCCTTCACCAGGGGTAGGAACCACTCTCATCCACACTGAGGCCCCCGATCACTGTCGTCCTGACCTGGGACTCTCAGGGTGCGGCCCCAACCCAGGAATTCAGCATTCCCTGCGACTTGTTGGGCATGCGGACTCCTGGACCCTGTCCTCTTCCCCACCGCTCCCAAACTGAGAGCAGCCAGCGCTGCCTGGGGCCTCTGATGCTGCAGGGCTTCTAGAAGGACCTGTCTATACTGGTTCCAGGCTGTCCTTGCTGCCCTGGCCCCCCAGCAGTGTTCCCTGCGACCACCTGAGCTTTGACCCAAAGGGCAAGTCCTGCCCTGACTCCGTTCGCCAGTCCCACGCGGGCCCTCGGGCTCACCTCGATCTCACTGTCCCCAGCCGGGGCCGGGTCGCTGTTCCTCTTGGCCCTGCCCCGGAGCTTGCCATCCGAGGCCCGCTGCGGCCTGTCTGCGTCTCCCTCTTTGGCGGGGGTGGAAGGCCCGTTGTGTGTGTTGTATTCACCTGGAGCGAGAGAGGGACCCGGGACGGATCAGAAGCGATGCTGGACGTCTCCTCCCAGGAAAAGCCCCGGCAGCCCCGGGGAAACCCCAGGGAAGCACGGGAGGTGGAGGGCAGCTGGGCAGGTGGCACATGCCTACAATCCCAGTACTCAGGAGGCTGAAATAGGAGGGTGGCAGGTTCGAGGCCAGCCTCAGCAAAGTAGTGAGACCTTGTTTCAGAATAAAAAATAAAGATTAAAAAAGAGTTGGGGGTTCAAATTCCTGGTACTGAAAAGGAAAAAAAGAAAAGAAGGCAGAGGACAGAGAATTGAAACTGTCCACTGATGACCAACACTCGGGGTCTTACATCCATTCAAGTGCTGTCCCAGGGACGGGGGGACTCGTCCTGGTTCTCCCAGCACTTAAACGCCCTAGTGAGAGGAGACTTCGTACAAATAAGTGAATCTGAACGTGGCGGGCGAGGCCTCGTGCTGCGGGGAATTAGTCATGGGGTGGGGGCGGCAGTGCCCAGGGTTGCTCAGGTTCCTGGGGCTCGTGGGCGAGGGGACTCTGGCCCGAGACCTGAAGGAGGTGCGGGCTGGGGTGGGGGCGCTGCCCGGAGGAGCTCTGATTAGAGGAAGAAAATATATACTTATCAGTAGCCGGGCACCCAGGGTTTCTGCTGCTAGAGTTTGAGTCTATTTTAAGTGTACCCCCGTCCAAAGATTCACGTGTTGGGGACTTGATCCCCAGATGGTGGTGTTGGGAGAGTGGGAGCCGTAAGAGAAGGTGGTGGTGAACCTCGCCTGTAATCTAGGACTTGGGGGGCTGAGACTGGAGGATCGCAGGACCGGCAACTTAGGGAGACCCTAAGTTAGGGAAAAATTCAAAAATAAAAAAATAGGCCGCGCGTGGTGGCGCACGCTTGTCATCCCCGCGCTTGGGAGGCGGAGACAGGAGGATCGAGCAGGTTCGAAGCCAGCCACACCGGCTTAGGAGACCCTGTTTCCAAATAAAAATATAAAAATAGGCCTGGGAGTGTAGCCCGGAGATAGAAGGGCTTCCAAGAACCCCAGTACCACCAAAAAAAAAAAAAAAAAAATGGAGGTTGGGGCGTAGCTCAGAGGTAGAATGCCTGTGGGTTCGGTCCCCAGTACCACTCACACATGCACGCGCGTACACACACAGGTACACACACACGTACACACATGGACAGGGCCCAGCCAGAAGTCTCAAGGTCAACAGGGGCTGTGCCCTGGGAGGGCCGGGTTCGGCCCCCCTGGCTTCGGGCTGGGATGCCATCTTTGCCTCTGGGCGCGCTCTGTCCCCTGATGCCGCCAGCCACAAGTCCCTCATCGGAGTTGAGCCTGTGCCAGTGCCCCCCAGCCCTTGAGTCCTCAGAACTGTGAGTGAGCGCAATAAACCTTTTTGTTTGTAAACTTTGTCTGTCTCAGGGAATTTGTCGTAGCAATGAAAAAAAGACGACTACGTCTACTTTTCAGAAAGTGCCCCCTCGTGGTAAATGGGGATGGGTGGGAAGGATTTCCTCTGCTGTCTCTCTATGGGACCGGCTCTGTTCTCTATGAAAAGCAAGTCGTTTAAGCTTTACCTGTCGAGAGTTTTGTGGATATGAGAATTAAGTGAGATTTTTTTTTTTTTTTGGTGGTACTGGGGGTGGAACCCAGAGGCTTTCTACCTCTGGGCTACACTCCCAGACCTTTTTTATATTTTATTTGAAACAGGGTCTCACTAAGTAGCTGAGGCTGGCTTCGAACCCGCGCGATCCTCCTGTCTCAGCCTCCCAAGCGCGGGGATGACGAGCGTGCGCCACCGCGCCCGGCAAGTAAGATTGTTTATGTAAAAGTAGCGCAGGCCTGACAAAGAGAAGAAGATTTGAGTTGAGTTCTTTTTTATTTTTTTTATTTTGTGGTACTGGGGATTGTACCCAGAGGTGTTCTACCTCGGAGCTCTGACCCCAGCTCTATTTTATTTTTGATTTGGAAACAGGGTCTTGCTAACTTGCCGAGAGTCTTGTTAAGCCGCCGAAGCTGGCTTCCAACCTGCGGTCCTCTCGTCTCCGCCTCCCAAGTACGGGAATTACAGGTGGCGCCATCGCGCCAGCATGAGGCGAGTTCTCTTCCAGCCGGGCTAGACCAAATGAGAAGGAAGGGGCGGAGCAGGCGAGGGCGGCCCCTGGGCATGGCGGCACCAAGAGTCGCCATGCTGTGCCGTGTCCATGGGCGACAGTCTCAGCCGCAGAAGAGGAGCAGCTGCTCTCCAGGGCTGAGGCCCCGACACTGGCGTGGAAGTTGAGCTCAGGAGCCTTCTACCACCTCCGAGCTGCGCCCCAGTCTTATTTGATCTTTTTATTTTGAAACAGGGTCTCACCAAGCTGCAAGCGGCCTTGCTAAGTTGCTGAGGCTGTCCTCTAGCCTGCGATCCTCTCGTCTCAGCCTCCCGAAGGCTGGCATTACAAGCGGGCGCCCCACACCTGGCTAGTGCAGAAGTTTTACATACACAAGCTTTTCCTTAGGCTTCACCATCTGTGCTGAGCTAAGGAGGGGACTTAGTGAAGGCAAGGGGACCGGCCTGCGGAGCTGGACAAATTAGTGGTAAGATCTGGACCTTGCTCTGTCGCCAAAAAGTGGCAGAGCTGCGAGCCAGCGCGGAGCCTCGGGGGGCATCGCGTCCCCATCCCGCCTCAGCCAAATGCGTCCTGCAGACCCCTCTCTGCTTCCCCATCACCGCTTCTTGGATCGCCACGGGGAAATGCCTCTGTCTCCACAATCTGGTGATGGACAGATTCTTTGTCCTCCCCTGGAAGGACTACTTCCCCCCAAACCCCATGGGGTCAACTTTGCTTAGTTAGTATTTATTTATTTATTTATTTATTTTTAATTTTTTTCCCGATTTTTTAGTTTTGTTCCTTAGTATTTATTAAGCATCTTAGCAGACGAAGGGCATCAGAATAGATGTGCTTTCTTTTTTTCTTTCTTTTCTTTGTGATGCCGGGGATTAAAACTAAGGGCGTTCTATCTCTAAGCTACACCCCTGGCGTGATTTTATTTCTTATGCGGAAACAGGGTCTTGTGAGGCTGATGAGAGTCTCATTGCTTGCTGAGGCTGTCCTCAAGCCTGAGATCCTCCTGTCTCAGCCTCCCAAGTATTGGGATTATAGGCGTGTGCCACCACGCCTGGCTACAGATGTGCTTTAGAATACATTTTCCGGCATTTTCAGGATAAAGCAACAGAGATTCCCAAACACTGAGCTAGCAAAAACTTTCTTCAGCAAACTCCTTCTAAACCCACAGAGGCTCATGAGCGAAGAATATAAGGGCCTTCCTAGTCCACTGGGTCCTTTAAGTCTACTGGGGCTGAGAAAGAAAATGTATGTTGCCCCATTAAAATCCAGACAACTATGTAAAAAGGGGGTAAATGTGTGTGTGGAGCACGGCGGCACATCCTATAATTTCGGTACTTGGGAGGCTGAGATAGGAGGACTGAGGTTCGAGGTCAGCCTTGGCAATTTAGTGAGATTCTTGGCAACTTAGCGATATCCTGTTTAAAAAATAAATAAATAAAGGGCTGGGCCTTGGGGATGGAATGCCCCTGGGTTCAATCCCTGGTACACACACACACACACACACACACACACACACACACACACAAAGTGTGTGTGTGTAAACGCCAGTTACCTCACAAATGTCTAAAAATAAGGTGTGTGAAGCCGGGCGTGGTGGCGCACGCTTGTAATCCCAGCATTCGGGAGGCTGAGACCGGAGGAACGTAGTTCGCAGACAGCCTCAGCTACTTAGTGAGGCCCTCTGCAACTCAATGAGACCCTGTTTCAAAATAAAGAATAAAAAATAGGGCAGGGGGTGTAGCTCGGAGGTCAAATGCCCCTAGGTTCCATCCCCAGACCTGCAAAAATAAATAAATAAATAAAAGTAAAAAAAAATTTAAAAAGGTATGTGTGGGTGGGAGGGTGAAGTCAACTTAGTAGGGATGTAAAAAAAAATTAAAAAAAAATAAAAAGAAAGAAAGAAAGAAAAGAAAATAGCAGCCGGGCGTGGTGGCGCACGCTTGTCATCCCCGCACTTGGGAAGCAGAGACAGGAGGATCGCGCAGGTTCGAAGCCAGCCGCGCGCAATGGCTTAGGAGACCTTGTTTCCAAATAAAAATGTAAAAATAGGTCTGGGAGTGTAGCCCGGAGGTAGAAGGGCTTCCAGGAGCCCCAATACCACCAAGAAAGAAAAAGAAAGGAAGAAAGAAAGAAAGAAAGAAAGAAAGAAGAAAATAGTAGCTTTTTGTCCAAACATATTCTATTTCTATTTTTTTCTTTTTAGTTTGGGGATTGAACCCAGGGCTCCGAGCATGCTAGACAAGCAGTCTCCCACTGCGTTACAGCCCCAGCCCCAGCTGGCTCCGGGCTCAAGAATGAAGGTCAAGGTTCACGGTCACAGTCAGAAGTCGCAGGAGAGAGCAGCTGACCCCTCTCTGCAGCCGCCGCCCTCCTTCGCTTCCTGATTCCCACGGTCAGGTTGAGCGTCCCCTCTTTGATGGTCAGGTTGAGCGTCCCCTCTTTGATGGTCAGGTTGAGTGTCCCCTCTTTGATGGTCAGGTTGAGTGTCCCCTCTTTGATGGTCAGGTTGAGCGTCCCCTCTTTGATGGTTAGCCGGCACCAGAAGTGTCTCAAGATTGTGAAATGTTTAGAATTTTGGCATATTTGCGTAGACCTTATTGGTTGAGCGACCTTACTCTGAATGTCTGAAATCTAAACTGCTCCAGAACTCCAGACTGAGGAGCAGCTGGTACTTAAGGAGTTGCAGATTTGAGAGCATCCTGGAATTTCAGTTTAAGGTTCTCACCGGGGAGTTACTCACTTATCTTAACAGTGAGTAATTCACTTTGGTACTGAATATTGAACCCAGGGGCTGTGTATTTTCAGGTTACATCCTCCCCCAGCCATTCATTCATTCATTCATTTGTTTATTAATTAATTAATTATTTATTTTATTTATTATTTGAAACAGGTTTTGCTAAGTTACTGAGGCTGGCTTCAAACCTGTGATCCTCCTGTCTCAGCCTCCCAAGTACTGGGATTACAAGTGCCCGCTGCCATGCCCGGCTTCAAGGCATTTTATTTTATTTTTATTCAAAAAGCCTTTGTTTGTGTGGTTCTGGGGATGGAATCCAAGGGCATTCTACCTCTGAGCTACACCCCTAGCCCTATTTTTTATTTTATTTTATTTATTATTATTATTATTATTATTATTATTATTTTTTTTTTTTTTGGTGGTACTGGGGTTCCTGGAAGCCCTTCTACCTCCGGGCTATACTCCCAGACCTATTTTTACATTTTTTTAAATTTGGAAACAGGGTCTCCTAAGCCAGCGCGCGCGGCTGGCTTCGAACCTGCGCGATCCTCCTGTCTCTGCCTCCAAGCGCGGGGATTACAAGCGTGCGCCACCACGCCCGGCTTTATTTTTTATTTTAAAACAGGGTCTCATTGAGTTGCAAAGGGCCTCAGTGAGTAGTAGCTGAGGCTGTCCACGAACAGAGACCCTCTCCTCTAAGCTTCCCACCCACACCTGGCTTTTCAATGCATTTTTATTTTTTTTTTTGGGGGGTCTGGGGATGGAACCCAGGGGCATTCTACTTCCGAGCTACAGCCCCTGTCCTATAATTTATTCTTTATTTTGAAACAGGGTCTCACTGAGTTGCAGAGGGCCTCACTACATAGCTGAGGCTGGCCGCGAACCGCGATCCTTTGGTCTCAGCCTCCCGAATGCTGGGATTCCAAGCGTGCGCCACCGCGCCCGGCTTCAGTACATTTTTAAATAATCACCATTTACAGTTGCATGTTACTTAATCATTTGCAAGCCACCTGTTTTTTTCCAAACTAGAATAGTTAAGACAGATATGATTATGATTTTCTAAAAATGGACAAATAAAATTTGTATGTATTTGTAGTGTATAACATGACATTTAATATATTTATATGTTATGGAATAACTAAATCAATCTAATTAATACATTGATTACTTTACACATTTATCCTTTTTTGTGTGTTGCGAACACTTAAAATCTACTTTCCTAGCAATTTTCAAGCATTTAATACATTATTAACTAGAGTCACCACACTGCACAGTAATTAAACTTAATCCTCCTAACACACTAAAATATTGCAGCCCAGCTGGGCATGGTGGCGCACGCTTGTCATCCCAGTACTTGGGGGGCTGAGAAGGAGGATCACAGGTTCGCGGACAGCCTCAGCTATTTAGTGAGGCCCTCTGCAACTCAGTGAGACCCTATTTCAAAATGAGAATTAAAAACTAGGGCTGGGGGTGCAGCTCGGAGGTAGAATGCAGATGCCGGTCCACGGCAGTGCAGTGTCCTGTGGCAGGGGCGGGCGGGGAGCATCGGAACACGGTTGCCAGGCAACACAGAAGCGCCAGCCCCTGTCAGTGTGTGACACACAGGAGCCGCGGGAACGGCCACTCAAGTGTTTCCTGGATAGTTTCAAAAGTGAAGTTTTATGGGGAACTTTTAAAGAGTGCATGAGTGGGTGTGCGTGCGTGCGTGCGTGCGTGCGTGCGAGAGAGAGAGAGAGAGAGAGAGAGAGAGAGAGAGAGAGAGAGCACGCCCACAGTCTTAGATGTTCTTTTCTTATAACCGATGCTGCAGAAAAGAGGCAAGAGACCTCGGTTACAGGCGCCAATTCTTTATCATTAGATTTTATGTGAGCTTGTTAAACACACAGTGAAAGCCATCTCCTCCACTTCGTTTTGGAACTTCGACCAAGGGATAAATGCAGAACAGCGGGAAGTGATAAAACATTTCAAAGAGATAAAGTGCATCCTAATGCTTACTTCTGACGGAGAGCAGAGATAACCTTGCCGCATAACCCGTATTCTTGGAAAAGAAGTCTTCAGGGTGCAGTTTACCCTGGAAGTGTGGACACACTGCGGACACACTGCGGCGTCTGCTTGAAGTCTCTGTTTATAGTTCCTCTCCTCCCGCACTTATCAGTCTCTTTTCCTCCTTTGCTGAAGTCAGATCACAGACAGCACACTTTTTTAATTTTGGTGGTACTGGGGTTCCTGGAAGCCCTTCTACCTCCGGGCTACACTCCCAGACCTATTTTATATTTTTGAAACAGGGTCTCTTACGCCAGCGCGGCTGGCTTTGAACCTGCGCGATCCTCCTGTCTCCGCCTCCCAAGCGCGGGGATTACAAGCGTGCGCCACCACGCCCGGCCAGACAGCACACTTTGAGAAGCAGGAGGGCCAGAGAGAATTCAAAGTGATGGAGAAGAAAAACTCAATAGTTTTTATACCCTCTGGAGAAGGCAATTTGGAAGCTGCTGGAGTGGTATTTTGCATCCTGTAGGTACCGTGGGATGAGATCACAGTGATGGAAACTGATGTTTAGACCCTATACTCCCTTGAAAGCTGACTTAAAGATGCCGGGCCATGCTGTCTCCATTTGTTACCATACCAAGGATTAGCCTCCCGCCCCCAGGGATGGACCATGTGGGGGCAGGACCGATGGTTACACCAAGTGCCCCAGGAACAAAAGAGGAGGCCTTTGCGAGTGGTCACTGTTTAATCAGCCAATGAAAATTTACTAACCAACGTCCCCACACCATCAAATCAAGGATTAAACCCCCCCCCCCCACATGGATGGACAGTACAGGGGCAGGGCAGTGGTTACACCAGGCACCCCAGGAAGAAAGGAGGTGGCCTTTGCGAGTGGTCACTGCTTAACCATTAGCCATGGAGTATTTTCTAACCCATGCCCACACAGCATCGTGCTAGCCTAGCTGCCACAGAGCTCCAGAACATTAGGAGGTTTCAGAGAAGAAGATAAAGAACAAAATTCCACGAGGTCTACGTCGCGTTTGGACATTCTCGTTCACCTCTGCCATGCTGCTTAAGGTCGATGAGCTCAAACCATCTTATAAAAGAGAAGACGCGTGCGTAGAGCGCTGTGGAATGGTGAATGAATTAATGGATGAGTGGATGAGTGAATGAATGGCTCCCCAGGCTGGTGAGAGGGCCCCGCACTCTGACCACACCAGGGCCGGGACCGCACCCTGCCGCCTGCTGCTGGTAACCGACTGGGGTCCGCGGGAGGGTTGTGGAATCTGCTGTTTGTCCACCCGGGGTCTCCCGGGTCTTTTTCTGGCTGTGGGGCCCTGGGTTTCTTTGGGAACCTCCTTCTCTTTTGATCTACGCAGTCACAGTGGGGCTGACTCCAGTGCCAGCTCCAGGGGTAGGTACAAGACCCAGCGATGCAGTCCCGGCATGCCATCCTGCAGGGATTGGTCTGGGGAAGGGCATGTGATCGAGGCTGGGCCAATGGGAGCTTCCCAGGCTCTTGCAGGAGCTGTCAGGAGGAGGACCTCCCTCAGCGGATGGGAGGAGTCCTCCTTGGCTCCTGGGGGAAGAGCCTGCCTCAGAATGAAAAGGACCCAGCGAAACCAAGGCTGGAGGAAGAGACTAGTCCCAACATTACTGTCGGAACCCCTGAACGCTGTACCTCTTGGTCATAAATGCCTCAACCCCCCCCTTTTGTTTAAACTAGATTTCCTTATCCTCTAAAGGTACAATGTCCTGGTTAACACAGGGGCTCCCTAAAACTCTTGTGCCATTAGAAGTAAACAATGCTTGGGCGACCCTTCTGGGGACCCCTCCCCTGCGTGGATGCCTTGCTGTTTTCTTCATTTTATTAAATATTTTAAAAAGAAAAAAATGAATATGCTTAAGGATTGTGTCAAAGATTCTGTAGTTCTTGAGGTCCACGAGTCACAGTATCTGAACCCCCCTTAGAAAGAGAGAAAACCAGCCGGGCGCGGTGGCACACGCCGTGATCCCAGCATTTCGGAGGCTGAGACAGGAGGATCGCAGTTCGAGGACAGCCTGAGCTATTTACTAAGGCCCTTTGCAACTCAGTGAGACCCTGTTTCAGAAATTAAGAACAAAAAAGTAAATCTGGGGGTGTAGCTCAGAGGTAGAATGGCCCTGGGTTCCATACCCAGTACTGGAAAAAATAAAAGAGAGAGAGAGAGAGAGAGAGAGAGAGAGAGAGACAGACAGACAGACAGACAGACAGACAGACCAACGTTTGAAGGCCCTGCTCTCAGATGTGTTTTATGCAACATATTTTCAACTGTACATGCTCAGTGACTAGCTTGAGCACTGGTTATGGAGTCCAAAAGGTCTGGGTTCAAGTCCCGGCACCACCAATTACCAGCAAATTACTTATTATTCTGATCTCCATTGTTCTTATCTGGAAAAGGGCAGGTGGGTAGATAACATAAAACCTATTTTTATGCCGGGCATGGTGGCGCACGCTTGTAATCCCCGCGCTTGGGAGGCGGAGACAGGAGGATTGCGCAGGTTTGAAACCAGCCGCGCTGGCCTAAGAGACCCTGTTTCTAAATAAAATATAAAAAAAAATAGATCTGGGAGTGTAGCCCGGAGGTAGAAGGGTTTCCATCCCCAGAACCACCAAAATAAATAAATAAATAAATAAATAATAAATAATAAAACGTATTTTTGTGAGGATTATGGCTTTCTCTGTCATAGTTTGTAGATATGTACCTGGGTGATTGTTTGATTACTGTTTGCAAAGATCAAGTCTATACTGCCTTTTATTTATAATTTCCCTAAACTGAGGAGTGCCTGGAAAACAGTAGGTGCTAAATAAATCTTTCTTAATAAATACATAAGTGATTATATACATGTATGTGTGCATGCATTTGACACATATCAGATGGGTAATTAATATGGCTTCCTTTCCTTTTTATTTTTTATTTTTTGTGGTGCTGGGAATTAAACCCAGATGCATCCTACCTTCAAGCTACGCCCCTAGCTGATTTTACTTGTTATTTGGAAACTGGGTCTCACTACTTGCTGAGGCTGTCCTCGAATCTGTGGTTCTCCTGTCTCAGCCTCCCAAGGACAGGGATTGCAGGCCTGCGCCACCACACCCGGCTTGGTTTCCTCTTTTTTTGGACCACGGCTCACAAACTCCAAGGCCTACACGGGCCAGGCAGGTAATGAATTGAGCTAAGATGCCGGGTATGGGGTGTGTTCTTTCTAAACCAGGCAGAATACTTAGTTTCAACCAAGCGTTGTTCCCCGAGAATATGACTCGGGTGGTGGAACTGAGAAAAGCTACTTTTAGGAAAAATGTATACTTTTATTTATTTTTTATTTTTTGTGGTACTGAGGGTGGAACCCAGGGGCTTTTCTACCTCCGGGCTATACTCCCAGACCTATTTTATACTTTATTTGGAAACAGGGTCTCGCTGAGTTGCGGAGGGCCTCACTAAGTAGCTGAGGCTGTCCGTGAACCGCGATCCTCCTGTCTCAGCCTCCCAGATGCTGTGATTACAAGCGTGCGCCACCACGCCCGGCTCAAAATGCATACTTTTAAATATGGATGTAATTAAACGGGTGCACACACATACACACCCACACAGAGAAAGAGAAAGGTCAAAACACACCTGCCTGTGTTCAGCCCTTGGCTAGTCCGTTCATTACAACAGTAACCTACATCCGGGTCCCTCCTTTCTATGCTGTCTGCCAGGGCCCTGCTTCCCGTGGGGTCTGCGCGATCACTGCACGCGAGACGTGGCACGAACCTCAAGGGGGCAAGCCCTGCGGAAAAGCTGGGTTTGCTCGCGGGACAACTCTTTGCTCTTAGATGTTCTTTCATAGCGATTGTTCTTTTGGTAATGACCCTATTAACTTTTCACACATATGGCTCCGGTGATGTAAAACGAGGTCCCAGAATCAGGACTGTGGGAGAAACTGATTCCGTGGAAGATAAATTTTCTGGTAATATATGTCTGGGCCCTCAGATGCCCCCTGCCTGGCTCCAAGCTATAATAAAATTGGCTAGAGAAGACAGAGGGGGAAATGTGCCAGTATTGGAAAGAGGCATCAAAATGTATTAATGTGCTGGTATTAGAAAACTGCTTTAATAATTTCCAAAGTGTAAAATCTAATCAGAGCTTAGGTGCTGTGCAAGCACTCAGGCAGGGAGTGATTATGATTACAGTGCAGAGGTCCTCTCTGTCTTTGCCCTTCATTCTAATCATTAACCTATAGCAAAAGCCTTAGAGTCAACTGAAGCCATTAGCCCTAAATTGCAATAGAGGCAACCGGTGCCTCTGTTTACCTCCTCTCCTCTGGGATCCGGCCTGGGCATAGGAAAGGTAAACTTTGTGTGTGGCTTCAAAGCACCCTAGTTGATGAGCAACCAATACCGCCCAATACAATAGAGCCGAGGGCCAGGTAGATTCTTGACCCTCGCACTTAGGAAGTGCACTGTCCAGAGACAAAGAGGCACCACCTGGCTAAGGAATAAGTAACTAGCCCATTGCCTTGGTAACGCTGATGAGAAAGATACCAATACAAAATCTATTTAAGGGCTGGGGTCCCTAAAAGGGGCTAGAGTTCCATTTTCGGGCTCCCCAGCATGCGGGTCAGCACGCTGCCTTTTTCTCTTCTCTATTTCCTACTGATCTATTTCCTACTAATTTTGTAGTAAATTTTGTCAGTTTCACGAGAGGCAATTGTCCGGGTCAGTCATTTCAAGTTTCTCCCTCCCAAGTTCTGGAGAGGAATCTCCACGTTTAGCGCCGTGAACAGGGACTTAAAGGAGTTTATTTGATAAGGGGGAGAAATTGCTGCAGAAAAAGCTGCTGCAGAAAACGGCCGAATCCTTGCCCCACCTTTCAAGAACCCTGTCTCAGCGGTCCCAGTGCTCGGGCCGAGCTGGTCTATCGCAACTGTCCTCAGCCCACAGCGCAAATGGCCGCATAGGGGCCACCAGACCTACGTACCAGCCAGTGAGTCCGAGCCCTGGGAGGGGACGTTGTGTGACGACTCCTGGAGGACGTAGGTGGACGTGGAGAGGGGCGACGGGCAGATGCTGCTGGCGGGGATGTAAGGAGGGCTGTAGGATGAGCTGTAATACTGGGAGTACTGGCTCTGGGCGAAGCCGGGGTAGGAAGGGTAGTCCTGGAAGAGAGAGAAAAAAACCAACCAGGGTGTGAGTGAGGAGCGTCCCCGCCAGTCAGCCCCAAGCGCTGTCTGATCGTGATAAAAACTCTCTGAAGCGGGAGTGTCCTCCTGTGGAAAGTGGAGGAGACCCTGGGAGGGGGCTGCAGGTGCAACGGAGGCGGCCTGCTCTGGCCTCTGCAGTGGGAGGCTGGAAAGGAATCCCACTGGGGAAGAGCTGAGATGGTATGAAGCCCCCACCTTAGATTTACTTCTCCGCAGGGGGGTGGGGGCTGGGGTATTTACTAACCAACTCTAGTCAGTCTTTTTTTTTTTTTTTTTGTAGTACTGGGGATGGGACCCAGGAGCATTTTTACCTCTGAGCTACACCTCCAGCCCTATTTTATTTTATTTTATTTTTTATTTTTTGGTGGTACTGGGGTTTCTGGAAGCCCTTCTACCTCCGGGCTACACTCCCAGACCTATTTTTTTATTTGGAAACAGGGTCTCTTAAGCCAGCACGGCTGGCTCCAAACCAGCGTGATCCTCCTGTCTCCGCCTCCCAAGTGCGAGGATTACAAGCGTGCACCACCACGCCCGGCGTCCTATTTTATTTTTTAAACAGGTCTCGCTATGTTGAAGAGAGCCTCACTACTTGCTGAGGCTATCCTTGAACCTGTGACTCTCCTGTCTCAGCCTCCCAAGTACTGGGGTGACAAGTGTGTGCCACCATATTCAGCTGTGTGTGTATGGGGGTGTATTGGGTTGAATCCAGGCGCATTCTACTTCTGAGTTACACCCCCAGCCCTATTTTATTTTTATTTTGAAACAGGGTCTCACTAAGTTGTTGAGGGCCTAAGTTGCTGAAGTCTGGCCGCGAACCTACGATCTTCCTGTCTCCGTTTTCCAATTACTGGATTAAAAGCATTGGCCACCACGCCCGGCTACGTCTGAGTTTTTGACAAGTTCTCATGGTCACCTGGACGAACATTCAGAACTAAGAATTACACATTAAAGGTTCCCAGTACTTGGGAGGCTGAGACAGAAGCATCTTAGGTTCAAGGCCTGTGTCAGAAACTTAGCAAGGCCCTCAAGAACTTAGTGAGACCTTGTTTCAAAATAAAAAATAAAATAGGTCTGGAGTTGTAGCTCCTAGGTTCAGTCCTCTCTCTCTCTCTCTCTCTCTCTCTCTCTCTCTCTCTCTCTCTCTCCCTCTCCCTCTCCCTCTCCTTCTCTCTCTCTTTCCTCTCCCCCCCCCATACTGTTTTACCTACAAATATTTTATCTATGTTTATAGTTCACTAGAAATAAACAAAAACATGTGAAACAATTTTTGTATTTTCCAAGCTTCAGGGATTTAGATGGTTTGGTTCAGCTCACTGAAGAGAAAATAGTATTTCTCATGTATTTAAAGATGTTAAAATCCCATCTACTCTGCCATTGTACCTTATGTTTTGAAAGAATTTTAGATTTACAGGACAGGTATGTAGGTGGTACACAGAGGTCCTGAATATCTTTAGCAGAATAATTCCTAAGGGAAACTTTCTGAGTGAAACTAGGAACATCTTAATATCAGCCCACATTAATCTTCGTAGAGTTGAGCCGGGCGTGGTGGCGCGCGCTTGTCATCCCAGCATTCGGGAGGCTGAGACCAGAGGATCGTGGTTCTCGGCCAGCCTCAGCTACTTAGTGAGGCCCTCTGCAACTCAGTGAGATCTGGTTTCAAAATAAAGAATAAAAAATAGGGCTGGGGGTGTAGCTCGGAGGTAGAATGCCCCTGGGTTCCATCCCCAGACCTGCAAAAAAAAAAACAAAAAAAATCTTCATAGAGTTGTGTTGGTTTGCTTTAGGAAGCATTAATGAAGTGCCCACTATGTGTTGGGCTCTTGGTACCAGTGATGTTGAGGTTGGAAGCTGGTTTTGTCCTCTTTGAGAGGCTCATGGTCTGGTAGAAGCGTACACGTCTGCATTCAACAGTCACTGGTGTCTTGGGCCCGGGGTCAGCACTGAGTCTGTATTTCCATGACATCTCGGGAATCTTCTAAGATCTTTCCAGGGGCCCTTTGCACAACTGCCCCCCGTACTCTCCAAGCCCGGAGAATCAGAGGCTGGGTTTCTAGTGGGGGCTGTGTGTGAGCAGGTGCTGTGGCTGCCCTGCTCGGAGGGGAATGTTCAAGCAAAGAAAAGAACGGGCAGGGCGCCATATCTACCTGGTGCACACTCCCGAATCCCGCTGGGCTGGTCAGTCCATTGGCTCCTTGGTAGAGCCCCGCTGTGCCTGCAGGGGGAGGACAGGGCACAGGTTAGGATTCTCATGCCTGGAGGGGGAAGGGAGGAGACGGACACAACAGCAGCTGGGGTCTTTGAGGTCTGAGGCTGGGGTAGACTCTGTGACTTTGGTTACCAAATCTCTGAACCTTCAAAACAAGAAAACAAATAGCATCTTTTTTTTTTTTTTTTTTTTCAGTACTGGGGATGGAACCCAGGGGCATTTTACCTCCGAGCTATGCCCCCAGCCCTATTTTTTATTCTTTATTTTGAAAAGGGTCTCACTGAGTTGCAATGGGCCTCACTGAGTAGCTGAGGCTGGCCGCAAACCACGATCCTCCTGTCTCAGCCTCTCAAATGCTGGATTACAAGCGTACGCTACCATGTCCAGCTCAAATAACATCTTTTTATAAAGGGTTAGGGTGAGATATAAATAAAATAACATTCAATATAGATTGTGTATTTTTTTTTTGTTTGTTTTGGTGGTACTGGGGTTCCTGGAAGCCCTTGTACCTCCGGGCTACACTCCCAGACCTATTTTTACATTTTTTTTTTATTTGGAAACAGGGTCTCCTAAGCCAGCGCGCGGGGCTGACTTCGAACCTGCGCGATCCTCCTGTCTCTGCCTCCCAAGCGCGGGGATTACAAGCGTGCGCCACCACGCCCAGCTAGATTGTGTATTTTTAAAAATAAACTATTTTTAGAAATTGTGGTGAAATGTATGTCATGAAATAATACCTTTTTAACCAGCGTGTGTGCGCATGCGTTACTGTGGATTAAACGCAGAGGCATTTCACCTCCGAGTAGAAAGTGATGACAAGGTTTCACTAAGATAGCAGATTTCTCATCTGGAACCATGGAGTCCGGAAGCAATGGAATAACTTCTCTCAAGCGCTTTAAGAAAAGAACCATCAGCCCAGAATTCTATACCCTGAGACACTATACATCAGAACTGAAGGGAAAAAATCAGGGCATTCTCCAGTGAAGGGAAACTAAAAGAACCTGTTACAGCACACCTAAAGAACAGGCACCAAGAGCCGGGCGCGGTGGCGCACACTTGTAATCCCCACGCTTGGGAGGCGGAGACAGGAGGATCGCTCAGGTTTGAAGCCAGCCACGTGTGCTGGCTTAGGAGACCCTGTTTCCAAAGGGGGGAAAAAGGCACCAAGAGTTCTTAAAATAGAAAGGAGATTAATTTAGAAAACCTTGAGCCGGGAGTGGTAACGCACGTCTGTGATCCTAGTACCTAGAAGGCTGAGGCAGGAGGATTGCAGGTTTGAAGTCAGCCTCAGCCACTTAGTGAGACCCTGTTTTCAAAGAAAAAATAAAATTGGGTTGGAGGTGTAGCTCAGAGGTAGAATGGCCTTGTATTCGATTCCCCACACCAAAACAAAACAAAGCGGAAGTCACTGAGGGTGGTTCCTCTCTCTGGTCATGGAGCAGCTCTGTACACAGTTGGGCTGTTTGTTTCCTGTTGCTGTTAAATCTTAAGAGTTACTTTTTCAGCCAGGCGTGGTGGCGCACGCTTGTAATCCCAGTACTTGGGAGGCTGAGACAGGAGGATGGCAGGTTCACAGCCAGCCTCGGTCATTCACTGAGGCTCTCGGCAATCTAGTGAGACTCTGTTTCCACATAAGAAATAAAATCAGGCTAGGGGTGTGTAGCTTGGAGTAATATGCCTCTGGGTTCAATCGCCAGTAACAAAAAAAAAAAAAAAAAAAAGAAGAAGAAAAAAAAAAGGAATTACTTTTTCAAGTGTTTTGTGATGCTATAAAATATTTACCTGGTTCCAAAGTCAAATCTGCTGAATAAACTCTATTCATCTCGGGTGTGTGCTCTGGTAAGTTGCTTTCCCAGGGAGTTTGAGGGCACAGAAAAGGGTCCTGAATGCTGCCTGGGGTCAGGGAAGAATTCCTGGAGGAAATGACATCTAAACTAACCTCCAGGGTATAAAGAGGGGCCAGCCAGGCAAGGAGCGCAAGAAGCAGGAACACGGCCGCACGGGCCTTCTCTCCCGATCCCCATCACACGGCTGCTTAGCCGAGGCCCAGAGACCACAGAAGGGCCGCCCCGGGGCGGCACGCTGGGATCCTGCTCTGTCCTCAGTGGTGCATTCAGCAGGAGGTCGGGCCCAGCCTAGTCCATTCAAGGTCCCCTGTTTGGTCCTGGTTACCATGGCGACCCGCCTGCTGAAGCTCTGGGGCCCACCATCCCCAGGACGACCCCCGGAAGCCGTGTTTTCTATTGGGGCTTCTCTTTCCTGTCAACTTCCTGAGTGATGATGCAGGGTTGGAAACACACAGGCCACAGTCTCGTCCCTGCTCTAAAATAGCCTCTCACTTATTTTCATTTTGCGACCCCCGGTCGTCTGCAGAATGGCCGGCTGAACTTGTTACTTCTATGCTCTGTTGCTCCCTGGGCTGCAATGATTCTGGTGTGACGGATGCTGTATGGGTTTGTTTTTCAGTACTGTGGTAAATGACCCGAGTTAGGCTAACTTTATCAAGCAGAGGCGTTTGTGTAGCTCACAGATATGGAGGCTGACAGGCCTCCACCCCTTCCATTTGGCCTCTGGTGATGAGATCAAGGCAGATGTGTGAGCAGGGTCGACATCACGATGCCAGAGAGGACACCCAAAAAACCGCACAGGATCACGCTTTCTCTTCTTATAACAACCCGCTCAGGAGAACCAAGCCAGGAACCTCACCAGAATTACCTTAATTCCTTCCAACTACCGAAGGACCCACTGGGCCCCATCTCTTAAAGGCAACACCACCTCCCCAAACCACCATCCCAGGTTCAAAGCTGTCCACATGTGAATCTCTGGGGCGCAAACCACACCCAAACCACCCCAGATGTAGCTTTTTTTTTTTTTTTTTTTTTTTTTTTTTTTTTTTGGCAGTACTGGGAATGGAACCCAGAGACATTCTACTTCTGATCTGAGCTATACCCCAGCCCTATTTTTTATTCTTTATTTTGAAACAGGGTCTCACTGAGTTGCAAAGGACCTCACTAAGTAGCTGAGGCTGGCCACAAACCACGATCCTCCTGTCTCTGCCTCCCGAATGCTGGGATTACAAGTGTGCGCCACCACGCGTGGCTCAGCACAAGGTTGTTAAGCCCCATTTGTTCCCAATGTCTGCTTCTCTGGCAGGTGCCTGGTCCCTGGCCATGGGCCTTCTTCAGATAGCTCCTACCCAGGCTCCAGGGAGGGCCTCGGTGTGGCCCCCATCTCTGCGGTGAACATCCTCCTGCCAGCCCCACCCCAGCTTGTGTGTGGGTGTCCTCAGGATACAGTCCCAGGAGTGGGGCTGTCAGTCCCCAGATTGTTCAGAACTAAGTTCCCTGAGGATGGGGTAAGGACCCCAGCGCACCTGCCCTGTGCACGGTCCTTTCCTGGGTCCTCCCTCACCAGCACCGGCAGAGCCTGCTGCTGATTTCTGCCGTCCTAGGACTAACACAACATCTTCTTTCTGGTTTAAATTCACGTTTCTCGCTTGCTGGTGACTCTGGACATCCCTTCGTGGGCTTGGTGCCCTCCTGATTCCTTCTTTGTAATGAGATGCTGAGGGTTACCATAGAAACCCCTTCTCCCTTTCCGGAGCCAGGCCCAACTCTGACTCACCCAAACCCCGGAAGCTTTTCCCTTATGAGCATCAGCCTTATCAGGCAAATGACAACGAGGCGACCATGCCAGGATCGAGCTCTCCCACCTTCTCCAAGGCCAATCACTTGATCTGGCTTATCCGGGTGACTCCCCTCCCCACTTCGCCCTAGGAGGGGTTCCTCCTGGGGAACCGCAAGGCTGGCTCAAGCCCGCAGCCGAGCCCCGCAGCCCGGGCGCTCAGCCAGCCCCTGGGGCACTTGGCACAGGCCAGTGCCCACTGCAGCCCTTCTTGACTGACCTAAAAGTATCCTCATCATCTAGAGATTTGACATGGCACCCCAGTCAGGGCAAAGACAGCCTCGTGGATAATCCCGATCACAGGGACCCTGTCATCATTGGGAATCCGTGTCACAGTTCTGCTCCCCACAGTGAAGACCTGACGGCCGGGTCCACGGCGACACCCAAGCATGTGGGTTCCCACCTTCCCCAGTCGCTCTGATGCTTGTTATGGTTTGAAGCTGGAACATCCTCAGCAGCTCCTGTGCAGAGCCTGGTCCCCGACGCAGCAAGGGAGGGAGGGGGAGAGAAAGGAGAGATGGAGAGAGGAGAGAGAGAGGGGAGAGAGAGGAGAGAGAGAGGGGAGAGAGAGGAGAGAGAGAGGGGAGAGAGAGGAGAGAGAGAGGGGAGAGAGAGGATAGAGAGGAGAGAGAGAGGGGAGAGAGAGAACAGAGAAGAGAGAGAGAGGGGGGAGAGAGGGGAGAGAGGGGAGAGAGAAGAGAGAGAGGAGAGAGAGGAGAGAGAGGAGAGAGAGGGGAGAGAGAGGAGAGGAGAGAGGGGAGATAGAGAACAGAGAGGAGAGAGAGAGGGGGGAGAGAGGGGAGAGAGGGGAGAGAGAAGAGAGAGAGGAGAGAGAGGAGAGAGAGGAGAGAGAGGGGAGAGAGAGGAGAGGAGAGAGGGGAGATAGAGAACAGAGAGGAGAGAGAGAGGGGGGAGAGAGGGGAGAGAGAGGAGAGGAGAGAGGGGAGAGAGAGAGCGGTGAGAGAGGAGAGAGGAGAGAGGAGAGGGGGGGAGAGAGAGAGAGAGAGAGAGAGAAACCTTTCCCTCTGTTGTCAGGTCACAGCTACAAAAAAGCTATCCCACTGCCACTAAGGTATAATTGTGAAAGCATTCCAGGCCTGAGGGCTAAAGGCCTGAGGTCCGTGGGAGACCTGGCCAGTCATCAGTCAATACGTAAACGCTCCACCCACTCAGGTGCCCAGCCCCAGCCCAAATTCCAGAAAGGGATTTGCAGGGCCATCTCTCTGTTTGTTTGTTTGTTCGTTCCTTCCTTCCTTCCTTCCTTCCTTCCTTCCTTCCTTCCTTCCTTTCTTTCTTTCTTTCACCCAGAACACAAAGTGCCAGAGGCAGAGTTGCAGAGGGCCTCACTCAGTAGCCGAGGCTGTCTGTGAACCCGGCTCCTCCCGGCTCAGCCTCCCGAACGCAGGGATTGCACCGCCACGCCGGGCCGTGTAGGATCTTGAGGCAGAGCTGCGTACTGTGTTGGATCTGAGAGCCTGGGAAGGGGCGGAAGACAGCGGAGACCCCACCACGATCCATATCTTCTTCCCTGATGACTGTGGACCAGCGCTTGAATGTCCTCAGCCTCAGTTTCCCCGTCTGCAACACGGCGCTAAGCACAGTGTATTTATCTGGCTTCTGCTGAGCACTCAGTGAGATGCACGATAAAAACGCACAAAGAGGCCGAGCGTGGTGGCGCACGCCAGCCATCAGGGTACTCGGGAGGCTGAGACAGGAGGACCGCAGGTTCCAGGACAGCCTCAGCAAGTCGTGAGACTCTCGGCAACCTGGCGAGACCATTTTCAAATAAAAATGAAAGAGGACTGAGAGTGGAGCTCAGAGGTAGAATGCCCCTGGGTTCAATGTCCTGTAACACACGCACGCACACACACGCACACACACACACACACACACACACACACACACACACTCCTAGCTACGAGGCCTAGAGTATCTACAAGTGGTTGCTAGGATCGGCTGACACTCTGTGTGTGTTTAGAATTGCCAACAGAGGCCGGGCGTGGTGGCGCACGCTTGTCATCCCCGTGCTTGGGAGGCGGAGACAGGAGGATCGCGCAGGTTCGAAGCCAGCCGCGCGCGCTGGCTTAGGAGACCCTGTTTCCAAATAAAAATGTAAAAATAGGTCTGGGAGTGTAGCCCGGAGGTAGAAGGGCTTCCAGGAACCCCAGTACTACCAAAAAAAAAAAAAAAAAAAAAAGAATTGCCAACAGAGATGTCAAAACACTCCTCTTTCACGGATCCGCCATTTGGGGAAATTCAGGGGCATAAAAGCATTGAGAGGGTTAACAAGAGCCCCACGTGGGTAGCGCCAATCGGCAGAAGCTGATGGAAACAGGGCCTCGTGGACACACCGACTGAGAGGTCAGCTCTGGGACCGGCAGGGCCACGAGGCCCTGAGCCCGGGCGGGAGCCGTCCTGGCTGCAGTCGGGGTGTCCAGCCCGTTTTCACCATCTTGAACAGAGTCGCCGCGCACCGCAGCCCGCGAGCGGGCACCTCGGCCCCACGTGCGCCCCGTTCACATCTGGGTTTCATCAAAGGAGTAGCTCCATGTCACAAAGGCCTCATTCACAGGTAGCGAAAGCAAATTTAACTGGTCATAAAACAATCCGCATTCCTGGGAAGGCCCTTCCAGAGGGGCCACCCTGCCACGCTGTCTCTGCCACACAAGTCCGCAGGATGCCGGCAGGAGGGGCCTCCGAGGGGTGTGCGGCGAGGAGGAAGCCAGCGCTCGCCCAGCGGCGGCACGCACCGGGACAGAGCCGTCCCAGAGGCAGTGCAGGTGCCTGGATGAGCGTTGTCGCAGATCAGGGAGGCCACTCTGGGCTCACACAGGACTGGGCGTGGCTCTCTGCTCATTTCAGTTAATCAGAGGATTAACACATCTGGAAGGCCTGGGGGGGGGTCAGCTGCATACAGAGGTGGGGATAGCCCACTCCAGGTTAGGGGGAATGGTGAGTACAAAGGCCCTGAGGCCACAGGCAGAGGGGATGAGGAGGCAGGGGCTGAGTCTCTTTTCAGTCTCATGGAGGGCCTGGTGGAGACAGGTGTGTCACAGCAAGACACCGGGATTTATTTCTGTTTGCAGTGGGAAACCCTGAATTTAGGCTTTTCTTTTCCTTTTTGCAGTACTAGGGATAGAAGCCAGGGGCATTGCACCTCTGAGCCGCTCGCCGTGGAGCAGAACGCTGAGACTCATTCCTCGGCTGGCTGCATTTTGTCACCCACTTTTCATCCCCTCTCGGTCTCTCCTCCCCCCTTTCCAGCTTCTGGGACCTCTGTCTGCTCTTCTCTGCGACATCCACGTCAACTCCATCTTGCAGAGGCTCAGGCTAAGCTCCTGGCCCTACGTCCAAAGGTCCTCGGCTCCCATGGCCTCTGTCCGGCATCTCTCTCCTCCCCTGGCCAGCACCCATTCTCAACTCAGCTTTTGGGGCAGGGGATCTTTCTAAAATCCGGGTGCAGCGGCCCACACCTGTGATCCCAGCACTTGGGAGGCCGAGACAGGAGGATGGCAGGTTCCAGTCCAGCCCTAGCAACTTAGAGAGACCCTGTTTCAAAATAAACCAGTACAGCCGGGCGTGGTGGTGCAAGCTTGTAATCCCTGCGCTTGGGAGGCTGAGACAGGAGGATCGCGCAGGTTCGAAGCCAGCCTCAGCTACTTAGTGAGTCTCTCAGCAACTTAGTGAGACCCTGTTTCCAAATAAAATAGAAAATAGGTTTGGGAGTGTAGCTCAGAGGTAGAGAGCTTCTGGGTTCCATCCCCAGTACCACATATATAAACAAATAAATAAATTGTAACACGCTGTGTTCACTGGCTAAGTTTAAGATGACTCCACAAATTCTTGTGCCTGCACCAGATGTAACAGCAAGTCTTGCTGGGTTGCTGAGGGTCTGGCTAAGTTGCTGAAGCTGGTCCTGAACCTGCGATCCTCCTGCCTCAACTTCCCGAGTACTGGGATCACAGGTGTGAGGCTTCGTGTCCGGCTGAATGAC
Source organism: Muscardinus avellanarius (assembly GCF_963383645.1). Taxonomy (NCBI): domain Eukaryota; kingdom Metazoa; phylum Chordata; class Mammalia; order Rodentia; family Gliridae; genus Muscardinus; species Muscardinus avellanarius. The sequence continues at coordinate 32,879,141 of NC_137805.1, forward strand.
TTGCTCTGAACGATGGTCACCAATTGCCGGACAGCCGCCGTGTGCCAGGCGCTGGGCTGAGCCCTTGTGCAGTTACCATCCCTCCACTTAACCAGGAAAACGTCAGAAGTTGATTCTCTTGAAAAGGCTTCGGCGATGTCTCCTGAGCACCTACTACGTGCTGGTCTTTCTAACACATTGAGGACAGGGCAATGTGCAAAACAGCAGACATCTCTGCTCTGCAGCGTGGATGCCGAGCAGGAAGGGCCCATGAGCAGCAGGTCCAGAGATGTGTCGGGGTGAAGACCTGCGGCCAACCGCGGCACGCAGAGGCACCTGGAAGAGCTGGGGTGCGGGCAGGTGTCTGGGGAGGCTCCTCGTCTAAGGACTGGCCGGAGAGAAGAACCTGGAGGCCACTGGAACACCTAACTCATGGACCATGAGGGGGAGAGCGGGCGTCTGAGGCTGGACCGTCTGTCTCGGGGCTGCTGGATCTCATCTTCAATCTTTCCTTCCTCCAACCAGCTGTCATTTCATCCCCCTGAGAGGCTCGAGAACAGTTCGAGAGGTGTTTGATCTGACTTAGCTAGAATTCCCCTCTCCACTTCGTTCTGAAGCACTGGGTTCCGGTTCCCGGCATCAGAGCGCTGCAGGCGTTTGGTTGGGGTGGCATCTGGGGACACCAGCCACGTGCCTGCATCTGTGCTGCACTGGCAAAGCCCCCGGGGTGCCTTCTCATGACTCCCCAGAAGCCCATGCTCAGCAAAGAGGCCAGGAACCACCCTGGGGCAGACAGAGGCCGACATCTGGCTGGCGATGGGGTGGCCGTCCAAAAAGCTGTGATCCGGTCTCTGGTCTAAAGTTTCCTGGCAGTAAAGACAGCCTTCTCTAAATCGATACTTTTTCAAAGAGAGAGGTCAAGTGCTCACCACAGTGACCTCCCACGGCAACCGTGAACGCCCTGCAGGCTCACAAATCTCCCATCTGTCCACCCCGGCCGGGCGAGGAGCCCAAAAGGCTGCACGGTGCTCAGGTCGGCTTTGGGAGTGACGGCTCGCCGTCTCCGCCAGGGAGTCGCTCCTTCCAACTGTTTACCATTAGGAATAATGTTCTCTCCACAGGCCTGTAAATTCCAAAAGGGTCTGATAATGCACCCAGGAGGATAGGGACTTCGCTTATGCACGAGCCGCAGCTCCCCTCAGCGGTCTCCTCCGTCCAGATCAAAGCCTTCTCGTCCTGGGTCCTAACAGCTGTAACCCACTCCTTGCCCTTAAACTTCACCTTGCTTTTAAAGGTTTGATGGTCAGAGCAGCTGTGGACCTCGGCTTTCATCTCTGCTGGATTTATTTCCCCTTCTCTGGTCACCTCTTCCAAACTTCATAGAGTAAATGGTTCCCCAAGTCCCGGAATTTGGGGTGTCCCTCCACTTCAGCCATCAGTAGAGGGTGTTTTAAAAACCTTCTTATAATTAAGAGGGGTGTTTGCATTTGCTGCGTTCATCAGAGATACTGGGTCACTTTGTGATATTTAACATTGTACAGGGTGTGGTGGGAGGTGAATACCTGTAATCCCAGGAGTTGGGAGGCTGAAACAGGAGGATTGCATAGTCAAGGCCAGCCTCAGCGACTCTGTGAGGCTCTCAGCAACTTAGAGAGACCTAATTTCTTTCTTTCTTTCTGGGCTACACTCCCAGACCTATTTTTTATATTTTTATTTGGAAACAGGGTCTCTTAAGCCAGCACGGCTGGCTTTGAACCTGCGCGATCCTCCTGTCTCCGCCTCCCAAGTGCGGGGATTACAAGCGTGCACCACCACGCCCGGCAGAGAGACCTAATTTCAATGTTAAAATTAACTGCCAGGTGTGGCGGTGCCCATCTCTAACCCCAGTACTTGGGAGGCTGAGACAGGAGGATCGCAGGTTCGTGGCCAGCCTCAGCTACTTAGTGAGGCCCTCCATAATTTAGTGAGACCCTATTTCAAAATTAAGAATAAAAGATAGGGCTGGGGAAGATGGCGACTGATAAAAGCAGCGTTTACGAGTCCTGCTAAAACTCGATCTCTGTTGTCACAAAATCAGCTCTTTTATAGCCAGAAAACACTTGCAACAGAGAAATAAAAAATGTAAACACAAGGGACAGAGAAAAAACGACTAGAAGAACAACCAGAGACCAGAAAAGAAATCAAGCCTGCAATGTGGCAGCAGAGTCGCGCCGGCACCATCTTCCCTCACAGCACCAGGCTCCAGAGAGGAAAGGTAAACAAGGAGCTGAAGTGAGCAGCTGCGGATCATTCGGGTTTAATTCAGCAGTTCTTTAAGTGCAAAGAATGCCTAAAACTCTCAGTGGCCAAGCTCATCACGCCTTCCAGGGACTCAGAATGGAGCTCAAAACCAGAAAAGAAATACGCCAGCCTCACGGGCGAGGGCGTGGTAGCGGCGCCATATTGCCAGCACGGACAGCGAGTTTACCGCGCACCATGACAGCTCCTGATCAGTGCGCAAATAACCGTGAGTGTAATTGCGGCCCCTAAAGGAGAAATCCCAACACTGCACTCCCAGGGACTTGCGCAGCTTTGATAATCTCCCTGGGTCTGAGATTTTGCAGTCCAACCCAGTGAAGGAGTAGCAGTGGCAGAGATACCACACCCTAGTCGCAGCTCCCCGTGGGAAAACGCCCAGCCTGGCACCCCCACGGTCTTGCGCAGCCTCGATTAACTCCCTGCGTCTGAGACTTTGTGATACAACACAGTAAAGGAGTAGTGGCAGCTGAGATTACCACAAACTTGAGATCCAGAGCACCCTAAGTGAAGTCTCAGTGACCCAGGGAAGGCACAAAATTCTGAAATCATGGGAAAGAGGAACAACAATAGAGCAATGAATGCCCACAACCCCATATTATCAGAACCTGATAACACAGAATTTCCGAGATCTCCAGAAGATCAAGTCAGGAATATAACAGTAGAAATAATACAGGACCTTCAAAAAGAATTTAGAGAGAGTCTAAAAAAGATAAAGGAGGCAATCATTGAGGTAAAGGCCTCAATTTAAAGTATAAACAATCGATTAGACCACATGGAGTATAGAATCTGGCTCCCAGAAGATGATCACTCCAAAAACGAACACATAATTTATAACTTAAAAAAAAAATCAGACAGCAGGAATCTGACATTGAAAAAATATGGGCCTATTTTAAGAGAGCTAACCTAAGAATAATCAGAATACAGGAGGGAAAAGAAGGTGAAACCAAAGGGATCAACAATCTCTTCAAAGAAATAATAGCAGAAAAATTTCCAAACATATAGCAAGAGGTCGATACACAGGTCCAGGAAACTTATAGAACTCCCTTTAGATAGGATCGGAGAAGAGGATCCCCACGCCACATAATTGTCAAAATGACCACTGTGGAAGCCAAGCAGAGAATCTTAAAGGCAACAAAAACAAAGGGCCAAGTGACATTCAGAGGCAAACCAATTAGAATCACTCCAGACTTCCCAAACCAAGTCATGAGAGCCAGAAGGGCTTGGAGTAACATATTCCAAACTCTGAAAGAAAACAACTTCCAGCCAAAAATTTCCTACCCAGCAAAACTTTCTATCAAATTAGATGGGAAAATAAGAAGCTTCCATGACAAACAGAAACTGAAGGAATTTATGTCTTCAAAACCAGCGCTAGAGAAAATACTCAAAGAGATTAACTACAAAGAAGAAATAGGTAACACACACCAGAACCAGAGAAACAAGATTTTCCATCCAGCAGACAACTAAGATTGGTTATCTTTGGAGACTCATTATTTATGTTAGTCTTTTACCTATCTCTAAATTGTATTGTTTGCCTTTATTGTTGTTAATTTTTAGGATTTCTAGTTGGAATATTAATATACCTTCAGATATAGCATTTGGAAATATTTTATCCCATTCTATCAGTAACTTAACTCTGTTTACATTGTCTTTGGATATACAATTTTTTTTTTATTTTTTAGGAAGTTTGTTTATTCTTTTGTTGCCTGTGCCTCTGAAATCATATCCAAGAAATCACTGCCAATTTCAATGTTGTGAAGTTTTACGTCCCAGGTTTTCTTCTAAAAGTTTATAGTCTTAAGATTTACATTTAGGTCTTTTATCTATTTTGAGTTAATATTTGTATATGGTGTTAGGTAAGGGTCCAATTTTATTCTTTTTCATGTAATTATTATTTTTCAACAATATTTAGTGAAAAGATTATTATTTCCTTCACCAAACATTCTTGGAAATCTTGTCAAAAATAACTTGACCATAGATGGAAGAATTTATTTCTAGGCTTTTTATGTTACTCCACTCGTTTATATGTCTGCCTTTATAGCAGTACTACACTGTTTCAATTATTATAGCTTTATAAGGTTTGAAATCAGAAAATGTACATCTTCTAGCTTTGTTCTTTTTTGAGATTGTTTTGGGTATTTAGAGTTCATATATCAGGTTAGGATAGATTTTTTCTGAAAAATAAATAAATATATGATAGTTTCACCTTAAAAAAAAAGAAAATAATATCATCTGGTAAGAAAGAAAGCAAAAAGAAATATTGAAATCTTATCTCTAAGTGATAAAAAGCTTGATATCAGACAAAGGAATCTGTTATTTGAGATTACCATTGTTAATTTTGGATAAATTGCTATAATATTAGATGTCAACCACCAAGCCAAGCATGGGAAGGAGGGATGGGGAGGGAATGGGGTGGGGATTGGGTAGGGGCTAACTGGGCGATGTGTATGTCTACAAAAGTTTTTTTTTTTTATCCCATTATGATGTATAAATACAGTGTACCAATAAAATAAAAAAAAGATAGGGCTGGGTGTATAGCTCAGAGGTCAAATGCCCCTGCATTCAATCCCTAGTACCACCACCACAATAAATAAATAAATAAATAAATAAATAAATAAGTAAATGAATGAATGAAATTTAAAAATTAGCTATTTGCTTTTTGTATGAAGAAAGCAGTTAAAATAGGGGCTCGGGGCAGGCCCTGCCCGCTGAGGACCACACCACTGGTGATAAGATACCTCTGCACTGTGGAGCCCGAGAGAGATGAACTCTTCACTGAGGGCCCAACCTCGCCCACGTGACTTTCTGGTCCAAAATTACACACAAGCTCAGGCTAATCACAAGGGGGCATCAGAAGACATTCCCGAATGGAGGAGCAGATCCCTAAGTAGCCGACCATTGATCTCACACGTCAAGGCCGTGAGCAGTGAGGAAGCCTACAGGTGCGGCAGACGAAGACTAGAGAGAGACATGATGGCCACAAGCCAGGTGGGACCCTCGGCTGGATCACGGCTTGGAGAAGGGACCTGGGCCGGGTGCAGCGGTGCAGGACTGTACTCCCAGTATTGGGAGGCTGAGACAGGAGGCTTGCGGGTTTGAGGCAAGCTTCAGAAATTTATCGAGACTCTGTTTCACAAATAAACAAATAAACAGATAGGCTGGAGGTAAGCTGGGCGTGAGACCCAGACAGGAGAAGGGCGGGTAGGGACCAGGCCGGGGCTGGAGCCAAGTGTCCCTAAGCCAATTGCCCCACTTCACATCTGTGACCTCTCAGACGGTGAGTTTAAGCCCCTCAGTGTGGGGGGCTTGTCATTGCAGTTCAGAGAATCCTCTTGCCCTGGTCCTCCCGCCCCTTCTCAGTTGGAGGCCAGAGAGTGGCAGGCCCGCCCGACTGTCCGCCTGGCCCCACACCTCCCTGGTCCCCTCGGCTCCGCTGCCCTGGTCTCTGCTGCTCCTCAGAGCCGGTGCCTTCGCAGGGGCTGTTCCTGTCTGAAATGCCCTTCCTGCCCTTCCTGGCCGCTTTCCCCTCCCAGCCTCTTTCCTGCTCCCGCTGCACCTGGCCCCGCCCCTCGCTGGTGCTATAGACTAGAGAGGTGCCCAATGGCCACGAGCCAAGTAGCACCCTCCGTCTTTCCACCACTGCCTGAAACACCATGGATTTTACTCAATTTTAAACATCACAGGCCTCATGTATCTTTCTGCGAGGATGTAAGCCCTGTAAGTACAGAGTTTATGTGTTTAGTCTCTGCCGCAGCCCTGTGAACCAGAGCGTAGAGGATGCTGGGAGTTGGTACCGGACAGCTGGAGGGGGTGTCACTGGGGCAGGCCCTCCCGTCTGCATCCCTGCGCTGTGACTATCTTAGGGCCAGTGGCAGAGGGGACTGGGGTGGCCGATCAGCTGACCTTTAGCTAGCGTGGGCATCCTGGCGCACGCAGGCGGGCCCCACTCAATCACGGGGGGTTTAGAAGTGGGGGAGGAGGCTGGCTCCAGACAGGGAGGGAGGGGTGACACTCTAGGGGTGCGACTGCTAACTGTTACCTCCTGGCGAGGTGGCGGGCTCCTATCGCCCACATCTGACAAACGTGGATACTGAGGCAGCCGACAGAGCCGGGGCCCTCAGGTGAGCGGGCTCAGAGGCCACCTGGGCACGCGGGTGACCTGCGGTAGGGCGTGCAAAGTTGTAGAGCCCACTGAAAGGGAATAAAGACAAGAACTTTGCCTGGAGCAGAGTCCTGGGCTGTACCGCGATCCTCCTGTCTCGGCCTCCCCAATGCTGGGGTTACAAGTGTGCGCCACCACGCCCGGCCAGGATCGCAGGTTTGAGGCCAGCCTCAGCAACATAGCGAGGCCCTGTATCAAAATAAAAGAATAAAATAGGGCTGGGGGTGTAGCTCTGAAGTAGAATGCCCCTGTATTCAATCCCCAGTAACACACACACACACACACACACACACACACACACACACACACACTAAAAGCTCTCTCATCAAAAAAACATGACTGTATATCAAGCCCTGCATTGCTAAATCTGTTTGCACAGCTCCCTGGCCTCCTCTGGCAGAGACACAATGGCTACATGCCCGGGAACAGAGGGGTGATTGGAAATGGCTCTCTCTATTGTAATAACACGGGGTTGTAACACATCGGAACACCAACAGCCTGTCTTTATTTTAAAATGTGATTCTTTGGTCATCGGGGAGTTCCTGCATTAACTTTGATTATTTTATTTTTATTTATTTATTTTTGTAGTACTGGGGATTAAACCCAGGGCACGCTACCACTGAGCTACACCCCTGGACTTGTGTTTTGCTTTGTTTTGGAACAAGGACTCGCTGAGTTACCGTGCGCTGGCCTTGAACCTGTGATCCTCCTGCCACCGTCTCTCAAGTCCTAGGATTTTAAGTCTGCTCTCCCACGATCAGCTAACTTTGCTTTATTTTTTATTTATTTTATTTATTTATTTTTGGTGGTACTGGGGTTCCTGGAAGCCCTTCTACCTCTGGGCTACACTCCCAGATCTATTTTATATTTCTTATTTATTTGGAAACAGGGTCTCTTAAGCCAGCGCGGCTGACTACGAACCTGCGCCATCCTCCTGTCTTGGTCTCCCAAGCGCGGGGATTGCAAGCGTGCGCCACCACGCCTGGCTGCTAACTTTGTTTTAAAGAGTGCAGTGCAGCCCGGCACGGTGATGCTCGGCTGTAATCCCAGTACTTGAGAGGCTGAGACGGGTTCGAGACCAGCCTTGGCAATTCAGAGAGCCCCTCAGCAACTTATTGAGTGATAAGTCGGGCCCCTCCCCTCCCCCATGTGATCTCGCAGCGGGAACAGGAGGCGGGACCCCGGAAGCCAGAGGCAGAGATATCGCGAGACTTCAGGTGCCGCGAGAGAATCGGCATGCCTATAAAACATTGGTGCCTCCGATCCACCACTTGACTCTGCGCAACTCTCCAACGCGTGGCCCGTCAGTCCCTTCCGCCACGGCCGGCTGACTCTCTGGAGGTGCCGGGTCGGGCCCGAATAAAACAGCGGTCTCTGATAACCCGGTTGGTGTTTTCGCCTCCCTCCTCAACTCTCTGACTCTATTTTCAACCTTCCAGTGAGACTGTTTCAAAAAAAACAAAACAAAAATAAATAAAAAGGGGCTGGGGGTGGAGCTCAGAGGGAGAAGGCCCTGGGTTCAATGTCTAGTATTCAAAACAACGCAAAGCACAGTTGTCTTAGTTCTGAGCACCTTTGGCACTCTGGCCCCTGGGCCAGTTCCCTCTTCTCCTTGCGCGGCCCGGATCCCCCCGGCTCTGTGACGCCCTCCCTGGAGACTCAGTTTCCTTATCTGTCAGATGGCACCGACTGGCTCCAAGTAGCGAAATGAAGCCCATGCGGAGGGGCGCAGGCCAGGGCTCAGCGGGCCCGGCCCCGGGCGCCCCGTCAGTGCCGCAGTATATTTATTTATTTTGGTGGTACTGGGGGTGGAACCCAGGGGCTTTTCTACCTCTGGGCTATACGCTCAGGCCTATTTTATATTTTTTATTTGGAAACAGGGTCTCACTAAGTTGCTGAGAGCCTCACTCAGTAGCTGGGCTGGCTTCCAACCTGTGCGACCCTCCTGTCTCCGCCTCCCGAGCGCGGGGATGACGAGCCTGCGCCACCGCGCCCGGCCAGATCCTTAACTTCTGATATCTGTTTCTGCCACTAACTCGGCCATCGATTCATGTTGTGATGAAGCTGGAGATCGCTAGATATTTGTCAATTCAATGCAGATGTCAGCACACTACGAGGCGGAGCTGCTCGGGGTCCCGGCTGCCACTTGCACGGGGAACAGAGGTGTCCTCTGCAGAGACATCTATTAGGAACCCCCTCACCCCCAGGGGACGGGGGACCGGCGGTGGCGGACAGAAGGGACTGTTTTAAAAACAATAAAGTCGATTCGCCATGGTCGGCCTCCGTGTTTGGAGATCTTTGAAAGAGATATGGCGTGGCTTGGGGAGGGGCGGCGGGACGAGGGCTATTTTCACTGTACAGCGGGAGCCCTGACCTTTGCCGGCGGCGGCCTCTCCCCCTGAACTTGCCGGGTCCGGACCGCCTGCGCCGCCGCCAACATCTCAGACTGAGACTAATTCGAGACAGCTGAGCGCGGGGGGCCTTCTCCGGCCCCTTGAGCCTGGGTGGTTTCAATTTTTGCCAAGCCCAGCCACAGGAGGGATGGAGCGCGGCCCTCATGCGGGGGCTCTCGCCCCCCGGGACCCCGGCTGGGTGATGCTGCGGGTTGGACTGCGTCCCCCGAACAGAGACGTTCCCAAGCTCCTGTGGCCGCGTCCTCATTTGGAAACAGGGTCTTTGCAGACGTAATGAAGTTGAGACAAGGCCGGACCAGATAAGGGCGTCCTCATGGGAAGAGGGAAATTTGAACTTCGAGGCACAAGGTAAAAGTGTGTGTGTTGGAGGCAGGAATGGCACAGGCTGCTCGAGATGAAAGTACCAGAGGACCTTTGCTGTGCCGCCGACCTTCCGGGTCCTGGCTCTGCCCAGCAGCTCCAGGGTGTGGCAGCCAATCTCCAGGCATAGTGAGCGGGTCACGCAGCACAGACGTTAAACCCTCAGCTACAGCAAGTTCTAAGAATCTGAGTCCCTGCGAACATGGAGTTCTCTGTGAGCCTTTTTTTTTTTAATTTGTGGTGCTGGGGATAGAACCCAGGGGCATTCTACTCTGAGCTACACTCCCAGCCCTTTTGAATTTTTTTAAATTTTCAAATAGGATCTCTCTAAGTTACAGAGGGCCTTGCTAAGTTGCTAAGGCTGGCCTCGAACCCGTGATCCTCCTGTCTCAGCCTCCACGAGTACTGGGATTACAGGCGTGCACTATCACACCATGTCTCTGTTTCGGGTCACTAGATCAGCGAGAGACCCTAGCGCCCTAAAGGCTGGCCAGCCGCGGGGGCTCAAAGGTGCAGCTGCCAGGAGGGGCCTGGGCTCTGGTTTGGGGCCGTGTAGTTTTTGAGCAGCCAGGCTTTGGGGGCTGCAATTAGGGCTGGAGGGGTAGGGACCACAGTCTGGTCAGACCTGGCGAGGCCCCTGCAGAAGCTGGAGGGCTTCCTGGTTGGCAGAGGGAGACAGACACTCATGCACGCACACATGCACGTATGCACACACATATAAGATTCTTTTTGTGTGTGTGTGTGGTGTTGAGGCTTGAACCCAGAGGCATTCTACCTCCAAGCCACACACCCAGCCTGATTTTTTATCTATTATTATTATTATTATTATTATTATTACTACTTGTGGTATTGGGGATTGAACGCAGGGGCATTTTACCTTCGAGCGACGTTCCAGCCCTACTTTTTTATTCATTATTTTGAAACAGGGTCTCACTGAGTTGCAGAGGGCCTCACTAAGTCGCCAAGGCTGGCCTCAATCCTGTGATCCTCCTGTCTCAGCCTCCCGAGAACTGGGATTATAGGTATGTGCATACGTGATTTAAAATAAATACCTGAAATTTAAGAAGTGGTATAAAAAGGCAGCTGGATTTGAGTCTGCAGAATCAGGCTGCCTGTCTGGGACACACAGAAGCTACTGAATATACAATAAAACCACCCTCAGAAATCGGAAATTCCCTGCAGGTCTCCTGGCTCAGGACAAGGAGTCCAGGGCCCAGGGCTGATGAGCTCCGATCCCGTCGCCACCGTCCAACAGAGGAGAGGACGAAAGCTCATTCTCAGCTTCTCCTGCACGGAGGTGGAGGCGAAGTGTGTGTGTGTGTCTGTCTGTCTGTCTGTCTCTCTCCCAGCATGCAGCTCCCTGCCTGGGGCCATCCTGCCCTCTTCATTATTTCTCTCAATCCCTGCACAGAAGGCTTGGCTGCCACAGCCCAGAGCGCGCGGGATTCTCTCCTTTCATCTTCTGATCCGCCGTGACAGGGACTGCGCCTTGAACCGGGACCTCCACTTCGGAGCGTTTGTCCTCCTTATCTTTCAAATTTGGTTCCTTGCCGGGCGTGGTGGTGCAAGCCTGTGATCCTGGCACACGGGAGGCTGAGAAAGGAGGATCACAGGCTTGAGGCCAGCCTCAGTGACTTAAGTGAGGCCCTCGGCAACTTAGAGAGACCCTGTTTCAAGATAAAAAGCAGCACAGGGCTGGGGGTGTAGCTCAGAGGCAGAATGCTCCTGCATTCAATCTCCAGCACTACAAATAACAAATAAATAAAATTAGTTAATAAAAATGAATACATTTGGTTCCTCGTGTTTTCCGTCTTCTGGGTGCCCTGCCCCTCCCGTCAGCGTCAGGTGGAGAGATTTACTCGGGTGTTTTCCTGTCACCTCTGGGAGTGCAGGCCTCGGGGTGGGCTAAGTTCTTCTTTCATTGAGACATCAGAAATAAATGCACTCGCCGGTGCGGTGGCGCACGCTGGTCATCCCAGCATTCGGGAGGCTGAGACCGGAGGATCCCGGTTCGCGGACAGCCTCAGCTACTTGGTGAGGCCCCTGGCAACTCAGTGAGACCCTGTTTCAAAATAAAGAATAAAAATTAGGGCAGGGGGTATAGCTCGGAGGTCGAATGCCCCTGGGTTCCATCCCCGGTACCGCAAAAAATAAAAATAAATAAAATATAAAAAATAAAAGATAAACAGAAGGCCCTGGGTGTTCCTTCAGGCGTGGAAGAATGAGCTGGATGATTCTAGAATTTTCTGGGTCCTGGAAGGTATTGACATAGGCGCGGCCCAAGAACGGCTCTCTGTGCCGCCAGAACGGAAGGGGCGGCGTGAGCCAGCGTCGCGCCTGCCGAGGACTCGCTCCTGGGCTCTTGCGCCCGTTCCCTCCGCTCACCGCTCAGCGGGCAGCTGGGCTTTCTAAGCTGCAAACCAGATCGCCGTCCCTGTTTTAAAGCCCCCATGGCTTCCTGGTGCGCCCCAGACACGATCCACGCGCCCACCCGGCTCTGCGAGGTCCCCGCCACCTGCCGGGGACCCTCAGGCCGCGTCAGTGCGGGACACAGGGGCGTCCGTCTGTCGGTGCCAGGCGTCTGTCCTGAATGACGAGAGGATCTATTCTGCCTCACATTCACGGCTACCCTCTGCCCTCCCAGTGTTCACCAAGTCAAGAGGTGGCTCTTTAAACATTTTTAAATTTTATATTTATTTTTTTGCCGGGCATGGTGGCACACGCTTGTAATCCGCCGAGACAGGGGGATGGCAGGTTTGTGGCCAGCCTCAGCTACTTAGTGAGGCCCTTTGCAACCTAGTGTGACTCTGCTTCAAAATAAAGAATAAAAAATAACAGCTGGGGTGTAGCTCGGAGGTAGAATCCCCCCCTGGGTTTAATCCCCAATACTGTAAAAATTTTTTTGGGTGGGAGAGTCATTAGGGATTGAACCCAGGGGCATTCTACCTCTGAGCTACACCTCCAGCCCTTTTTATTTTTATTTTTATTTTGAAACAGGGTCTCACTCAATGGCTGAGGGTCTCACATAAGTGGCTCAGGCTGGCCTCCAACCTGCAGCCTCCTATCTCAGCCTCCCAAGTGTTGGGATTATAGGTGTGCACAACCACATCTGGCTGCTTTCCCAATGCAGTAGCCATATTTACGTTATCGTTCACTGAAATGAGAAACCATTAAAGTTCAATGCCTCATTTACTGGGGTCACCCGTCAAGTGCTCAGCAGGCTCCCCAAGGCTAGCCGCCGGCCACCAGACTGCAGGGTGCAGCCGCAGAACTTTTCCATTATCTGGAAAGTTCCATCAGACTGCATCGTCTGAATGAGTGGTTAACCGAAGCGCCCCGATGCTCAGATCAACCCTCACTCTCCCGGGCTGATTCCTCCTGTCCTCTCCAGGACTTGAGCAAATCAGATTCGTCAGAAGCAGAGGAAAGACCATCCGTGTGACCTCCCCGCGTCCTAAAGGCGGAAGGATTCAGGTCAAGCCCAGGGCGAAGGTGTGTGGCAGCCAATCTCCAGGCATAGTGAGCGGGTCACGCAGCACAGACGTTAAACCCTCAGCTACAGCAAGTTCTAAGAATCTGAGTCCCTGCGAACATGGAGTTCTCTGTGAGCCTTTTTTTTTTAAATTTGTGGTGCTGGGGATAGAACCCAGGGGCATTCTACCCCCAGGTGTGGGGGTGCGTGGGGCGAGAGTGACCCACACTGGAGACGCTGATTCACACCAGGAAACGCGGCCTCAGCCCGGGGAGCCCGGCCTCCCCCACCCAGCCTTGATGGTCTCAGTGAGATCAGACTGACTTTGCCCGCTCAAAACCGGCTGGGCCAGGGCAGCCTGGAAGTAACCGCTGCCCAGGAGACACAGACGGGGCACCCCAGCCCGGGAGTCACCGCTGCCCAGGAGACACAGACGGGGCGCCCCAGTCCGGGAGTCACCGCTGCCCAGGAGACACAGACGGGGCGCCCCCAGGAGCGGGCCACCGGGCTCCAGCCTGTGTCGCCCCGGCCGCCGCTCAGATCCCGGGGACACGCCGAGTGGACGCGGGAGTGGGACCCAGAGGCCATCTGTGTGGCTCCCCGGGTCCACTCCTGGCTTGTCGTTTGCCTGTTCTGTTGCTGACCCCAGGCCCTGAAGGCCAGTCAGGAGAACACTGAGCCACATTGTCAGATGTAAGTAAGAGGACCCGCCCGGCACAGCGGCCCTGCTCGAGAGAGCCCAGAGGCGGCCGTGAAACCAGCTGCTGATACTAAGAAGAAGAAGGTGTCACGCTGAAACGTAGGGTTAGGGACGGTCTTGAAAGACCAGGATACCTGCCTGGCCTGGGTGCACCGTGGGTTGGCAGCAGCGGACGGAAGCCAAGCAATGCCCTCTGGGGGCTGCCGCAGTCCCCACCGCTCCCTACAACACCCACCTGGCTCGCGTCCCTCTTTCAGAGTCCCTGCAAGACCAGTGTACTATCTGTGCTTGAAGCCCTGATTTAGAAAAGCCACCTCCCAGAACAGGTTCAATTCACAGGACTGTAGGATCATTTTTAAAATTAATTAATTTAGCTAATTAATTTGTTTTGTTTTTGTGCTACTGGGGATTGGACCCAAGGGTGTTCTACTGAGCTCTACCTCCAGCCCTATTTTATTCTTTTATTTTGTTTATTTTTTTTCTTGAAGTACTGGGGATGGAACCCTGGGGCATTGCACCTTCGAGCTATACCCCCAGTCCTATTTTTTAGTCTTTTTATTTATTTATTTATTATTATTATTATTATTATTATTATTATTATTATTATTTTGCGAGTCTTGGAATAGAACCAAGGAGCATTCGACCTTCGAGCTACAACCCTCTACCCTATTTTTAAAATTCTTTATTTTTATTTATTTATTGATTGATTGGTGGTACTGGGGATGGAACCCTTCTACCTCCGGGCTACACTCCCAGACCTATTTTATATTTTATTTGGAAACAGGGTCTCTTAAGCCAGCGCGGCTGGCTTCGAACCTGCGCGATCCTCCTGTCTCCGCCTCCCAAGCGCGGAGATTTACAAGCGTGCCCACCACGCCCGGCTTTATTCTTTATTTTGAAACAGGGTCTCACTAAGTTGCAGAGAACCTCACTAAGTAGCCAAGGCTGTCCGTGAACTCAGATCCTTCTGTCTCAGCCTTCCGAGCGCTGGGATTACAAGCATGTGCCACCACGCCTGGCTAGTCTTTTTATTTTATTTATTTATTTATTTATTTATTTATTTATTTATTTATTTATTTTTGTGGTACTGGGGTTCCTGGAAGCCCTTCTACCTCCGGGCTACACTCCCAGGCCTATTTTTACATTTTTATTTGGAAACAGGGTCTCCTAAAACAGCGCGCGCGGCTGGCTTCGAACCTGCGCGATCCTCCCGTCTCCGCCTCCCAAGCGCAGGGATGACAAGCGCGCGCCACCACGCCCGGCTTAGTCTTTTTATTTTTTGAAACAGGGCCCCACTGAGTTGCGAAGGGCCTCACTAAGTAGCCGAGGCTGTCCGCGAACCGCGATCCTCCGGTCTCAGCCTCCCAAATGCTGGGATGACAGGCAGAGTCTCACTCAGTTGCGAAGGGCCTCGCTAAGTTGCTGAGGCTGGCCGCGAACCTGCGACCCTCCTGTCTTGGCCTCTCAACTACTGGGATGGCAGCCGTGCGCCACCACGCCTGGCTCCTAGGATCTTTTAAGAAGAGCGCCGTGTGGTTTGATTCGAAGGGTCAATGTTCCTGTCCGCTTTGTTCTTTGTTTTGTTTTTATTTCTTTGACTTCACTTTCATTTCTGGGGTCCTTTGCCGTGCCTGCCCTTCTCCCCCCTAAACATTTCTAGAGTTGAACTTGTCCACCTTTTCATTTATGGATTTTGGATTTCTAAGTCATGGTTAGAAAAGACTTTTCCACTCCAAGGTCATAAAAGTTTTGCTTGTTCTTGTTCTAGTATTTTTATGGTTTTCCTTTTGACATTTAAGCTGTTGATCCATTTGAATGTGTGTGCGTGTGTGCGTGTGTAAGCATGTGTGCGTGTCTGTGTGTGTGCGCATGTGTGTGCGTGTGTGCATGTGTGCATGTGTGTGCGCACGTGTGCATGTGTGTGTGCACGTGTGTGGTGCTGGGGATTGAACCCAACGACATTCTACCTCTTAGCTATTCCCCCAGACCTATTTTTTTGTTTTGAAACACAGGGGCATTCTACCTCCGAGCTACACCCCCAGCCCTATTTTTTATTCTTCATTCTGAAATAAATTAAGTTGCAAAGGGCCTCGCTCAGTAGCTAAGGCTGTCCACGAACCTCGATCCTCGGGTCTCAGCCTCCCGAATGCTGAGATTACAAGCGTGCGCCACCGCGCCCAGCTTGGGTTCTTTTATCTGGTGTACAGTAATAGAGAAAACATTTTCCTCCCACAAAGCTAAGCCGTCGTTCCAGTACTGGTCGTCACATGGGCCATGTTTCCCCAGGGCCTTGGTTACCCTCTCCGCCGGGTGCTAGGTGCCCTCCCGTGTGACGTCCCTTTCTGGACTTGGGTTTTCTACCGTCAGTCAGTCCACGCATCCTGCAGTCACCCCGCATGTGACCGCAGCTCTAGGATTCGGTTCTGCCAAGAGGCCCGATCATTCTTGTTCTGCGTATTTTTTCCAGTCCAATCTAGTTCACAGAAAAGGAAACAACCAGTCAAGGATCTAAAAGGAAGCTCCACCTCGCTTGGCAAGATGGGGCTTGCAAGTCAGAGCCAGGCTGAGGAATAATTTTTTTTTCTTTTCGTGGTACTGGGGATGGAACCCAGGGACATTCTTCCTCTGAGCTATACCCCAGCCCTATTTTTTATTCTTTATTTTGAAACAGGGTCTCACTGAGTTGCGGAGGGCCTCACTAAGTAGCTGAAGCTGGCCGTGAACCCGCGATCCTCCTGTCTCAGCCTCCCGAATGCTGGGATTACAGCGTGCCCACCATGCCTGGCTTGAGAAATAATTTTTCATGTACCAGGTGGGCAACGGCTCCAGTAGTGGACACTGGGTTGCTGGCGGGTCCCCAGGGAAGCAGGCACTGGGAGTTTGAAGTGGTCTAATCCCTGGGGAGGGTCATGTGGAGCTATCTACCAAGTTTAAGCATGGATTTGTTTCTCGGCCCATAATAAAATAAACACACAAATAACATACTTAGCAAGGCACTTTGCAACTTAGTGAGACCCTGTTTCAAACAGATAAAAAAGACTAAAAAATAAGGTCGGGGATGTAGCTTGGAGGTATATGCCCCTGGGTGCCATCCCCAGTATCTAAAAAAAATTAAAAAAAATTATCAGATCTTATTTTTGGGGGGTTGGAGATCAAACCCAGAGGCATTCTACCTCTGAGCTACACCCCCCCAGTCCTATGTTATTTTTTATTTTGAAATGCTTTCACTTTCTGAGGGTCTCACTAAGTTGCTGAGGCTGGCCTCGAACCTTCGATTCTCCTGTCTTAGCCTCCCAAATGCTGGGATCACAGGCATGCGCCACCAAGCCTGGACCAGGTTTTTAATGACTAGAAAGGAAGGCGACTCCGCCTAGCGTCTAGACGGACCGACGGCAGGAGGTGCGCGTCCTTGGGCCCGACTCGTCCCCCTCAGCCTGCCCTGTGCTCCCGTCTTCCTCGGCACAACCGAGGCCACCAACATCTTTCCTCGTAAAATGCTCAGATCTGTTCGAGAGTTTGGTTCTCCTCTGGAGCAGCTTGGAAAAGTACGTTAATAGGAAGCACATGGGCATGGTGTGTGAGCGTTTTTGGTGTTTGTGCTTGAAAGAAATATTTCACGAGGAGAGCGCCAGGCTCTCCGAGTGTCTGGGCGGTGTCCAGAGCAGTCTGTGGCTATCAACATCAGGCTGAGGCCGGCTGTGGGGACAGGGCCAGCTGCTGCCGGCCCTCTGGCCTCGGGGCCATGGGGACCAAGAGAAGGCAACCTGAGCCGGGCGTGGCGGCCCAAGCGCCTGTCGTCCCGGGACTAGGGAGGCTGAGACAGGAGGATCGCAGGTTCGCGGCCAGCCTCGGCGTCTTAGCGAGGCTCTCAGCAGCTTGGTGAGACCCTGCTTCTAAATAAAATATAAAATAGGCCTGGCAGTGTAGCCCTGAGGTAGAGGGCCTCTGAGTTCCATTCCTAGTACCACAAAATAAATAAATAATAAAAAATAAAATAGCGCTGGGGGGTGTGTGTGAAGCTTGAAGGTAGAATGCCCCAGGGTTCAATCTCTAGTTCCAAAGAGAAAGAGAGAGAGAGAGAGGAACAGACAGACAGACAGACAGAAAGAGACACAGAGAGACAGAGAGAACGAGAAAGAGGGAGAAAGAGAAAGAGAGAGAGAGAGGGAGAGAGAGAGAGAGAGAGAGAGAGTGTGTGTGTGTGTGTGTGTGTGTGTGTGTGTGTGTGTGTGTGTGTGTCCTGTGCCATTTCCATGCCATGGGGTGGGAGCGGGGCTGGAGATGGGTTTTGGTTCATGACGGGCTGCTGAGGGCGGGTTCTAGGCTCCCACAAGAATCTCCTTCTGGATGGATCTGTGAGCCGTGGTGGGAGGGCGTGGCCGCTCCCTGCCCGGGCCCTGCAACTTTGGGCAAGTTACTCTCCCGCCTTGTGACTCAGTTTCCCTACGTGTAAGAGGGAAACAACAGAGCCTTCGTCGAGGCTCCTGGCGGGCCAAGAAGATGGCGTATGCAGACTCTGGATGGTGCTTACAACCCGGGCCCTGGGGCCCTGGACAGGGGAGTCTGGACCGCAGCCCTGAGCTCGCACTGGCTCTGTGCCCCTGGGCAAGTCACTTGCCCTCTCTGGGCCCCAGTGTGTCGTCTGTGAAGCGGGTTGATGGTGCCCAGCTCTCATGGCTACTGGGAGGACCAGAGAAGAAAGCCTTGCTCTGCGTCCCCTGCCCTGGGGCCTGGGCTTCCTTTCCAAGCTCGCCCCCCTGTCCACAGCACTCCAGAGTCGCGCGTCCCTCTGTGGCCCTTCACCACCCGGAGCCTGCTCCTGCCTCAGGGCCTTGGCTCTTGCTGTCCCCTCCTCACCTGGACGCTGGTGTCCAGCTCCTCAGGCCCCTCTCCACCGGCTGAAGCTGGTCCCCAATCCTTCTGTCGACGGGTCATCACTACGTCCCAACACCCTAATTTTTCCTTCCCAGGTTTAATCAAAGCCCTTGCAATGACATATCTGTTATTGACTCTCGTGCCTCTGTCTCCCTGATGGATTGTCTTTGTTGACTCCTGTGGTCTGGTGTCTACAGGGGTGCCAGGTATACAGCTGGCGCTCAGTGCTACGCGGGTGGACGAACGGGGCAACGGTCCGCCTCAGCCGGTCACCGCGCACAGATGCGCTGGGAAGGGAGTGAAATGGGGAGGGCGCATTCGCCGTGCGATCTCCCGGCCTGAGAGGCCGCGAGGCAGTGAGTCCAGATTCTATTTGAAGAGCTGGAAGGAAACTGGCTCCAGATGGCCCCAAATACGACCCCAGTGTCCTCACAAAGCGCCGCCACAGGGACTGCTGCGATGATTTACTCCTTGTTTAGAGACGGTCCCAGCAGTTTCACCCTCCAGCGGGACTCAGAAAGGCCCTGGCCGGGGGCAGAAGGAACAGCAGACGCAGGAGAGGTGGGGCATGTTACCATCAAGGACGTGGTCTTGGGGTGAGGCTGGGATTCCACTGCACCCCCAAGAGGCTCAACGAAGTCCGTTTCCCCTTGTATGGGCTGCAGAACTAAACTCCTGGCCCAGACGCTGGGCGAATGGCTTTTCCCTCTACACCCTCAGTTTCCTGTTCTGCAAAATGGGAAGAGCCAGGCGTGGTGGCGCGTGCCTGTAATCCCAGGACTTGGGAGGCTGAGACAGCTGAGATGGGGGACTGCAGGTGCGAAGCCGGCCTCAGCCACTGAGTGAGCCCCTCAGCAACTTAGTGGGACCCAGTTTCAAAATATAAAAGATAAGATGAGAAAATGGCTGGGGGTGCAGCTCAGAGGTAGAATGCCCCCGGGGTGCAATCCCCAGGAAAATAAATAATAAATAAATAATAAAAATAGAAAGAACACCAGTCCTCGTGCTCAGAGCATCAGGACCGTTGTATAAGACGATCCTCGCAACACCGTCTTTGGGACAAGTGAGCAGATGGTGTCACTCGTGAGGCTCTGGCACAGATCTGTGCCCGAGGCCATTCCAAGGGCGGGGGGGGGGGCCACAAATGCTCTTTACTGCCTTTCTCTACACACATCTCTAAGATCATTTGGTGCAATTAACAAAAAATTAAAATATAAAAAGGAAGAGATAGCCAGGTGTGGTAGCAGTTGTGATTCCAGTCTCTTGGGAGGCTGAGGCAGGAGGATCTCAGGTTTGAGGCTAGCCTCGGCAACTTGAGAGACCTTCGACAACTCAGAGAGACCCCCCCACACAGAGCGCGTAATATAGACACTAAGCCTTAGAGGATGAAAAAGAAATTGAACAGGGAAAAAAGAGAGAAGGAGAGAAAACTTAAAAGAGTCTTCAGATACATAATAACCAAGTCACAACAGAGGAATCTCAATTGGATATGATTTAAACAAAGTTAAAAAGCACGTGGTGGCGGCGCACACCTGCCATCCCAGCCCTCGGGAGGCGGAGACAGGAGGGTCGCAGGTTCGAGGGCAGCCTCGGCAGCTTAGCAAGACCTCGCTTCAAAAACGCAAAGCGACATAGGGCTGGGAGCGTAGCTCAGGGGTGGGATGCCCCTGGGCTCAACCCCTAGGACCCGTCTCCCCTAAAAGAAGCGACAATGTTTCCCAGGATTTTTTTTTTTCAAGAAAAGTCCTTGATACTCTTTTGTGCTTGTATTTTACTTTTCAAAACCTTATGGCCATTCTTATCCACTTGTATGGGGGTGAACACCAGGATGGGACCCCCATCACCGCTGCCCAGGGGCTCCGAGCAGGGTCAGCAGAGGTGGGGAGTCAGGCACGGGCCGAAGGGACACGTGGGCCGGGGCTTCCCTCCCCACTCGCCCCACGGGCTGCCTGGAGGAGAGCTCTGGTACTCCCAGCACTCCGAGTGCCTCTCGGGCTCTCCTGGACTTCTTGTCCCATCGCAATTAAAATACAAGCCAACTTCTTCCCAGCGCCCTCGGGGCCCAGCAGGACTCAGCCCTGTGTTTTCCCTAGGACTCCCTCCGCGGCCCTCGCCAGCCCGGCTCTGTGCCTCCAACACAGCGCCACGTTCCCCTCTGAGCGTCCCCCCGGGCTGTTCCCGCTGCCTGCAATGCTCTTCCCGTCTGGCTCCGCCTCGCCTTTGGGTCTCTGACCAATGCCAGTTCTCCAAAGAGCCTCCTCCGATGACCCCATCTACGGCTGCAGAGCGCACCGTGGTCCATCCAAACACCCTACTTACCACTGCGTCACGCCCACCGCCTCCCAGAGCCATCTGGTCTACCTGCCCACTTGCTTCTCGCCGGTCTCTCTCTGCCCTGCCGCGCGGGCAGATCTCACGTCTGCTGTCCCCACCACTGGCACTCCGCCGCTCAGGGCAGGCGCTCAGGAAATTTGCAGCGTGAGTGAGCGAGCTGGCCCCCAAGACAGGAGCCCTGGGCCCCGCGGGAGGCGCCACACTGACCGTGCATCTGGTAGGTGTACGGGCTCTGTCCAGCGGGCGCGGTGCTGAAGCTGGAGCCGTAGCTGAGGAATCCGCTCTGGCCGGGGGAGTGGTTCAAGCTGTCTTCCGTCTTGATGCCTTGGGAGGAGGGGAGAGAAGGACCAGGGACACAGGGTTAGGGTGCTGCCTTGCCACCCACAGGGGAGCCCCTGAGTCAAGACAGCACACGATTCTACCAACTTCCAACGAGGACTTGTTGGAGAGGTAAAGGTGAGCCTTCAGACGCACTTCACCCGGCCTGTGTTTTTGTTTTGTGTTGTTTTTGGTGGTACTTGGGAATGAACCCATGGGTGTTCAGCCACTGAGCCCTTTAAAAAAATTGAAATAGGGTCTCACTAAGTTACTGTGTGTTGGTCTCAAATCTGTGATCCTCCTGTCTCAGCCTCCCAAGGATGGGATTAAGGTGTACGCCTCCAAGCCCTGTTTGGCCTGCATATCTCCAAGGACGGTCTGAATCGGTTGCTTTTCTTTACAGATTATGGGATTTCACCAAAATATATGGCCCCGTGTCTTTGGACTATAGGATGGTCCAGCTACACCATGTCTGTGCTCCCGCGTGACAACAGCTGCCCTTAAAGGCTTCTGCGTTTGTGTGTAAGAGGCTCGGGGATGTGACTTTGAGCCTGGTGTTAATATGCTGTGATTTCCCCCCATTTCAGTTGTACTTTAAAAAAATTAAATTAATAATTTTATATTCTGGAATACTAAGAAAAGCGGTGAAGGGAAAGGCCTGGCATGAAGGCCTCACATTTTATACAAGCAGTCCTCGCCGTGAGCCCTGCCTGGATCTGTGGGTACACGAGTTTGCAGCCCCCTGACCCACTGAGTAATACCGCGTGTGGCTTAAACATCCACTACGATCTTGGGTGAGGGTGTTAAATGAATCGTCCTAAACCGGGCGTGGTGGCGCAGGCTTGTAATCCCCGCGCTTGGGAGGCTGAGACAGGAGGATCGCATGGTTCGAAGCCAGCCTCAGCTACTTAGTGAGGCTCTCGGCAACTAAGTGAGACCCTGTTTCCAAATAAAATATAAAGCCGGGCATGGTGGCGGACGCTTGTCATCCCCGCGCTTGGGAGGCTGAGTCAGGAGGATCGCGCAGGTTCGAAGCCAGCCTCAGCTACTTAGTGAGGCTCTCAGCAACTTAGTGAGACCCTGTTTCCAAATAAAATATAAAATAGGTCTGGGAGTATAGCCCGGAGGTAGAAAGCCTCTGGGTTCCACCCCCAGTACCACCAAAATAAATAAATAAATAAATAAATAAATAAATCATCCCTTCTTTGCAAAGGTGGTGTCACTTAACGATAAGATGTACTCTGCTCTTCCCCTGGGGAGACCTGCTTATTCCCAGACTTTATCTATGGTTAGAAATCTGCCTTCTGCTCCAGCCAAACTCTGGCATGCCGTGCCAGGCACCTGCTCCGTTTCCACGCGCAACTGGCTGAAGAACTGGGTTGAGGGAGGCAGGCGGACCCATCGCCAGAACCCATTTCTTTTATTTTTATTAACAATGCAATGAATGTACTGTAAAAATTCAAACTGTACAGAAAGTATAGAGAAAAATGCCTCTCCCCATCCCTGGCCCTAAAACAGCTCTCCTTCCCACGGGAACCCCGGCAACACCTTCCCGTTGGGCTTTCTGTGCGTACACGGGCTCGCGTGTGCTGCGTGTATTTGTAGACAGTATACGCATCCCTCACTTTCAAAAACCAGAACAACCCCATACTGCTCCACAGTCTCCTTCCTCTTATTATGTCTGGGGATGGGACTCATATGCGATGATGATCATTTCCCAGCAGATCATGAAGTTCTTCCTTCTTCTGTACTTAAAACTGTGCCATTTCACGTATATAAATATATAAGCAGAGCCGGGCGTGGGGGCGCACGCTTGTCATCCCAGCATTTGGGAGGCTGAGACAGGAGGATGTAGTTCGCGGCCAGCCTCGCCACTTAGTGAGGCCCTCTGCAACTAAGGAGACCCTGTTTCAAACTAAAGAATAAAAAGTAGGGCTGGGGGTGTCGCTCGGAGGTAGAATGCCCCTGGGTTCCATCCCCAGTAACACACACACACACACACACACACACACACACACACACACACACAGAATATATATATGACATATAATTACTTCAGAACATATATATTATACATTTTTCTGCAGAAATTATACATCATATAGAACTACATATTATATTCTTTGTTATATATTTCTGTATATAGGCTATATATTAGATATAATATAGAAATACTATTTCTATTATATTCATACTTATAATTTTTGGGGGGTACTGGTGATTGAATCCAGAGGCATTCTACCTCCAAGCTACATCTCCAGTCCTTTTATTTTTCATTTGGAAACAGGGTCTCACTAAGTTGCAGCGGCTGGCCTTGAACCCGCGACCCTTCCGTCTCTTTCACTAAAGTACCAGTATGTGATGGATTGGAAATTTTAAGGCAAAAGTCAAAAACTGGTCTTTGATAGCAGATGAGAAGCATAAACAGGAATCAGTCAGGGTTATGTCAAGACATCAAGTTTCGGGATGACTGTAACGTGGCCACGGGCGATGGGAATGCCTTACTATTATCCAGGAAAATGGAAGCTCCTGGAAGCTCCACCCTGAGGTCTCCACACTTGAGAAATGTATAGAGATGTTGACCGTGGCCCTCTGTGCAAAGGGGAACAAACACAACTCCCGAATCCTAAAGGACAGTCTAAAGGAGACTGGAGAAATAAATTTATGGTAGTGGGGGGGGGTGTGAGCGGTAGCTGCACGCGGGAGTAGGGACAACGTTGCTGGAATGATATGATGTTGGGTGGGGAAAAGAAAGTCACAAAAGGGCACATGCTGGCCAGAGGTGCTGGGGGACACCTGTAACCCTAGCACTTGGGAGGCCGAGACAGGAGGATCGCAGGTTCGAGGCCAGACTCAGCAACTTAGCAAGACTGTCAGCAAGCCAACGAGACCTCGCTTCAAAACAAGACAAACAAAACAAAAGAATGCATATTTAAAGCATAAAGTTTATTTATTTATTTTTTGCAGTGCTGGGGATGGAACCCAGGGGCATTCTACCTGAGTTACACCCTCAGCCCTATTTTTATTTTTATTGTTTATTTTGAAACAGGGTCTCACTGAGTTGCAGAGGGCCTCACTAAGTAGCTGAGGCTGGCCGAGAACCGCGATCCTCCCGTCTCAGCCTCCCGAATGCTGGGATTACAGGCGTGCGCCACCGTAGCCGGATCTAAAGCATAAAGTTTAAAACTTAACTTAAAACACTCTCCATCAGGGGTCAGTCTGTAGGCCCTGGGCTACTGTAACCAGCCAGCTGCTTTTGGAAGGGAACAGTTATTTATTTATTTATTTATTTATTTATTTATTTATTTATTTATTTATTGTGATGCTGGAGATTGAACCCAGGGACATACTCCATACTACCGCTGATCTACATTCCAACCTTTTTTTTTTTTTTAAATATTTATTTGAAAACAGAGTCTCTCTGCGTTGAGAATTCCACGAAGCTGCTGAGGCTGGACGCGAACTTGTGACCCCCCTGTCTCAGCCTCCCAAGTAGTGGGATCGTCACAAGGGTGCGGCCACCACGCCTGGCGACGAGGGGCGACTGAAACAGACACCCACTCATTCACAGGGGGCCTGTGGCCGTCCTCCCACGGCGACAGCCCGGCCGAGTCCTGGCAGTGGGGATCGCGTGGCCGGTCCGCAGAGACAAAACCTGTTTACTAACCCATTCTTTACAGGAAAAGTTGGCTGGTCCCCGTTCCCCATAAAGATATCCGGTTGACTCAGAAACCTCAAATCCAGGCTGCAGGCATCTTTAGGATGGAGGAAGGCCACCTCCCTTCAGTATTTTCAGTTGAATGGTTTGCTCATGGCTGCTTGGAAGCATTACTGCTTAAGCCTTTCCAGAGGTCTCCAATATTGCATAATAAATTGAGAGAGAGAGAAAAAACCCCAACAACAACCAGCGACTCAGTGCGCCTGACACCCTGCCCTCTGCTTTGCTCAACCGTGTGCTTTCCTTGTGGCTGTTTAAACAATGCCAGGGAGGGCTATTTGCCAAGAAGCAACGAAAACATATTCCTGACAAGATCCAGCAGGGTTTGTCCAGGCGGTGAGTAAACACCGCCTGCTCTGGCACAAAGGGAAGCGGCGTTTCGGTCCGCCTGGGTGACACGGCCACTCTGGGCCTGGGGGCTCCCGAGAGCAAAGCCCTTCCTAGAGATCAGGGTCCTCGGGCCCACTCTGGCCCCCGACCTGTGTGTGTAAATAAAGCTTTATTAGAACACAGGCACGCCCACCAGTGTACACACTGCCTGGCTGCCTTCCTGCTATGGTGGCAGAGCAGAGCCACTGTGGGAGAGACCACAGGTCTCACAAGGTGGAAACTTTTTATCATTATCTGGCTCCCTCTAGACAAAAAGTTACTTACTCTCTGACAGATGATCCTATTTTGTTTTATTTATTTACTTTTGGTACTGGGGGATAGAGCCCAAGGGCATTCTACCTCTGAGCTAGACCCTCAGCTCTATTATATATATATATTTTTTTGAAGCAGGGTCTCCCGCAGTTGCTGAGGGCCTCGCTAAATTGCTGAAGCTGGCCTCTAACCTGAGATCTTCCTGTCTCAGCCTCCCAAGTACTGGGATTGGAGGTGTGTGCCACGGAGCCCAGCTAGGTGACTGTTTAGTCCTCACCACAAACACGGGAAGGCCAGGCTGAACAGCACCTCCATGGCGCAGACAAGGAAACTGAGGCTCAGGGAGGTGTGATCACTGGCCCAGGTGTTAGGTCCAGCTGGGCAGGGGTGGACGTGAAGGGCAGGGGTGGAATTCCAGGCCCTGTGATCTTATAACCTACCCCGTATAGTCTGGGATCAGACTTTGAAATTCACCGAGACAGCCAAATAACTTTGAACCCAATTCATTTCCCTCCCGCGGCGTGTTTTGTCTGGGCCGAGGGCTCCTTTTCTCTTTTATGTGAAAAAGAATACGGGTACGTTTTTCTTGGCTGTCAGCCAGACGGGGTAATTCACTGTGATCGGATCCCATGTCTTCAAGCGCAGGAGAGGCAGAAAGTCAAAAAAGATGCCCGCACCTGTTGGCCCAGGTCTGTCACAGGTAATCCCCCCGGATTACAGAACTCACAGACGTCACATCATGGCCGAGGGCTCAGACTCCGGAGCCAGGCTGCCTGGGTCTAATTCCGCCTCTGCCACCATCCAGCTGGGCGACCTTGGGCAAGTTATGTACCCTCTCTGAGCCTGTTTCTTTGTTCCTCCAGGGAGGATCAGGATGGGACCTTCCTTGTAGGGCTGAGGCAGGGATTGAAGGAATTAGCGGATATAGTTTATTTTATATAATTTTTGTGGTACTGAGGATTGAACCCAGGGGCATTCTACCTCCTAGCTACACCCCCTAGCCCTATTTTTGCATTCCTTGTGTGTGTGTGTGGTACTAGAGATAGATCTCAGGGGCATTCTACCTCTGAGATATACCTCCAGCCCTATTTTTATTCTTTATTTTGAAACCGGGTCTCACTGAGTTGCAGAGGGCCTCACTAAGTAGCTGAGGCTGGCCGCGAACCACGATCCTCTGGTCTCAGCCTCCCGAATGCTGGGATGACATAAAGTCAGACGAGGTGGCGCACGCCTGTGGTCTAAGTCCTTGGCAGGCAGGGACAGGAAGATCCCAGGTTCGGGGCCAGGCTCAGCAATGGAGTGAGACAGCCACCTCGTCGTTTCCAAACAATAAATAAAAAAGGGCTATAGCTCACAGGTGAAATGTCTCTGGGTTCCAGAACCCCAAATTAAAAATATATTAAAAAAAAAAAATCCTGAAACGGTGACCTACCACCCTCTGCTCATGGACTTGCCAATGGCTTCCCGCCTTGCTTGGAATAGCTCCCAGTTCTTTTGGGGGTCACACGGCTCTGCCCAGGCTCACCTCGCCTCCCCACTTGCCCCAGCCACCGGGGCTTCTTGGAGCCTCTGCCCGGAGGCGCTCCCTCCCGCGCCTGCAAAGTCACCTCCCAGGTCTCAGGGCAACCGGAACCGGAACCGGAAATGGAACCGGAAATGGAACCGGAACCGGAAACTGAACCGGAACCGGAAACGGAAACAGAAACTGAACCGGAACCGGAAACTGAACCGGCTGCTTATTTGCAAGGCCTTCCCTGGCTCTCAGAGCTGACATAGGTCTCTCTCGTTCCCCCCTTTCTTAGGAGACCCTTGCCTTCACTTATATCACGCATCAGAGTTTGAAACACAGAAAAACTACTTAAATGTGTTCATTTTCTCCTTCTAGGCCAGGGTTTGCAAACCCCGGCGTCTTCCCGGGACACGTGGACGGTGCGAGGCAGCGGCCCGGGCTGGGTGGCGGCTGTCCCGACCCACAGCCACACGCCCCCGGCACCCAAAACTCGGCGCCGTGCCCGATCACGGGTTAAAGGCGTTGGAATGATAAATTCTTGGGTAAGCCCCGGCCATTTCAAAAGTGGCAATTCATTGTAAAAATGTAAAAACTGGCGATTCGTTATAAAAATGTATATTAAAGAGGCTAAAACGACCCACAGGCTGTATTACCCATCTCTCTTCCGTTTTCACCCTCTGTTCTAGACTGTAAACGCCCTGAAGGCTTCATTGACCACCATCTGTACAGGACACGCCTGGGGAGATGTGTTGATTTTACAGCCAGAAGATGGAGGCCTGGAGCGGTGGGGCACCGACCGGTGGGTCTGCCCCCGCCAGCCCTAGGTTCCCCGCACGGCCGTGGATGTGGATGGGCGGCTGTGGAGCCCGGAGCGTCCGCAGCAGACCCGGGCCTCCTTTGCGGCCCCCTCCTCCCTCATACCCACATCGCTTGTACCAGGTGAAGCCGACCTGCCCTCCGGCTGCAAGAGTGGACCTGTGGTCAGACGTGTTTACCCAGAACACGCGGTCTTCTCTGCCTGGCGTCTGGGCTTGAGGGTCCAGGCACAGACATCCTGGGACTGTACGGGAGGTCCTGGACGGGAGGACTCTGGACCACAGTGCTGTGGGCCCACTGTGTTTCTTCTGATAGCACCGCTGTGTCCTCTCTGGAGAGGACCATGCCCCCCGCACGGGCGAGCCACACGCTTGGGCCTCTGTCTCCCTCACCCTCCACCTTGGCTTTACTAAGCCTTGCCACGGGGCCCAACATGGACCAGGAGGGCTGGCCTGAAAGTACTGGGAACGATGCACTCTCTGTCCACTGGGAGTGTTGGGCTGAGGAGATGCCCAGCTTGTAGGCACCATGTCCGCTGCTACACGGGGACATATGCCGGGCTGAAGCCAACTCAGAGGGTAGCACCTGAAGATGGAGAAATTCTCCTGTGTGCACCTGGATCCAGCCAGACCCGATGTCAGTTGTGTCCCCAGATGTACCAATCTGTGAATCATAAAGCTCCACTTCCTCCCTGAACCATCTTGAGTTAGGTTCCTGATTCTTTTTTTCTTTGGGTACTAGGGGTTGAACCCGGAGGCATTCTACCTCCAAGCTACACCCTATCCTGATTTCATTTCTTATTTGGAAACAGGGTTTCACTAGGTTGCTGAGAGCCTTGCTAAGCTTCCGAGGCTGGTTTTGAACCTGCAACCCTCCTGTCTCAGCCTCCCAAGTACTGGGATTACAAGCGTGTGCCCCCACACCCGGCTTGAAACATGTTTATGGCCTCTTTTCCCCTCTATCTGCACTCGTCTGGCCGTGTTTATCGTTGTACATTTGACTGGGGCGACGGTGAAGAATGCAGACCGTGATGCTGGGGAACCCGGGGGAAGCGAGGACTTGTCTGGAACTCACTGTAAGAAGGGATTCCGTAGGCTTGGGCTGGAGGCGGGTACGCTGGGTAGGGAGCAGCCTGCTGGATACTGGCGCCGTACTGCGCCTGGCCGTAGGCCGCCATGGCTGCGGGAGGCTGGCTGGGCGGGACACGTGGGCGCGGTCTGTGTGGAAGGAAAGAAGAAGGTTAACCCTCCTCGCCCAGCCCGGCATCCCTCCCTGAATCTTGCCATCGCCACGGCCATTTTTCCTTGGGTATCTTTCTCCAGGTCTCTGCCCTGGGAAAGCAACTTAGGGGTTACGTTTACTTGATTTTTCTCTCTTCTTGGGAATCAGAGAGGTCACTTTCCTGTCTCCCTCGCAGTAAGATTTGACGATGTGGCAGGTCAAAACCGAACGGAACACGGGCAGATATGCGTAAGCCAATATGGGGTGACCGAGAGAAACACCGCTTGCAGCCCTCCTGCTCTCTCTCCCTGTGGGTAGGAACAGCGGAGGACAAGGGTGTGAAGGTTTTCACACACACTCCAGACCCCTGAGACTGCTGGCGGAGGGAGAGCTCCAGGTTAGCGTTTCACCTGGTCCCTACAGGGCTTCATGTAACAGAACAGAACAGAGCAGGTCAGAAGAAACACACAGAAAACAGCACACAAATCCTTTACTATATGAAGCCACTGAGACCTCCGGGTTTCTGTTACAGCAGCAGACCCTGTCCTACCCTGACTTACACCCCTTCTCTCTCTCTCTCTTTTTTTTGTACTAAGGATTGAACCCAGGGCATTCTACCTCTGAGCCACACCACACTCCAAGACCTATTTTATCCTTTAATTTTGAAACAGTGCCTTGCTAAGTTGCAGAAGGCCTCAACAAGTTGCTGAGGCCGGCCTCCAACCTGAGATCCTTCTGTCTCGGCCTCCCAAGTACCGGGATTACAGGTGTGTGCCATCACGTCCACTCCTTCCCAGCTTTAAAGGGGCTGTCCGTCAGGATGTCCTGCTCTTAGCCAAGGGCCAGGTACACCCTCCCCGGACTGTCCAAGCAGACGGCCCTGGGGATTCCACTCCTGGGCTGACTACGTTGATTCCACAGTCATGCTCTGCGGAGACCATCTTCCCGTCCTTCCTGCTTCCGGGATCCCAGAAGCTGCCCGGCACCGAGCCTTCCTCGAGGCCTGATGATTCCCCCTTCGTTTACTCCGTAAACTCTTCGAGATCTTTCCAGGAAAAGTCCTTTTAGACTTAACATTGGCTGGAGTTGATTTCTGTTGCTTTGCAGCCAAAGACCACAGATGGATTCTGCGTTCCATGTGAACAGCAGGTCCCACCCAGGGCTGGGCCTTCGGGGGCCACTTACCCAAGACATCTGTAAAGCGACCGCCGCACCCAGCGCCGCGTCCTTACCGCGTGCTGGCAACGGCGCCACGCGCCCGGGAGCGAGCCCATCCCATCAGGTACTCTAGCCGTCTCTCTCTCTCTCTCTCTCTTTCATACTGGGGATTGAACTCAAGGGCAGTCTACCTCCAAACTACATCCTCAGTCCTATTTTATTTTTTACTCTGAAAACAGGATCTCCCCGAGTTGCCGAGGCTGACCTCAAACCTGCGATCCTCCTGACTCAGCCTCCGAAGGACTGGGATTACAAGTGAGAACCACCACGCCCGGCCCAGAGCTTCTTGCTCACAGGAGCGGGCGCGCCCCGTCCCAGGGCAGTGATGAGTGCGGCCAGGCCGAGTCGTAGCACAACGGGGGTGGCGGCCCGGGGTCATGCAGTCTCTGGCCCGTGTATATCGTCTCTTTGGTGGAGAATAGTTACTTATTTTTCTCTCTAAGTAGAATTCCTTGTCAGTATGTTAAAACCAGGAGATTATACACAGGAGTGTACTTTTATTCTCCCCCTTGACTTGTACAGCAGGTGTTTGAGCAAGCCTGGGTCTGTGGGTCTCATAGTAGTGACACCGCCAGACTGTCGCCCGCTGTCTGACAGTCCTTACGGGGTCCACTTTGCTCGGTGGTAAAGACAGCCAACAATTCCCAAGTCCACCGTGTGTCCAGCTATGTCCTCATTATTCCTTTCTTTTCTTTTTGTGGTTCTGGGGATGGAACCCAGGGGCATTCTACCTCCGAGCTCCACCCCAGTCCTATTCTTCATTCTTTATTTTGAAACAGGGTCTGACTGAGTTGCAAAGGACCTCACTAAGTAGCTGAGGCTGGCCTCCCACTGCGATCCTCCGGTCTCAGCCTCCCGAATGCTGGGATGACAAGCGTGCGCCACCACGCCCGGCTCTCATTATTACTTTTGTGCGGAGTGGCTCATTTGAACCCCACAACCCTGCTGACCGTTGGAGGTAGTTACTATTCTTGTCCCCACAGATAACAAAACAGAGGTAGAGAGAGACGAAATATCAGGCCCCAACACACAGTGGACAGAGCCTGCACCCTGGCTCCAGCGCCCCCCACCTGCACCCCTCTACAGCTGGGGCAAACCAGCGTGGCCACGTTAACAATCCTAACACACTGGTGAACACTGAGCCCCGAATCTGCGTCTGGCTCGGTTTAGATTATATGACATCACTTTAATTAAAACCCATTTGGTTCCAGGACGCGCCCTCCCCCCCCCCTCTCTTTTTCTCTTTCTCCTCTCTCCTCTCTCTCTCTCTTTTATCCAGGCGTAAAACCTGCTTGGTCCTTGCACAGCCTCGTGGCAGGTGTAAGACGGCCACGAAGTTTACGATCACAAACAGATGTCTTGAGCCCTGCTTCCCTTTTGACTCCGCTACTGTGATAAAGATTACTGGGGGGACTTGCTCCAAAATGCTTAAGGCCATCTGAGCTGGAGGCGCCAGAGCCGTCCCGGCAGGGGCTCCTCAGGCAATATCCCCGCTCCGCAGGGTGGCGGGGTGGGTCTCGCTGGGTCAGGGCTTCCTGCCTGGCCCAGAACCTTATTTTTTTAAAAAATTTCTCCCAAGCTATGGCCTTCTTAAAGTAGAAGGTGGAAATCTGAGATTCCACCCCTGCTTCCCACCAAAGGCAATTTAAAAAACTCCGATTCAACTGGGGCTAACGTTTAAAACCAGAGAAGGGATGGCGGGACTCTAACTCCGAGGCCTTAAAAAAAAAAAAAGAAAAAAAAACATGAGGAGGGAGATTTCTCCCTTCTCAGGGGCTTCTGCCTAGCCCCCCCAGACTTCATCTGGAGGTCAAGGGCGGGCTCAGTAAGCGACTTCCTTCCAGCGGCTCCTCCTGGGTGGGAAGGAGGGAGGGTTTTCGGATGTCCAGGAGCGTGCTGTCTGGCTCCGGATGCACTGGCCGGGTAAAACCCAGGGCCCGGTGTGCGGCAGCGGCGGGGACAGGCAGCTCCGGGAGGGAGACGGAAGCAGAGGCCCGGTGCTGGCCCGTCATGAGCCTCCTGCGTCTGTCCAGGGTCCGCCCGTCCCTGTGCTGGGCCCTGATGGCACGTGGTGTGGCTCCGAGCCCCTGCTCTGTCCCCATGAGGCTAGAAGCCCCCTGCGAGAGGGGCGGTGTCTCCATCTCTGGTCCTGAGCAGGGGTGGGGACCAGGCAGGACACTCACCGTGCGAAGGGCTGGGGTATGCTGTGGGGGGCCGGCTTGGAGACACCTGGAAGGGAAAGAGAAACCGTGAGGGGGTTCGGCTCCCAGCGAGGCTGTGCGGAAGCGCGGCTCCTGCAGACGCGGCCCCGGCAGGGAGGACGCTGCTGCCGGAGGCTCTTGGGCAGCCGGGCCCCTCTGAGGTGCCACACCGGAGCTCTGTCCTAGGCCGTCCAGAGCCCTTCCCGAGCTCGCTGCATCTCCGGGTACTCAATAAAAGGAGACAGAATCTAGAATGCCGGGTGTGGGGAGTGCACCTGTCACCCCAGTCCTTGGTAGGCTGAGACAGGAGGATGGCGGGCTCCTGGTCAGCCTCAACAACTTACCGAGGCCCTGCTTCAAAGCTGAGAAGAAGAAAAGGGCTGGCGGTGTAGCACAGAGGTAGAACGCCCCTGGTTTCAATTCCTCTGTGCCACCGAGGGAAAAAAAATCTATGACATTTTGAACACAAGAGTGGAATCCGCGCCTCCACCCATTGTTCAGGTGGAGAAACCCAAATCCAGGCAACAGGAAGGGTGTGCTGGAGCCGGCCCGCGGCTAGAATAGATGGCAGTGGGCTGGGGCCTGCACCAGGCTACCACCGTTTCCAGTCGTGGACAGAGCTCCTCCCTCCCTGGCCTCAGTTCAACCCCAAGAACGCCAGATTGGGAGACGCCGGGTGGCTTTGATTATCCCACATCCGTGCCCCTTGAGGTTCCTCCTGTCCCCACTTCCAGGGAATGGAGTTCAGGAGGGGCTGGCTCCAGCACTTCAAGGGAAGGAACATCTCTTGGGCTCCGCTTTGGGCGTTGAGGCAGAGACAGAGGACAAGGCCTGAGTTCCAGGTGCAAGTGTCTTACAGAGAATCGCTGGACACAAGAGCACCCAATTGCCACGGAAGATCACGTGCAGGAAGGGACCCCAAGGGATAGAATCCAGCTCGAGAAACAGCGTGGTGGCACATGCCTGTAATCCTAGTACTTGGGAGGCCGGGACAGGGGGATTGCAGGTTTGAGGCCAGCCTCAGCAACCTAGGGAGGCTCTCAGCAACTTACAAGACCCTGTTTCAAAAGAAACAATAGAATAGGGCCTGGAGCTCAGAGCTGGAGACTTCGGAGACACACGTGAGCCTCCTACTCCGCCCCTTCCTGCTTCTGGACTTTGGCAGTGGCCCAGGTCCTGGGTCTCAGCGCCTCCCGTGCAACGGGACAAGAGTACTCAGCACAGCACGTGTGAGGATGAGAGAGGACGGCGGTACTGCTGCCCGCTGGGTGCTTGGTACGTGCCATGTGCACCCGTCCTAATATTTTACCTGGATTACTTTTTATTTTTGGGTACTGAGGATTGAACCCAAGGGCATTCTACCTCTGAGCTACTCCCCCAGCCGCCCTCCTCCTACTCTTCCTCCTCCTTTTTTTTAATAATCTTGAAACAGGGTCTCACTAGGTTGCTGAGGCTGACCTTGAATCTGCCATCCTCTTGTCTCAGCCTCCCAAGGACTGGGATTACAGGTGTGCACCTCCACGTCTGGCTGTATTACTTATCTTAATTCATATAAGACCTAGGAGGGTGAGACCTTCTAATCACATTCCCGGATGAAAAGCTGGAGGCCCAGGCAGCTTGAGGACTCACCGGGGCCACCCGGGAGGGAGGAGGGTACGCTGCGCTCTGAACCTGGCTGCTCCCACCCTGAGGTCTGTCTCAAAGAGACCCTGTTTCAAAATAAAGAATTAAAAATAGGGCTGAGGGGTGTAGCTTAGAGGTAGAACGCCCTTGGGTTTCATCCCCAGTACTGAAAAAAAAAAGAGCCTTGTCTATTATATGATCTAAAATGTCAGCGTGTACTGCCGTAGTAGGAAGGAACTGGGTAAAATGTGTCCAGTTATAGATGTGAGAACGTGCCGTGTGTGTGTGTGTGTGTGTGTGTAGATATGGATGTGTGTTGGATGGAGATATAAACACATATTTCTTATGTTTCGCACTAACAACAACAAAACCCCCTAAAATCAGAGCAGCGGCGCGTCCCGGACACGTGCCCTGCGCTCGGCCCCGCGGGGTCGCAGCATCGCGCCCCCGGGACCCCAGGACCAGGGGCCAGGCGTCTTGTTCTGAAGCAGCGGCGGCCTCACCATTGGCAAAAGCTCACGGCTCTGGCGCGGATAGCAGTAAATGACTGCATGAAACACTTCAAACGTTTGCTTTAATAAATACGTAAATATTCATAAAACCCCAAATGTATGGAAACAGAACTCCTACGGGCTCGCGCTAGCTTGACATCCCGCGCGTTGGAAGCCGCGTCTCTTCTTCCGGCCCCGCGGAGTGACAGCAGTGATTTCCATGCTTGCCCCTGGCCCTGGCTTCCCTTCCTCCGAGCCCTGAATCTGGGAGCTGCCCGAGCGCCTTTCCCGCCTGGTACCCAGGAGGGCTGCGGAGAAATGGGCGGTCGCCATGCGAGGAGCCTTACATCCCGTGTGATTCCTGAAAAACCGTCTTCCGCCTGTTCCCTGCTGTCTCACATTTAACCTTCGCATCCCCGGGACCCCCGGGCGAATTGAGACGCTGGGAAACGAGTGCATTATGTACGGAAGGGCCCCGGGTTCCCTCTCCCTCTGTACTCTCCCTGGTCAGGCTGGTGAGGATGCGCTGTTGATCCTGATAGCCGGGCTTCCGCAGCTCTGGAGGCTCCTCCTCTCCTTCGGGGCCTAGGATGCGACTTGGTCAAGGGCAGAGGGCCGCCCTCTTACCCTGAATTTCATTTATTTATTTATTTATTTATTCATTTATTCATTTATTTATTTAATGGTTGCAGTACTGGGTATGGAACCCCGGGGCATTCTACCTCCAAGCTACACCCGCAGCGCTGGCTTTTTTATTCTTTATTTTGAAACAGGGTCTCACTGAGTTGCAAAGGGCCTCACTAAGCAGCTGAGGCTGGCTGTGAACCGCCATCCTCCTGTCTGAGCCTCCGGAATGCTGGGATTACAAGCCTGCGCCACCAAAGCCTGCCTCCCCCCGCCTCCCGAATTCTTGCTGGTTCAGGGCTACGGTCCTCGGAGGTCACGGGGCCTGGCGGTCCATCCTGCATCTATCATAGGCAAATAGCATCATCTCCCCAGCAAGGGGCTTGGCAAGGTGGTCCCCGTGGGCAGAGCCAGCCTCCGTGTGGCAGGTGGAGCTGGGCATCGCTGCTGTGTTGCGGGAGACGGCCTGGGCTTCGGTGAGGCTCGGGGTGTCGTGCAGCGGCCCCCTGGGCGCCAGCTTCACCCCCTTCTCATCACTGCGCTCAGCTGGCAGGGCAGCGCCTGGGTGGACGGGCCGCAGTGGGGCGCGGAGGCTGCGCCAGAGATTCCTATTAGGCTCGGGAATGACCATCCACGGCCTCGACAGCGCCGTCAGATGCAGGGATGGCCCCTGGAGCTCACTTGGCTGTTGTCCTGCAGCTTGTCAGAGGAGCACAGAGGAGCCGGGCCTGAGGCCGTCCGTGGGATCTGGCTTGGGGTGGGACACAGCATGGTGGCTG
Organism: Muscardinus avellanarius; assembly: GCF_963383645.1. Lineage (NCBI taxonomy): Eukaryota > Metazoa > Chordata > Mammalia > Rodentia > Gliridae > Muscardinus > Muscardinus avellanarius. The sequence continues at coordinate 32,914,893 of NC_137805.1, forward strand.
TCCACAGCTCCTGGGTCGTCCGTCTTAAGTGACCCTTGTATGGACCATCCAGATAAGGGACAGCGATGCTGGCCCTTTATGCTGCGCCTCAGGTGAGCCCCAGGTGTGCAGGCGTCTGCTCAGTGGAGCAGCGTTCTCCCCACACACACCTGTTCTGGAAGATGGAGACGAACCTTGTCAAGGCTGTGATGGGTTCACACGGCAGCGTGTAGCCACGAGGCTGAGGTCAGCGGAGGAGTCGTGGGACAACAGCTCACAGCCACTTTGCCAGGGAGAGGCAGTCCCGGTGCCCTGGCACTCGGCCCGGCCAGTTCCAAGATGGAATGGCCTCCCGGCTTTATACATCTTAGACACTCGGCCTGAAGGTACTTGCATACAATATGTATATGTGTGTGTGTGTGTGTGTGTATATATTTTGGTGGTACTGGGGATGGAATCCTTCTACCTCCAGGCTACACTCCCAGACCTATTTTATACTTTTTATTTGGAAACAGGGTCTCTTAAGCCAGCACGGCTGGCTTCGAACCTGCGTGCTCCTCCTGTCTCCGCCTCCCAAGCGCGGGGATTACAAGCATGCGCCACCACGCCCGGCCATACACAATATTTAATAATTGTGTACACAAAGAAAAGCCTCATAGTGTACAATTTTTCCAATTGGAGGCATCTTGCCCCCCAAAAGTGTTGGCTACTGGAGCTTTTCAGACTGGGTTTTCAGGTTAGGTTTGCTCAGCCGGTTCGGAGGCGCAGAAGGCAGGGTCCAGTTGGAACACGCGGACGCTCCAGCGGCGTCTGTGTGCGCACGCTGCGTGCCGTCCCGGCCCTCTGTGATCGTGTGGCGTGACCGTCCCCAGGGCGCACGCATTCACTCCTTCACACAGCGTTTGGCACACAGCTGCTGAGGGCCAAGGCTGTCACCGCGTCTCCCGGCTTGTTGGCTGAGTGTTTCCAGGGAAAGTGGGTAGGCTTACGCGGGTGGGTTCAGTTTCAAATCCTGGCTCTGGGGCCTCCAGCTCTGCACGCCCGTGCCCATCACTTCTTCTCTCAGTTTATTGCTCTGAAAAACAGAGCTCACGCCCATACTGAAGGCGGATCTCTACCAAGAGGAAACTTCCCCGTACGCAGCTCTCCTTGGCCTTTTCCTCTGCTGGAGCCCCGGTTTATGCCTCTGCAATCCCCATTTGAACGTTCACACTTTCATTTTAAACCTCTCGCTGGGAGGATTAAGAAGCTGATAATTAGCCGGGCGTGGTGGCGCACGCTTGTCATCCCTGCGCTTGGGAGGCGGAGACAGGAGGATCGCGCAGGTTCCAAGCCAGCCGCGCGCGCTGGCTTAGGAGACCCTGTTTCCAAATAAAAATGTAAAAATAGGTCTGGGAGTGTAGCCCGGAGGTAGAAGGGCTTCCAGGAACCCCAGTACCACCAAAATAAATAAATAAATAAATAAATAAATAAATAAATAAATAGAAGCTGATAGTTTTGCAAGCAGCCGTCAGTGTGAGAGCTGCCTCGTGAGACCCAGGGTCAACTCCGGACGCATTCCGGAGTGAGGCCAGACGGCGGCCGCGGGCTCCCAGACTCCATGCCCCCGCCTCTGCTGGGTGTCCCTGGGGCTGGGGGCTGGGGGAGGTGGTTTCACAGCTCCATCAATGCTAATGAGATTATAAATTATAAGCTTCTGCATTTTAAGAGAGGAATTTTCTTCCATTCAGCCTTGCTTTCTTGGTATCTCTACCTTCCCCCTCTCCTCCCAGGAGGCAGGATGCAATTCAAATCCAATTTTCCCTTGAATAGTGATGGCCCACAGGTCGTATTTCCCAAGTGTTTTCTGCAAGCCAGGGGGGGGGGCCCTCAAACTAAGGGATCCAGGAGTATTATCTACTTTATTCCTGTCATAACCTAAGGAGAAAGCTATTATTATCTGTACCTATGGACATGGGAAAATGAGGCGGGGAAAGTTAAGAAAACTATACCAAGGATTTAGAGGCAATACGGACCTGAAGTTATCTGTCAGCCTTTATGACCTCTCTGTATGTATCATCCATCCATCCATCCATCCATCCACC